>NW_008237239.1:21085636-21116159 GCF_000691975.1 Corvus brachyrhynchos | reverse complement strand
GATGGGCGGCGATGGGCGGCGATGGGCACCGCGCTCCCCGCCGCCCGGGTCAGCGCACCGGCCGCAGCGCCAGGCTGGAGCCCCGCGGCACCACCGGCACGTTTCAGCACTCGGCTCAGGCGTCGGGACTCCCCAGTTAGCGCAGTAGCCGGGTGGAGGAAGGAAAGGAGCAGCTCCCAAGAAGGGTTTTCAAAGGGTGCTCATCCCATGCCATAAAATCTAATGAGGATCTAAATCCAAAGATTGGCAGTCTCCAGGAAACGCCTGCGGTGGTAAACCCAGCCCAGGCTGCCCGAGGGGAATTTGACCTGGATAAAACCTCAGCCAAGTCCTGCTGTATTTTTCTGCTCTACGTGGGTGACTATTTAGTAAACATAGCTGATGTTTACGATCAGGTTTTTGGTGTTGCTTTTCCAGTGATAATATTAAAAGGGGTGGGGGCAGGACAAGTAATAGGAATGGCAAGTGGAAATTATCTCAAATGAAGTGCTGGAAAGGTCAGGAGTTACAATTTCTCTCCGTTTCCAGAGACTTGAAAACAGAAAAAAGGAAAGGATGGAATTGCAGTTGTGAGAGTAAACGTGATACCAGACGACTACAAAAGAGCTAGGACGATTCTTCCACTTCATAGAAATGTTCCACACCTCGGAAAAGGCAAAGAAAAAATGTGTTCCAGGAAAACGCAGGCCTGCCATTTTCACCTCAAGGCTACTTAGGTTCAAACTCTTTTTATAAAGACAAGCATGTAAGCAAGATCAAATGTGAGCTTTGTACTGGCAGTCAGTGTTTGCCTTTTTTGAGATGCTTGGTGCTCTGGGCAAAGGAAATGTTTTATTGCTGATACTGAATAACAGACTTTAGTGAAGAGTCTGGAATGGAAATTATTAGCAGTTCTGGAGAAGACTAGAATTTAGGAGAACTTCAATGAAGGTAAAGCACAAGCACAGGGGGAAACAGTGTTAGGTAGAACTGAATTCAAAGTACTGAGCTGAGGGACATTACTGATGACATCCTGGGATATCATCCTTGGAACTAATCTTTGTTTCATATTTTCCTTTAATGTTTTTTTGGAAAAAACCAAAACAAAACAAAAAAACCCCAGCAAACTGATGAGATAAAAAAAAAGCAAAAAGGAAAGAATCGCTGTTAGAAAGGAATGAACTGGTAAGAGTGAGGTATGGGATCATTGCATGGAAGTGACAGAGGAACCGAATGATGCAAGACAAACATCATTACCAAAATGAAGTAATGGCACAAAAATCAAACACTTATCTTAGGATGTGTAACTGGAGAGTTGTAGCAGGGAAGTGAAGTGTTGATGCCAGCAGGTCTGGCCATTTCCTTGAGGAATCACATGTGGGTGTGAGCACTTTTCTTCAGTGAGCAGCAGCTAAGCTACTGTCTAGAGAGGGTTTGTTAGCACAGCCAAGGAAAAGAACAGTCTATTTTAGGAGGTTACCAGAGCATGGCTTGTTTAATGCAGCAGAATGAAAGCTGACACAGAGGATATAGTTGCCATCTGCCATAAACCATGGAAAATGGGGTGTGAATTCAAAGGTGGGGTTGAATATGAGGACAAAACTGCGTGTGAATATTTTTATGCTGGAAAATGAAAGCAAGGACCTAACAAAGCATCTCAGGTTCTAGAACATCCTTCTGATCAGACCAGCAATGGCAGATCCCCAAACATTTTAGCTCAGAGTGAGTCCTGTGACTTAGCGCTGCAACTGCAGGGGAGACTGGATGTCACTGCCTGACAAAACCCCTGCCTGTCTGGACTTCCACCTCTGGGCCCTGCAATGGAAATTTTAAAAGAGTACATATTTAAACCACTTTCTGTACCTTAGCACATTATCTTTGTCAGCCACTCCTACAAGCCAGGATGTGAGTGAAAATAAAAAGTCTGTTCAGCCTATCCTGTCTGACTCATTTCGTGCTGCCATGGGCAGCAAAGCTACTGAACACCTGGAGAACGCAAAACAATGGGCTGCACCAGCTCTGACCACCTCAGGAGGAAGATGGGGAAACAATGCTTGTGAGCCACAAGCCTGTTTCAACTGAAATATTATTTCATTTCTTGTTTCTTCTTTGGGCAGAAATAGAGCATTACTAACCAGTTCCTTCATCTCCACAGATCTATGTATCAGAGGAAAGCAGTCATTAAAATGGCTTGGGAAGACACTGCAGCTTCAAATAGAGCCACTCTAAAGCAAAGCTCATGGCAGCAGGGAGGTTCTGACAGTGAGAGTGCTCACATAGCAAGGTCAGGTGTGCTCAAAAACAATGGATACTCCAGGAGACACCCTCAGAGCGGGGTGTGAAACAAGGAAGTTTGTACCCACTTGTTTCTCTCCTACAAAAAAGGCTTCCAGACCCACAGCCTCGAGCCTGGCACATCATCCAGAGCCACTCTCTCCTCAGTGCCCAGGCAGTGAAAGGAGACTGTCTCATCTCCAGGGAAAATGCTTGCTCCACATACCACCCCCCCACTGCTGGGCAGCAGCTGCCACGCTCCAGGCTGCCAATGGGTCTGAGGTGGTTTCACACAGCTATCAGTGCACACACTCTGTGCTTAGAGACACTCTCTGAGAGAAAGCCAGGAGCAATGCTGTGTTTATCTCAGTTTTCGGGGAAAGCCTGAGACACTTTCGATGAGGGAACCCATCGGGAACTGGAAAAGGCATAAGACTAAATAGCTGCACGCTTTTCTGTAGCATCCTGGGATATTTTTCAGGAATACAAATTACTGGACCTCACTTCTAGATCAAAACTCAATACTACCAGCTTCCATTAGAAAGTGCTGAAGCCACTGTCTGCCAGTTAAATTCCCAGTCCCTCACCTGAAAGGAACTCGCTTGCCTTGAAATTGCTCCACAACCACAAACCTTTCATTCATGCAAAGCAATGTAACTGTTGCCAAGGCCAGTGGAACCCTCTCCTTTTAATTGCCTAGATTTGCATAACTCTGGAAATCTATGCTTAAAACTTCATGCTGTTTCACATGGTTCTTTGTCCCAGCTCTTGTCTTTTGGCAGTCACTGTCTCACCCACTGAAACCAGCAGTGAATGTATTGGCTGGGGCAGATAGCAAGCGTCAAAACACCGATGGAATGCCTAGCAAAGAGAAACTATGACTAACTGACCAGAACACACTTCCCAAAAATAACAGACAAATGTAAAGATATCTCACAAAACTACTGCTGACACCAGTCATACAGTTTTTCTTGACTCCTTTGGGTCACCTGCGTGTACCAACAGCCCTGTGCGGGCAAACCCCCCAAAATTAATCTCTTTAGTTTTCTACTTATATTTCTTCCTTCATTATTCCTTTATAAAGTATTTTTGCTGGAGAGGGAAACCAGTTTCCTAGCTGTTTTCAACATCTTTTTTTTTCTTGTCCTGCTGCTGTTGAAAAAAAAACCAGATGTTTTTGCAAAACAGATTTTTGATAGCATTGAGGTCTCATTTATTACCTCATGCAATCAGAGTGAACCACTTTACTCAGAAGTTAGAAATAAAATTTAAAAAAAGAAGAAGAAAGAAAAGAAAAAGAAAAAGAAAAAGAGAAAGAGAAAGAAAAAGAAAAAGAAAGAAAAAGAAAAATAAAAGGAAAAGGAAAAGGAAAAGGAAAAGGAAAAGGAAAAGGAAAAGGAAAAGGAAAAGGAAAAGGAAAAGGAAAAGGAAAAGGAAAAGGAAAAGGAAAAGGAAAAGGAAAAGGAAAAGGAAAAGGAAAAGGAAAAGGAAAAGGAAAAGGAAAAGGAAAAGGAAAAGGAAAAGGAAAAGGAAAAGGAAAAGGAAAAGGAAAAGAAAGAAAAAGAAAGCAGCCAGTTCTGAGAAGTTTATCACTGGCCCAGAATCAAGATGAATTTTGTCTTTCACTTGCATCATCACCACTAACAAAGGCTCTGTATAGACTCACTGGTTCTATTTAATTCTTTGCAACTACATTGCCTTCAAACCATGATACTCTTATTCTTTACCATTGTCAATAGGTTTCCACAGGGGAAACAAAATGAAGCTTCATGTGTATCTCTGCTAGGGATTACAGAAAGGAGAGAACCTACTCCCTATCCCAAACTAGTGTCAGGTCTGCAGGAGAAGCTGAAATAAAAAGCAACTATTTCTTATTTACTTAATGCTATCTAGGCCAACAATATGAACAGCTCCATGGTTATATTCAATTTGCTCACACAAAAGAAGAAAAAAGCACATTTCTTTGAGAGTAAAGTATCTCTTTAAAATTGTTATCACTCAAGTTCTCCATAATTCCTCAGTGAGATCTTATCCACAAACACAAACCTTAGATTTTTAAGACTTGGTATAATCATTTATGTGCATTACCTATTTTATCCTCTCTTTTGTTGTATGATCATGAGATAAAGTATTTTCCTTATAATTTTTCATGAGGTAAAGCATTGGGGTTTTTCTGAAGTGCCTCAGAAGTGCAAAGCAATATATAACTACTTAGTAACAAGAATATTGATGAGAAAAATGCAGCTACATAAGTGTTTGGAACCAGGCACATCAGAGATCCTGCTGTCTCACAGAAGCTAATAAATCTGATGCAACATTACATAGTCATATTGCATATACATGCAGACAGCAATGAAAGTTAGGATAAAACAGATTCCTTGTTAAAACACATTTTCTATGAGCCTGGATCTTGATTTAGTAATAAATAAATAATAAAATGAGTATTGGTTTACTATTAATAGTTAAACTAATAAATGACTGCATAATAAATAATCATAAACCAGGATTTTGCTTTTTTTTTAACCATGCATTTATTTCCTGTAAGATGTTAATGCATGGTGTGAAAATAACTAGAAAAAAATCCAAACAAAAGTAACATGACTGATCAAAGGCAAAGGGAAGAAAAAGAACTTCCTAAATATAACCACCAGCTCACAAGGACTTAATTGTCAAAATTCCCAATGCAAACAATGGAGCTGTTGGAGCTGCTTTTTTGAAAAAAAGACACCAGAGATTTCACAGCACAAATATTAAGCAGCTACACAGAAATGTCTCTCAAGTCGCACTGTGAGCAGAAGAGAGGCATTAAGGCTACTCGCTTGTTCTCCTGCATTTTCCTAGACTAACTGTGGAGGGCTTCAGCACCCTGACCATTAGCATCACCAGGATGAAGCAGCTGCCTAAATCTGCTCCACTTCTCCACTTTGAGCACATTAGACACATGCCCGAAAGGGAATACAAAAAGTGTTGAGACTGTTCTGTAGAAAACATTGCGGTGAGACACAGAAGCAACCAGAGCCTGAGCTAAATGACTGGCAAGAAGCAGAGTCAGGAGGTAAATACCTGATGCTTCCCAGAAAAGCCTTGAGGGAAATGACTATGTCATCATGTATATTAAGTGCAATGTATGTGTTCCTGAAAAACTACTTCAGAGAAAGCACACAGAGTTTTAAAAATCCTCCTGAGAATCACTGTAGTGCCTTCTTCCCTGTAAAACAAGGTAATTTTGCTGCCTCTGCTGGAAAGATACAGAGATTTGTACAACAGGGCTACAGAGAATAACAACTTCCCATGCAGATATTCAACTATTGCAGTCCAGCCCGGAGGAATTAATCATGAAAGCAGTTACTTAAAATCTGAGAATGTTTCATAGTCTTGGCAGCATGTAAAGATTTCTGGGAACTGGATAAGGTACCCATGACCACGAGGTGGAAATTGCTAGAGAGAAGCTGTAGACTTCCAGTCAGTGTTAGAGTTGGCCACTGTTGTCTGTGACCCCTGCAAAATTGAGGAAGGGCCACCTTCAGCAGAAAAGCTGAGTCTGGAAATTAAAAAACAAATCCATTTAGGCCAGTCAGAGAAGTGAAGAAGGGGGTTGGGGGTGGTTGCTATTATACCATCATCCACATGCCACCCTTCACAAACAAATACTTGTAAGAGACAAGGATCTTCTGCCTCATCCAATTCCTACTTTGGCTTCTCTAGTTTCTCTTTCAGAGTAGTATTATAGCATCCTGACCTTAGAAGTGATTCAAACAAAAGGTTTTTATTTTCTGTTATAACACACGTGCTAATTTTTTGAACAAAGCCTCCTAAACCCTAAATTTAGTTTCCCTTCCCTTCCCTTCCCTTCCCTTCCCTTCCCTTCCCTTCCCTTCCCTTCCTTTCCTTTTTTCAGATACTGGTCTATATTTTTAATTTACTAATTTATTTCTTAGAGTTTTAGCTCATAAAGCCTTGCATTTAAAGAGAACTAAGCCCTGGCTGATGAAAAAGAAATAAAGGTAAGCAAGTCAGTTTTGTGAGTTCAAATTTTATCCCAAGACACTCAGACCAAGGAAAAAAATGAATTTTCATTTAATTTTTATTTTAATTTGAAAATATACAATTTGGATCCACTAGATTCAGATGACATCTTAACAAGATATGCAAAACATATTTTACTTAATTACTTAATTCAAATACTGTTGTTGTGCAGTTAGGGTTTTCAGGTTGGGAAGCTATCTACAAAGGAAAAAAAAAAAAAATTTCAAGAATGATCACCTGAGAGAAAGGAAAAAAACCCCGAAATCTTGTTTGGAAGTCTTAGAAGGAAAAAGTAAACAGCTTGTCACTTGCAAGTAGGGGAAAATTTTGAAGACTCTCAAGGCAAAAGTCTTAACAGGCATTTCTGACCCATTTGATTTCCTGTCTTTTACTCTCCAGCGGGTGCATCCATGGTCAAGGTCACCTTTCTCTTAGTTAAGGAGTATCTAATGATGCTTACATGCCATGTTCAAATAGTTTCCCTTCAAAAAGGCTTCAAAGCACAGTCTCTTCCTTTGGATCTCTGCATTCAATTGTATGTTATGTTTTTGCAACAAGGGAAAAAAGGAGGGACAGGTACCAAGTCCTTCTGCCCCTCTATACAGCACAGAAAAAGAATCTGCCTTTATAAATACAACACTGGTGCTGACTGGCTGGAGCCTGCTTACCCTAATGAGCTTAAAATCTTATTTGCAGAGGACATCTGTCAAGGCAGAAGTGAGGTACACAAGTGCTCCTAATCCATTAGCTCTAAATCCAGCCAAGCTCTCACACTCCTTTTTTTGAATTGAAGAAGAAAACCCAAGTGTACTGTACTATGGGACAGGGCACAACTTCAAGAGTGGATCCTATGCAATAAACACATGGGATTTCAAGGCACACAGCAAAGAAAACTGACAACAAAACTGGGATCATGATGGAAAACTCCTGATAAACAGGCCAGTCTGCAGCTCAGGAAGACACAGTGAGTTTCGTTTTTACTTGTTTTTTCCCTAGTTCTTCTGGATTTTTAATTGAAAATAAAGACGAAGAAAGGATGGGCTGCACACCTTCTCACAGTGAGACTGCTGCAAGAAGTGGTCTTAAGGCTTTGAATAAACCCAAAAGTGTTTTGCCGATTGATTCAAGAGATAAAGGAATCCCTCTGCTGGTTAAAAGTTCATCTTGCTACAAAATTGATGAATATGGGATCCAGAGGAAGGATTACCTGGAAGAAGAGGAGGATAGACTGTCAGAGCAGGACAAAAATGATAATTTGCAGTTATCTTCCAAGGCTCATTCAGATTCCCATATTTCCAGGGAAGACAAGAAAATTGAGAGGACAGCTACAGATGCTGAAGTTGTTATGTCTGAACTGATTGAGTCTCAAAAGCACATCACTGAGTCCATAGAGATCAGAAAGCAAACCTCCTGCAAATCAGAAGCATTGGCATTTGTCTGGGATGACAAGAATGAAAGCAACACAAAGCAAATCCCAAAGAAAGAAAAGAAGAAAAAAACCCATAAGCTGGCAAAGCAAGGTCAACCTAACAAAAGTAAAGAAAAGTCCATTCTGGCCCCATGCGAGACAGAGAAGAAGGCTGACTTCCCAGAACTGCTTGTCAAGGCTCACCAGAGTGCGTATGCCTACTTAAATCCCAACCTCTCCAAGTATGAAACTATTCTGCACATGGCCAACCAGGCCACCCAAACTCAGCTCTTCCTACAGCAGATGATCAGCTTCCTTGTGCTTCGCTTCGATGAAATCAACCAGCTCTTGGAAGAAATTGCCAATGACGGAGAAAATCTTCTCAAAGATGTAGGTGGGAATCTGGCATGGCCAGCAGAAAAAGACGATTTGAAGGAGCACCCTGACCTTCTGCAACAACTGCTGCAGTACACGGTCAACAAAATGCAGCTGGTGAGTGGGATGCTGGCCTCCCTCACCTCCAATGCCCTGCAGGAGACATGCAGCTACCTGCAGTCTGCTGTGAGCAACTTGGAAGGCAAACTGAAAGCAAAGCAAAGCTTTGATGAGCACCTGCTGCGGACGGTAAAGCTGCTTGAAGCCTCAACTGTGGGACTCTCTCAGTCCCACAGTGATGACAGGACTCTGTGTTCTGAGGACAGTGGCATTGGTGTGGACAATGAATCCCTCAGAGAGTTCAGTGCTGTTAGCCAGCATGGAGGACAACCAAGTGATTCCTGTGCACACGGACATCCATCCCAAAAGCATGCCAGAACAGCGGAGCGTGTGAATGGTGGGACGGCGTCAGTGGGCACAGCTGCATCCCATGGCTCTGCACTTGGAAGGCATTTTAAAGACAAATTTCATTCATCCCTGCAAAATAGGGAAGCGACTTCTTGTCAGGGTGGAGTACCGGAAGGCACTTCTGCCATGCCCCAATATGCAGGCTTGAGCAAAAGCTGTTCCTACAACTCCTCCGATTCTACTCAGGAAGGTGAACATTTCAAAATCTGTGAATCAGCAGATTTTCCTTCTGATGAGGATGAGGAGGATGATGATGATGAAGAAGAGAGCACACTGGGGGAAGATGATGACAACACAAGTTTATCAGAAATGGGGAAGGATGGTCTGCCAAGGAGGTCCCTGTCTTCACCTGCACTCACTGATAATGTGCAAAGGCAGTCCATCAAGAGGACAGAGAATGTAGATACAGAAGAAATCATTTTGAAGATGAAAGATGCCATCAGTGAAAAAATCAAGTTCGTCCCAGCTAAATCCAGGCGTAAAGAATGGGTAGAGGATGAGAGTGGAAGAGCAGTCGTAGCAAAAAGGCCCAGTACGGCAACAGGCAGACAGAGAACATTTGGGAAACAACGACGGTCCCGGTCAGAGGAGTCCCTCAGAAGCCAGGCAGAGGACCCAACTCTCCTAGAGCTTCAGAGGACTCAAAAGGAGCTCAGCAAAAGGCTGGAAATGTTGTATGGAAAGGATATAGTTAACAACCTGGAGCTTTGGAAATCAAGAACAGCACCTTATTTACAGGATGAGCAAATCACATCTAGGTCCTCCCGCAAACTGAAGGCAGGCCTCTCAAAAAATTTCAGCATCCTACCTAACCAGGATAAAGTCCCTTTGTTCACATCTGATCAAAATCCTGCCTGTCCACTGAATGAAAAGAGAGGCAGGAAGCCTGTAAGAGCTACTGTGCCTACCCAGGAGACATCAGGAGACAAAGAAAATGAGCCTCCTGGAGCACAAATGCTCAGTGGCAGCAGCTGTACCCCCCGGCAGTCTGTCAAAAAACTTATTGAAACCTTCAGTCCTACTGATGATCTTGCAAAAGCCACACCTCTAAGATCCTTAGGACCAATAAAGTGCATCAGAAAATTTGGACTTCCAGTCATCCCACCCACCATTCCCTTTCAGAGAGGCCTGGCACCTTTAAATCTTAAGCATCGTATTTCACCAGTAGAAGACACAAACACCAATGATGTTTCTTCTAGCTTTCCAAATGCCTTTCTTCCTGCACCACCTGCAGAATTAAGCAAGAAGGACACAAAGGAAGAGACTGATGAAGACACTGAGAACCTGCCACCACCACCACCTGAAATGTTAATGGACACTTCTTCCGAGAATTTATCAGAGCCTGAAGAAACTGCAAGAATAGAAGGAAACTCTTCAGAAGATGTCAAAAAGACCACCAAACCAGAATTGCATGCTGCTAAGAGATCACAAGTTTCCCCAAAAATGAAAGCCTCCCTTCAGTCCATTGACTTATTGCCAAGTAAAAATATCAGTGGCCCCAGTGCGGCAACTAATAAAGATCTAAGGAATGGCAGAGCAGGGGATGAGAAACTGCAGAGGTACTCCCTGGAGCTGAACCCTACCAACGTGCACATCCCTAGCCAGGAGGAGATATTAGCAACCCAGAGGAAAGAGGCTGCGGATTTATACAAGCAAACTCATAAAATTATTCCTCTTCAAAATCCCAGTGGGGTTTCAAACCCACACAGCAACAGCTCAGAGAGCAAGGGGCCCAATCCACCGGCGACTTCCGTGCCATGCCAGAAGCACGGCTCTCCTGATTCACTCCGGAGCAATGAAAAAGGCTCACCGTTTGCCAGGAGGGTCTCCCCAACAAGAACTCCTCCTTCTTCACCAACTGAGAAACGGCTTTTCAGACCCCCAGCACATCACAGACACTCTCTGCAGGCTTTTAGCAACATGCAACCGAGCTCACCCACCATGCAGAGGAAACCCAGTCCCCCCTCTAGCCCCAGGGTGCCCAGCCCACCCTTGCAGAAGAAGCTGCCCTCACCACCACCACAGCGAAAACCACTCAGCCCTCCTGTGGGGCACAAGCAAAGCTCACCAACAGCACAGCGGCTGTCAGGCTCCCATGCTCCATTCCCCACCACCCCCTCCCCACCAGCCTCCCCATCTCACTCCTACAAGGGGCCAAGAGCTGGGCTGGATGCTGGGGATGAGCACCAGCTCTCCTCCTCCAAGAGGGGCAGCAATGTCCGTTCCATATTTTGCCCAGCCACCTCTTCCTTATTTGAAGCCAGACCTCCACTGGTACCCACCACATGCACTCCTGAGGTGACCAGCCAGCCTGAAGCTGCATCACATCCCCAAAAGAGCAGTCTGCTATTCCGACAGCCCACAGACCGGACCAGAAAGCCGTCCCTGAGCACCACCAATGCTCAGCCGTTCGTAAGGAGAAGTTTCTCTGACCGCCGACCAGGGGTCCAGCTTCATCTTCCAGCTCCTCTAACAGCCAGCAGTGAACCTGCACTTAACCAAGCAAGGTAAGAAACTTCATGCCAGAAAAGTGAACCTATATTAAAATGCCCTAGGGTATATCACCATGTCCCGCAGCCATAGGGAGGAGGAGAGAAGATCCAGCAGGCAGGAATTGTGCAGCAAGATTGATTTATGTAATTATTTTACAAACTCTTTTATAGACTTTTTTTTCATAGTCTAATTGGACAAGGATCAGCCACCCCTTGGGGGTGATTGGCTAAAATCCTAAAACATCCATTGTCAAAATATTTTTCTACTGTACTATAAACAAGACTTTTCAAGGTTGCAGGTGTTTCATTGTTTACAGAACTCTGCTACTATCTCTGTGAGAGAGAAAAGTCTCTCATAGACTTAAAAAATAGCAAGAAAATCCTTGCTAGCAGCATTTTTGTATCCACAGACCTACAGCACTATGTTGGCTTTCTAAACTTCTGATGGGAATTCAGCGTTGTTAAGAGGTTTCCCAGAAAGGAGCCCTGTTCCTGTTTAGAAGACATGGCTGGGCGAAGATAGCACTCTATGACCATCCTTTCCAACTGAAATAATCTGTTCTATTTTCTTGCCTCAGATTTCAGTAGACTACCAGTCTGAATGAAGGGAAGAGTTAACTCTCCATGGCTTGCTCAAGCCCTACCCTTACACATAAGCTGTGACAGGCAGCTCAGGGAAAATTCAGTGCTGGTTTCATGGCACAAAACTCCCCTCATCTGTGTGGGGGCAAAGGGCTTCCACATTCAATTCTTAAAAGCTCTGAAGTAGCCCTCAGGTTATAAACATAAATATTCATGAGAAGATAGGCTTGAGCCAAGAAAAGGGGTGTTGTTCTATCATCAGCCTCAAATCCAGTATAAACTGTTCAGCTGAAAGCTGTGGGAGAATGTTTCAAGTCAGCTGGCAAGAATGAGAGACAGATAATGTGTAGGAAAGGACTGGACATAATTATAGGCTGGAATTATGAGCTTCTTGTGCACACTTTCAGGCGTGGGTGCTGATTTCAACTCTGATGGGTCCACAGCCCAAGCCCAATTTTCAAAGTGGAAAAGCATCCCATGGCTACTGGAGATTCATTGCTCTGAAAAATAAATCAAAGCATCAAACACACGCCAATTCCATGTCTGCAAAGATTGGTGGCCTGTTATTAAAAAAATGGGCTTAGCTTTAAATTTTGTCCATCACCTAAAAAAAAAAAAAAATCATAAAACCAGCCAGGAAATAGAAGTGGGTATTTGGGAATACTCAAAGATGTGTAACAGCCTGGAATACAGTGTTGTTATTCTAGTTTCTTAAACTCTTAGGATGTGTAAGTCAGTTAAGCTTTAAGCTTCTCCAGTAACCTTTCCACACGTGAGCAGTATTTTTGCTCTTGCCCCAGAAGAGCTGCAGTCACATGACTCATTCCCATGAGGAGGGATAGGGATTGAAAGATCAACCCCAACAGGATGAAATTGCACTCAGTGCACTGTCAGCACAGGGACAGTCATGGGCACTGAAGACAGATGTCCAGGCATTCCCTCCCCAAAGACAGAACAAGGACTGAGTATCCCACGCTGACAGTAGAGGAATGTGCTGAACAAAACATGTAAAAAACACTGGAAAATGCAAACCATTTTGCATTCCTGGTTCTAACATTGCATTGCAGTCTGACATTTGAATATTTCCTAAAATTCCTGTACTGTGTTGCTGGGTTTTCTGTTGTTTTTATGTACTGTGTGAAGTCAGCTTTGTCTACTCTGGTGCCTGCCAGCAGAAAAAAAATGTTTTCAAAAGAGGTTTTAAGTAAAACCTTGCAAGACAAAAGCCCTGGCAGTTTTATGGATGCATTTTAAAATCAGTCTGTTATAAATTGCTAGCTAATTTATACTGCAATGGGGTGTATTATCTTTCTATCATACTCTGTCAGCATATAGTGAGTAATATAAAAGAAACTCACTCTAAATAAAATCATCCCTTTCATGAAAAAGTCATATATCCTAGTGTTATGATCTACAAGTATTTTGGAAGAACGAAATATATCCTGAGCCAAATTCAGCTTATCATTTACCCCAATGAACATCAACAGTAATACTAGTCAGTTATGCCAAATTTATATCAACATAAGCAAAAGGGAAATTTAGGCCATTAATTACCCCACACACTGATTTAAGATGCAATGCACAACTGTGTGTTCTCTTACACCCCAAATAAGCTGCCTGGAGTAAATTTTACGGACCTTGCATTGAATGGCCTAAAATGAATATCACAGCCAATGTGCTGATCGGCTGAGAAGGACCATTTTGGGAGTGGCACATGGCAAAAGCTCTGACAGCTCTTCACATCACTGCAGGTCCTCTCCTCCTGCTGAGGACTGGGGTGGTTGCCACAGCTGTAAGCACCACATCCCCCTGTGCAGAAGCTGAGCCCTGCTCTTTTAGCAGGTGTCTTAGTGGACAAACCACCACCTTCTGATCATCTTTCTCCTCCAAGTTCGTTAAACAGCCAGGACTTTCTTTGCTTTGTAATTCACCCAGCTGACAGAGGAACATCTCAAAATGTCTAAACGTAAACCTAAACCTCCTCATTCTAGCAAGGTTGGCTTGCATGTGGTCTCAAATTCACAAGCCATTACCACACAGCTGTCAGTCTCCTTTCCTTCATTCCTTCCCTTGCTTTACCTCTTCTTTCTAGTTATAACAATGCCTTTTTTTTGATCTGTGTGGTGTTTTCCTATGTTATTTTTCTGTGTTACTAGCAGCTTCATTAGTAGAAGGGAGAGGACACAGAGTCAAACCTGAGATAGCATCAATCTTTTATAGGTAAAACATTTTGAAGACCAGTGAATTATCCTGTTTCTCCCATGCTCACAAGCTCAGGGATATAAAATATATATCTCCCCACTTTTCCCATACCAAATTAAAACATCCATTTGCTGAGAAGTAGGTTGCCCAAGATAATCTGGCAAAAGCTTGTACAAGCAAAAGGAGGCAGCTGAGTTGCCTCTCCCACACACCCCCTTTTAGCAGAAACACACACACAAAAAAGAGGCAACTTCCATCTTATTTTGCCAGCTGGCATAGATGAGCATTAAACGTCAGCATTGTGTGCAGATTCCTGTGTCTCCTGCACACTCATTGCTGTCCTAGAAGGCAAAACCCACTCTTTTTCCAAGCATGTCTTCTGCCCATCCCATGTTGTAAGGAGTATCAGGACTTAAAACATTATTAGCCCTAACCAGGGCTGGAGCTGGAGCTTCTGCATTTACTCTTAGGGTACCTGACAAGAACTTCAGTTCTCAAGTCAGTACAACTGGTTCCTATTTGAACAGCCTGTGGTTGGATAGACTGAGATAACTTTGCTGGTTTCTAACCTTGGTCATTTGACAGCAATCAGCAATTATTGGCATCTCAGTGAGGCACAAAATGTACAATTGCTCTGCTCATAGAAATTCTGCTAATCTGTAACACATTTTCTGGATACACACTTTAACAAAATACTGTTTCATTGACACTGCTCCTCTCCCAAGAGGTAGAGCAGAGGGAGAAGATTGAATGCTATTATCTTTAAGATACTGTTCAATGAGGGCTTGAGAATGGATTGGGTTGACTGAATCAGGCTCAAAGCAAGTAGCCGAAATGAGCCCCTCTGCAACTGGGGGATATTTGAATCTGGATTAGTTTCATGCCTGGACAAGTATCACAAATCTCTTCATTTAGCAGTTCAAATCATTAAAGTCCTAGCAGTTAAAAGTAGGAATATAACAGCTTGTCTGTAGTTGAAAGCTCATTCAGTTTAGCAGTCTATATACTTAAAATACAGTAATGATTCCCAGATAGCTCTGAAATACATCCCCATGTTGAGCTTCAGGCACATGAATTAGCTGCAGCAACACAGGGAAGGGTGTGAGATATTCATTACTAGATCCAGTGCTATGATCAGTCTTGATACATAAAGTCCCCGTACCCGTAGGGAGTGCCACAGCAACCTCAGGAACATCATTTACACTTTCTGTGTCTCAGTGTTCCTGTCACCAGAGTGAGAGTAGCAGATTTATAATACCAGAATTCCCCTCCCACAGTCATGCTGGCATGCTCAGAAGTCACTGTAACCAGGCTAAGGAGATGCACGTCGGAGGTAAGACCTTTCCTTTCCTTCAGGAGTCTGAAACAAGACTTTTCACCCAAATCTGCCCTTATCTGCAAGGGAACCCAGTCTCACACTGATCCCCTGTTAAACATACAAAATGTTTTCTTCCCAAGCGAGGTTTGGGAGGGGTACAGTGCATTTGGCATGACAAGAGTACAATCTGGATTGTGGTGCACATAAAGAGTGTGTATTCTGGAGGAGATGGGGAATGCCAGGGTATCGTGCAGCATTTGCACTTTGTGGGTTAACATGGTCTAATCAGTGCTGTTTTAAAAAGTCACGGTTCATTAGCCTCTTAACTTAAGCATCTTTCCTTCTGCAGCTTGGAGAGGAGCCCTAGAAAAGCAGGTGACTCTTGGAACAGCTCTGGCATTGCTGAAACCAAAGAGTCCAACAGATCTGCTTCCCACCCCGAGCTCTACGTCGTGGGCCAGGGGCTGCAGAGGGACTGACAGCAGAAGCACCCCCAGAGGCAGAGGCATGAGCAAGGCCAGAGGCCCCAGAGGGAGGAAACAGCCTTACCCAAGCCTCCAAAACGTGGCTCCATCTTCTCTTGCAAGGAGACTATATGATGGCATTGCATCAAAAACCCCAAACTGGGCTCAACAGTCTAATGAAATACCAGCCAGCTGCTCCTCCTTTCATTCCATGGTTTTACTCAGAGATCTACATGGAGCAAAAGAAGCACTTTGTAGCTGGGTGAGCCTGAGGCAAATTTGGTTGATGAAGACAGGACCTACAGCCAAGTCCTTTTTTCCCCAGTTTAGGTAAGAGTTTAAAAACCAACACAGATTATCATTATTCAGGATGTTATCTATTCAGTAGGCATCACAGTCTGTGTAAAAAGGACTGTTGTGACTTTTCCAGGAGGGAGGTGAAACCCTGAACCAATTGAGTGTTACTGCAATTAAACATCCATGGCTTCAGCAAAGCCACATCTTCACCCTAGGTGTTTATCAACATGCAGGGAGGGAATAATGTCATACACAAGTTAAAACAAAGCAACCCCTTTTGAAAGAAAAAAGTTAGGGATCTAACTCCCTCAAAAAAGGCTTTGATCTTCTAAATCACCTTTGATTACCAGATAATCTTATCACCTCTAGTTTCCAGGGTACAAGGCTTAATCCTGATTAGAGCCGTTTTGCAATAGCCCGATCAAACAACACTATAAATCACAAGGCATCTAAGGACACATTTGGGGGTTTTGTTTGGGTTTCTTTTTCTTTTTTTTTGTAAAAGAAAAAATGCCACCATAGAGAATCTTATTCTCCCTGAAAAAGTTTTATTTTTTTTTCTGATTTATGCCATTTGAGGGTATTTATTGTAATTTCACTGGAGATTCTAGACAGATTCTTGTTAATAAAAGCACAAGTTATTTATCGTCAATTAATCCTAAGCTTTTATAGCATTCACTGGAATGCAATCTCAAAAATTACTGGATCTTTCACTCCTAACTAATATATCATCATGGTTAAGATGCAATTTTTAATTAATGTAGTTTTAGTTTCATTTGACATGTTTTCATCTACAACTTTAGTACAGAATAAGATCCCTTAAAAAAAAATTTGTATCATACTTCATTAGGAATAGTTTAAGTTTTTCCTACTGTTTTCATCAAGGTGGTGTCTGGGAATTTCACCTTCACACAGAATTTTTACCCTTCCTGCCCACCTTCACGGGGGAGCAGATCTTCATCTTCTCCAGTACCAGGGTTACCCTCTGGATACTGAACTCCTGAGTTTTAGTCCTGTGCCTTAACCACAACTATCTTTCACCAAGTACAGTGCCATTTTGCACCACAGACCCAGGGAAACCTTAATTGTTATGTTTAAAGTGGGGGTTTGAATATAGAGAAGCAACTGGCAGTGAATAGATACTTTGGATGGTATGGGGTTTGTGAGCTTAAGGAGGCCAAGCAGCCATACCCATACAGACATCAGCCAATCCACCATGTAATCATACAGGCAGACACACCATCCCCTATCAAGCTGGCAAATCACCAGGGAGATACTGCAAAGCTTGCCAGCAGTGTAAACTCCACAAGTGAGTCTTCCCCCTCATCAGAAGTGCAGTTCTCCTCCTCCTAAGAATACAAATGCATTTTTACATGCATTTTGGGTTGGTTTGTTCTGCTGGCAGTAACCCCCCAGAACAGAAGCAAACCAGAAACACGACAGCAGGACACTGGCACTTTGCATGCCTAAATGCAGCTTTGCAGAGGAAAACAGAGCAGAGTGGGAGGACAGCTTCTCCTCCTCAGCTACTACAATCAGTTCATATCTTTATGGCTTCATGCTGAAATTTCCCAGCACTCATGATGGGGAATAAGAGAAGGTATTTATTTACATCCCTCAAGCAGCAGATTCTGCTAGAGCAGCACATGGGGCAACACTTCACTTCAGCAGTCAAGCTGGAAACCTCCTCCCACGTGTGCTCTCTGGACATGGAGTCAGCCAAAGCCTCTTTCCCCAAAACCAGGCTCCCCTGAAGACGTGTGCATGACCTGGCATCCCAGCACTTCATCTCTCCCGGCTCTGACTGAGGCTGTGGTCATCAGGAGGTTCCTTGCAAACACAATCCCACCTAAAGACTGTAGCTGTTGAAGGATTCTGGTGCTGCCCAAAGGATGCTGCAGCAAACTGCTCATTCTACACAGGACACAGCTTCTGGAGGAGTGTTCTGCAAGTTTGTAACATGAACTCATGATTACATGTAGTTAAGAGATTCTCTTTAGTCCAGTTAATGTACAGGACTCTTGCAAAAAATGTGTTTACCTTCAATTTGTACTGCAAGCATGAAATTGAGAGTAACTCTAGTATGCAGGAAATGATAGTTCGCCTCACCACTTTTTAAAAAAAAATTAATTTTTTAACAGGCTTTTTTGTCAACAGTTCCATTTTTCACAAATACAACATTTCTGGAATACAGTTGTTTTATAAGACCAGGCTCAATTTTAACATTTATTTTTTACTGATGTAAATAAAACAGAGGTTTTATATACAAGGTATGAGTTTGATCTCCCGTATTCTGTATGCAACCAGTTTCAATCTTAGCCCAATGTTATATTATTGATGCCTCCCTTAGTGTACTAACTAGTGCCCTGAACTATAAAAAGTCCATTTGCTTCCTCTTCCCCCACCCCAGCACAAGCTTGTCTTGTTTTGTGTTTTGCTGGTACATCAATTAACTTAGGCTGCATTTCCATTCAGCAAATACATCTTTTTTTAGGCTACAAGATCCAGCCTGGGCACTGACAGACCAGAGCATAGGTCAGCTGTGCTTCCACCCCTGCCCTGATTTAAGCCTGAACTACCTGGCAGTCTTGTACTCAGTTCAGTAGAGCTCCTGTGTAAAATCACAGCTAACTCAGGGGGCAGTAGCTTGGTCCTAAGGGTTAAAATCAGAGTGCACTCGCTGCAGTGGAGTCAGATTGCAGAGGGATGGAGCACAGAGTGAAGCAGGATCAGGTTTCCAGCCAGGGCTTCATAGCTGTGGAAAGAGCAGCCGACAGCTCTGTGCTGCACTTAATCTGCAGACCTTTAACAAGTTGGCAGCTGTCCTTGTTTCCAGTGACACTGCTCAAATCTCAAACCTTTAAGGGGCGTGTCATTTCATTCCCTTGGCATCTGAAGATGACTAGAACACTAGGGCACTACACACACTCCAGTTCCTTTTTTTTTGACTTCAAGAACTACCTCAGCCTGGAGGAGACTGAGGGGAGACCTCTTTGCAGTTACAACTTCCTCGTGAGGGGAAGCAGAGGGGCAGGCACTGATCTCTGCTCTGTGTGACCAGTGACAGGACCCAAGGGAATGGCCTTAAGTTGTGTCAGGAGAGGTTTAGTTTGGGTATTAGGAAAATGTTCTTCACCCAGAGGGTGGTTGGGCACTGGAACAGGCTCTCCAGGGCAGTGATCACAGCACCAGCCTGACAGAGTTCAAGAAGTGTTTGGACAGCGCTCTCAGGTACATGGTGTGACTCTTGGGGTGTTCTGTGCAAGGCCAGGAGCTGGGCTCGATGATCCCTGTGTGTCCCTGTCATTTCAGAATATTCTGTGATTAGCAATATGGCTGAGAATGCTATGCAGGTTATCAATAAATTCAGCATATTGCAGTGTTAATGCTGCACCTCTTAACACCTCTTAACATTCAAGGCATTCCATAACCGTTTATAAAGTTTTACCATTAAGAGAAATATTCTGAGAAGATATCTCCTTTGCTACAGGAAGGAAAGAAACCATAACACAGAGATAAAATAACCTGTTTTTACTGTCATGTCTCATCAGTAAAGAACTGCCATTATCTCTTGAAGAGAAAACCTGCTAGATTAGCAAATCATTAATTCTTCCACATCAAATGTACTCAGTGCTATCATGACTACAGCATGTGGAGATGCATTTTGCAGGTATGAACTTCAAACTGAGATTTTGATCTTCCTGGGCAAGATCCTATGGGCAAGATCCATAGCACCTGCAGTACGGATTAGGGGCTCACTTCCACGCTGCCCTCGGGTAAAGGTGAAGGTTAATACAAACTCACAACTGTATACTGGATCATCTGAAGACTGGGGGCAAAGATCCCAAGTTTGCATTTCTTGCCCACAGCCCTTTTTGGATAAATAATGAAAATGTTAATGTCAAATGAAAACATGTGCAGATAGAGACAGTAGATGCTCAGCAGAACAAGGTGATCAAGGCCCAGGACCACGCTATCCTTCTGATCCCATTTCCATTCATTTCACCTGTACCCACCCTGGACCTATTCTGTTCCACCACTTCTAGCACTAAATTACCTACAGCCCTCACAGCCCCTAATTGTTCTCCTCTCAGTGACATTCTGATTTTCAAAATCTGGCCTCTTACATCTCTTCCTTTATTCTTTTCTCTTTCTTTACTAACATACAACTCTGCGATTGCATTAAGTAATAGTGTGAGAATGTCTGAAGTTAGACTGTATAGACCACACCCTTTAGCAAGGTTATTTCGAAGGAAAAAGGGGTGATAAGCCTATCTTACTCCGTATCTATCCCTCCTGCTTTAGTAAAGTTTTCCTCAAGGCACAGATTAATTGATTGTATAGAAATTGAAGAGAAACTGAAAGCGTTCAATGCAACAGGCTGCCCTTCATTTATTAATACCACTGAACCACTGGCTCCTTAGGATATGAGTGAAGTCAAAGCCAGAGGATGCTAACAAAGACTGTCCTTCGCAGAGCAGCAGCTATAAAGCTGTGAACAAAACCTTCCAGCATTCCAGCAGACACGTGGCAAGGCAGAGATGACTCTGCAGTTAAAATCTAAACCAACAAATTTACCAGCTGCTTGCCTTTTAAGTGTGACCCTGTCAACCTTATGGGGCAATTTCATTGCAGCCTTACCCCCTCTTATAATTAGAAGAAGTCTAATATCTCTTACATCCAAACTGGAAATTAAACCTGCCAGTGCAATACAATGGCCTTAGTTTTGGAATGTTTTACTCCTCTTTGAAGCTTTGTGTCTCTTTGCTAGTAAATATAGTTACTGTGGACAACCAGGGCACAAGGCAATGCATCTTTTGGATCTTTTTGAACAGCCAAGGTTTCATCAATAACCAGATACCCCTGCAGATCCTTTCATTTTTATATTTCAGGGAAAACACATGCATATACATGCACAAGTTAACTATTGTAAGGGACCTGGATTACAAGTAGGTTCTCATAGCACAGTGTCTCACGTGGGTAAGCCAGGAAACGGAGCATCAGGGTGCACCCTGCTACCACAGTGCTCTGCAGTTGAGCATCTAGTTACAAAAGACTCCTGGTAAGTAGTTACCTAATTACGAGTCTTAGACAAATTTCATATTAGTCCAAATAACATATCATCAGCTTGAAATAGGGTGCAAAAAAAAGAAATACAAAAAATACCAAAACCCTCTAAGGTGCAAAACAAAGAAATAACCTAGAATATACCACTGACAATTTTAAAAAACCCACAAGCAATACTATGCTCTTCATGTTGAAAAACTCAGTACTTCAGAACTATTTATCCTGCCAAGAGAAGAAGAAAGTATGCACTGCTCCTCTGAGCTCTGCTATCCCAGGCAAGTATTCGATGTCCCATTTTAAGCCCCACAGAGTTCCCTTGACAGCCAAATAACAGGATTAAGCTTTTCCACAGAAGAACAGCCACTGCAAACACCACAGCAAAGGACCGCAGTGGGCATTTAGATGCTTGGTGTATTCCCAGTTTCCCTGGACTGATCAGTGGCTCTGCAACCTGTCTTCTCCCAACACACAATGAAGACTGTTGTGACCTTTTCAGAGGCTGTTTACAAACCAGTAAAAATAGAAAAGTGCTCATCAAATAAACTTAATAACTCCTAAAGCCTCTTAAATAAATTCTGAATGATTTTAAGAGTCCTTTGATAGGTTTAACTTAGACTTTTTGCAGCAAAAAGGAGACTAGGACTTGTGTGAGTTTCTCTATTCTTTGGATGATAATTCCTGGGAGGCTGATGTTCTCCAGAAGTACAAAGCAACAGCTCTGGGGGTGACTACTTCCCAGTCACTCATTTGGGGATGAGAAGCCAATCCTGCAAAAAGTACGCAGAAAGCTAGCACAGGGGCCAATGGATCCAATTATCCTAAACTTCTTATCTTAGATTTAGATTTTCTTTTCCTCCTAAACTTGCACAAAACTGAGCCAATACCCAAGCTATATCTAACTTTAGTTTTGTAAGCTAACCACTTACCAGTACTCTGAAGCACCAGAAGGAGGACCATGCATCATGCCTGTTTGTTGGAAGACTAAGACGTTTCTGGTGTGCAAGAGCAATGACTTTGAGGAGAGACAAAAATTCAAACAGTGGGTGTGCAAGTAGATGTGAAGTTTCACTGCCTTTTCTAGGATATTTTAGAAAGATCTAAGAGAATATTGCAGGAGGGAGCAGGTGCCTGATTTTGTCTCCAGAGGAATCCCCAAAGGACACATCCACTCTGCTGGTGATGGCAACCCCATAAGCTCACGGACTAGTTTTCCCTGACATATGCCAGCCTTCCCAGGCTTTACTAGTCCGGGATTTGACCCATAGCTAAGCAAACACACGCAGCGACGTGACACAGAGTTTTTCCTCCAGAAAACCTAATTAACACATTCACATGCATTTTCTTCTGTAACATCAGAACCTGGCAACCATGAAGACACTGCTGTCAGAAGGTTACAATTTGCACTGGGCTCAGAAGTGTTTTTCCCTAAGGCAGAGAAAATTGAAATGTGAAGTTCAAAAGCTTCATATGACTATGAAAAGAAAATGTAAAATAATTTCTGGAAAGGCAGCATTGTCAGTGATCATGCAGCCAACCAAGAGCTCAAGCTGAACCTAGAATTGCTTGTTCCAGCTAGGCAGGAATTCAATATGCTGGCAAGCACTGGTCCATGGTACCAAATGATCCCATACCCGTGAGCTGAGTGGCACCCAGGCTGGCGTATAAATAGATTTGAGGAACCCTTGTCACTTGTTACTGGCCTCACAGTCCGCTCATCCTTCTGCAAATAAGTTGCAAACAACGCCGTTGGACTGCTGTCCTGGGTAAATCCATATACAGATGCCTTTTCCAAAGCAGTGCCTCTTTTCCCAGTGAAATACACGTCCTCTTCTTACCTATGGAATTGTGATTGAAGACACCTCTGAGCCAGATCTGTCTGACATTGCAAAGGAGCAAAGCTTTGGGATTTGGGCACATTCTTTTTGTTGCTTTGCTCAGGCCTTTTGTGAGCACAGAATACATCTAGGCAGAAAACTTTAGATTACACAGGATCTCCTGGGTCCATTGCCCCCCAAACATGTCAATAGGTGGCACCGTTGTAATGACAAATAACAAACAGCAGCACAAATGACATGAAGAAAACATGGCAAAAGAGGAACAGGAGAGGCCCAGGGAGGAAAGGATATGGTGAGACACTGGCACATCAAGTGAGTTGCACTCTGATAACCTCTAGGCTAGCAGGTCCTGGTCTCACATTCTCTGCTTGGTTTATTTAAATTTATTTTATTTAATTTTTTTTAAATCATCAAAATAAAATACAATTAAAATATGTCATAAATATTTAAAAGATACTATCAAAACACATTTATTCAAAACTACATCTAAATGTCAGAACATATGTACATCTGTAACTACAAAGCCTAATGTATAAATCCAATTCTTCAAACACTCTTTGGACAGGCAGCACCTTCTTCCTGAGCTCGAGGAAAGAGAGCTCTTCTGGACAGGAGGCAAGGACTTTGTCGGTAAGGGCACAAAGGAAGTGTCCAGGGAAAACTCCGTGGGAAGACTGTAGCCAGTCACACCTGCAAAGTGTAACAGAGGCAGCACTGCAAACCTAAAGCATCTGAAACTATGTATTTCATTGGAGAGATTTCCTGGAAACTTCTAAAGAGCTGCACAGGGAAACATGCTCCTGCCACCAGCCACTTGAGGCAGACCAGGGAGACACCCTGACCCACTTGCACAGAGCCAGCACAGGAACAGCCTGGCCTCTGGGCTGCCCTGGGACAGCAGGGAGCCCAGAGGCCTGTGCTTTCCAGGAATGGCTCAGCTGCACACGCACCCTCCTGCTCCTCTGCCGGCCCCACAGCTGAGCAGCCCTACAGCTCCACGGGGCACTGGGAGCAGCACAGCTCATTGCAGGGGGCACATGCAGGGCAGAACTGTTCCCTGGCAATGTGCCCAGGCTCTCTAGGCTGGCACAAGAGCCTTCCTCCCGCCAGAGAGCGGCCCAGCTCCCGCCTTACCTCTTTGTGAGGCTGAGCCATGCTCAGCCTTCACCTTGTCCTCAATTGGAAGTTGCTTCAGGCACCCCATGCCACGACTAGGAAGGGGGGTGGAGAGAGCGGGGGCAGGGGCACACCCTTCCTTTGCCTTCTGTCCTTTTTGGCACAGCTAAGAAGTCACGTCCGGAGGTGTCCAACTCAGCACTTTGTCATCTCTCTGCAGGTCATCGAGCCTTCACCAGCCCAAAATGTCGGAGAGGTTTTCCCGCACATGCGGAGGCTGGCTGGCAGCATGCTTCCTCAGCTTGGCGCCCATCACCTTGTAGAGGGCGCAGGCAAGCTTGGTGACCACACTGCGGACATTGGCGCTTCGGACAGGCAGCGCCTTGTTCCCCAGGAAGGACCAGAGCACGGGCAGGGCGTAGCGCTGGACGACTTCAGGGCTCCTGGGATAAACCCATCCCACAAGCACTGCCGGAAGAGAGACACAAACTTCTTAACCACCAGCCTTAATGCAAACAAGGATCTACCTCTAGTTGTGATTTTGGGAGTCTCTCTGGCTAAGATCAGTGAAATAACAGTGAGAGCCCCATGATCCAGAAATGGGCAAAGCAGCTGAACATCCCCAAAACAGAACCACCAAGCCCTCAAGACTAATTTCTCCAAATCCGAGCCTTGTACCTGTGGCAGACTTCACACCTTTACTAAATCCTTTCACAATCTGTTTCTGCATGAACAGAGACTGGAATGTCAAATTGCCGTTTATTTCCATTTAGAAGTTGTCTAAACCCACGCTGAAGATTTTGAAATGCACCGTAGAGAGGCAGTTGAGAGATTTCTAATAAAAGGGATTATTCCATTTTTGTGACCTTTGATGTCAAGTGCCAAAAGTCTAATCTGGCTCTTCCCTTTGCACACGGCAAAGGGCCATATTAGACCACACTTGAGAACTCCAGCCCACCAGAGATGGGTGCTGCTTGACAGCTGGATTTGAAACATCAGTGACTAGCCGGTGTCTTTGGCAGAAGGCTTTTGTGGCTTCTAACAAACAGCTGTTTCAAACCTCAGGGTGTCTTAGGTAATTACCCAGACCCCATTGCCATGGCATTGGAGCATCTCCAAATTTTAATGGCATTTCCCCTCACAATGTTAATGGCATTTTTTCTTACAATGTGCACTGAAATAGGAACAGAGAGAGAAAAATGCTACACAGGGGATGGAAATTTAACCAAAACACAAGTGTTCTCTCCCGCTGTCTCCAAAGCCTGCTCTCTGCTCATTTTCTGAACTGAATTATATCAAACACAGACAAAAATTTACTACCAACAGGCTCTTTGCATGGCAGATTTGGCTGAGAGATCAAAACCTGAAATGATCTGGGGACCATTCTTATTTTCTGACCATGCAAAATGTTATGTAGTCGCCATTTATTATTCTGTGGTGGAAGAGACTTCATTTTCTCTATGCTGTTAATCCACCAGCAGTCATCAACATTTAAACAGCTCCTGAAAGTACCTAAAACCAATTCTGCTAAGCAGGAAAAGGGTTACGGTACCCATTTTAAGATGGGAGTTCATTTGAGCTTACATGCAATTAAAGACATCGGTCACTACGCAACTTGCGCAGAGAAAGAGCCGTCTGTTCCCACTAAATCTCAGAGAGAGCATCTGCTCTTTCTAAAGTAGTCCTAATTCATGTTTA
Organism: Corvus brachyrhynchos; assembly: GCF_000691975.1. Taxonomy (NCBI): domain Eukaryota; kingdom Metazoa; phylum Chordata; class Aves; order Passeriformes; family Corvidae; genus Corvus; species Corvus brachyrhynchos. Next base: position 21,090,558 of record NW_008237239.1, on the reverse strand, counting down.
ATTCCTTTATTTGAAAAAGAGATTAAAATAGCTGCAAAACTAAATTCCCTATTCCTGGAGATCTACTTTATTCAAATGCTCTTTAAAGGGCCTTTGACACTCCCAATCACTGAAGGTGCCCTTTCAAGATTCATAATGAAGACACAAAGTGTATTAAACGTTGCATTTAAAGATGCTGGCATAATTAGCAGTGGATTTAGCCCCAGCTAAAGCAAGGCTATAAATAAAGCAAGGCTATAGACCGCCTTCTCTAGTATATATTGAGGTTATCATTTTTCCTTTCCTTGGCTATTGCTGACATAGCAAGCTCCTCTGAGCAATCAATTATCAGCTGCATTTGGAGCATTTTGGGCAGCGCTGACATAGGAAGACCCTGACTGCACACCCTGAAATGCTCAGTCCAATGGCACTTCCACAGCACAGGCAGGGAGCCTCAGCACTCTGCTTCTGCCCCTCTGCCCCCAAAGGCTGCTTGCACAAAATCCGTGCCTCTAACATGTGTGCTGAGTTTGGACCTAAGCTGTGACCCCCAGGCACTGCAGGCTTCCACCTCAAAACTTTCCAAGAGCAAAGCAAGAATTCTGTGAGGACAAAACAAACCCATCCCCTGAAACAGCATTTGCCACCATTTTTTTTTTGCCCCCATCTCAGATGCTGCACACCTCTGCAGCAGCCAGGGAAAACCTGCCCAATACACCTTCCATGGGTATTGGGCAGGAGGGACAAGCTCAGCACCTCCTGATTTGGAGGAGCCACTCTAGTGTCTATTCACTGGCATTCCCTGTAAATTCTGCCTCGGAAGACCTCTTGCCTTAGAAGGGGAGGCCATACCTGAGAGATGCTCTGTGACATCCAGCAGAGCTTGGCCCTTCAGTTCACTCCTGCGGTGGCTGAACTCTTTCATCAGGGATACTTTATCTACAAGGGAAACACACATTTCTGCTCTCTCTTCTGAGGTCATAAGAGAAAGGACAGTGGGGAGGGAAAGGGCAGGGGCAACTAGATTTTATAAAAGAAAGGAAATTCCTGTCGATTTTTGAATCCTTTTCTTCTTTCCTTCCAGCCTACTTGGGAGGATTTTAAATTCCAAAAGAAAAGCTCTCCTTTCACATTTTAAATCCAAAGTTGTCTGCTGTACCAGGAGCTATGTTAAACATTTCACATCAGGGACCTCAAGAGTTCAATCACACGTAGGCAGTGAAAAGGGTTTGCATCCCAGAGCTTTGCAGAAGTGATCTTCTCCCTCCCCTATGGAAAAGGGTGAGAAGGCTCCAAAATTTACACATCCATTCCCACCTGAAAGATAAGCTGTTTTTAAATTGTCAGGTTACCTGTGTGGATCTAGGGACAAGACTCCAAGTTACTCATACAAGAGCTATTACTGCACAGTGCCTCAGTAGCCTGTGGGTTTCTGTAACATCTGTGAAATCAGATCTTGGCAGAGAGACTGGAAAATGAACTGATTTCCCAATACTTGACTGTCGTATGTATTTTAATTTTTCCTGTGCTGTCTGTTGCTGTTTTGGGGGTCTTGTTTGAATTTAGACACTGTTGCCTGCATTGGCCTGCAAGCCTTCAGTCCTACCACTCTAATAAGCCAAGGCAAGCTTTTCCTGGAGACAGAACATGTGTGGGATGAACTGTGGTCCCTCGCAGGGCCACCAGGGCTGGCAGTGACAAAGCAGGCAATCAACCACTACAGAGCTACATCCCAGTGTGGGTTTAGGTAGCAGGGTATTATTAAGAGCTCCTTTCCTGTATAAGATAGAAAAAGGAGGTCCCTAATGATCTTCTTGCAAGCATGCAGCAAAGAACTGATCCTGCTATCCTATTTAAGCTTTGGCTTTGGCAATTACACTCTTCTCTTCACCTTTTTAAATAGACACTTCAGGTTTTGCCTCACACTCTTGCAGTACTGGCAGACACTGTTTCTCATTTGCTGTTCCTCCCCAGAGTGTGACCTTACAGCTGCTGCTTTGAAAAAAAAAAGCCCTGAGATCTGGGTATCTTAAAGGACCACGAAATGTTAATAAAGTGTTAATATTGGTATCTACATGGATTTTCAGGGGAACTCTTGGGGTTTGGGTGTGTGAGGGGAAACTGCTTGCTTGGTTCTTAAGAATCCAAGTGTGTAGGAACTATTCACCTTTCAATTTAAGGGTTTTGAATGCCCTGTGCACTTGAAAATGGTAAAGCTCAAGTCAATAACACATTTACCCAACTGTTACTTTATCTGCCTTGAGAAACCTGAAGACAGGGGAGCTTCTGCTGGCTGTTAAAGAAAGCAGGCAGCTCAATTCTTACAACTCACCTGTAACTCTCAGCTCTGCATATCAGCTGAACCTCCTGGCTGCAGGACAGACAGCCCAGCATTTGCAAGACGAGGAAAAGGATCTGCTTCTCTGTGCTCTCATTTTCACTGCAGACCCCTCCTTGCTACCTTAACACCTATGGGCTGCTGGCCTGACTCCATGCCCTGTGTCAGGCAGTGGCCATCTGAAGGTCATTTCTTTCATGACTGAGGACAGGATAGGACAGATGAGAAAGTCTCACCAAAACCTCATGTGCACACAGAGTCTTGGAGCAATGGCTGGCCTCTTAGCTATGAAGCTCAGTGCAGCAATGGGGCAAGATGATGTGCTTGCTCACTTACTCCAAGCTAGGAGCGTTGCACAATCCTTTTGAGTTCAGGAGGTTTCTTGCCATTTGCCACTGGATTTCGATTTGTAAAAGTAGACAGTTTTAAAGTACTTGGAAAGGTTTTGTTCATGCCTTTTTCAGGTAGAGATTTCGTTCCCCCACTAAAGCCTTAGATGTTGACTTTTGCAATATTTGTGACTTGGTTGCTTCTTTGAATTCTTGCAGACATCCAGAAAAATGTGCAGAAGTAAAAAAATTTATCCCACTTTATTTGCTTGAACCTGTCTCTGGGCAAAGTCATTGTGATGAGAGACAGAGGTGCCTCGCTCCTGTTCTGACATCTTTGACCATGGAAAATTGACAGTAATCTCAGAAGTGGTGAGAGGGGCATGGCAGAATGCTCCATACAGAACCCTGAAGGGATCTGTTTGCCACATCCTCTGTTAGCAGGATTCTGCAGCTTTTCCCAAGACTTTTCCCATGCACCACAAGAAATGAGTATGGGCCAAGAGCAGTACAGGTCTCACACCCTTCTCCCCAGTTCATGAACAGGAAGAACCCCATCCTTGGGACACAGAAAGGCACTGAGTCTGGCAGTTCAGTGAGTTCACAGAGCAGCTGAAGTGGAGAAAGTGGAAACTGCCCTTTAAGACCTGCCTCTTCAACACTCCGTTTTTCAGGCGTATTCACCCAGTGTGGCATTTTCAGAGCTGACAGAAATCTGTGTGGCAAAGGAATTTACAGCAGCCCTTGGCTACGTAGTTATTTGCTATAGCCATCTTGCCCCATGCAAAACAACATGTGGAACAAGGCATCACTGACAGCTGGCTTTATACCTGTTTGTTATAAGGAAATGAACTTGATAAATCATAAGTTTCTCTTTGAAAAAAGAAGAAGAAGGAAGGTGGAAAATAGACAGCTAATACCTATAATGTGGAGCCTTCCAGGAGGCTGCTCTGCAGAAGCTCTGATGAGCCAGTGTCCCTTCATGCCAACAGCAAAGCTATTCATTTGGGAAGTCGAATGGGGCCCAAGCAAACTCCAAAAATCCCTTTGTCTCTGAATTCCAGCAAAGCTGTAGTCCAGTTCCTCTTCAGCTCCTTCTCTGCCAAAGCAGACAAGCAGCACAGAGCCAAGGGCTCCTGGGACTTTTGGGAAATGCTGATGCACATTCAAGCCTGGTGGGGGACTGGTGCGTAAGGACTGCACCTGCACAGCTTCTGGTGGATGTCAGCTGGAGGTTTCCACAGACAACAACAGCTGTCAAGGCCCTCAGCGTTCTCTTGACTCGCAGAGGCAGAGACACACTTGAGGAGAGTCCATGCCAGGGCTCAGCCTTACCTAAGTGAGCCATGGATTCTTCCAGCGCTTTCACAGCTGCGGCATAAACCCCGGGGTCCTTTGAGTTTAGGTTGTTTGTTATTCCTTCAACTAAACAGCTGACCACTGGGTTTAAGCCATCTTTTAGGATGTCTGCAATCTCAGCCAGCACGTCCAGCGCCTTCTGCTTCACTTTCTTATGAGTATCACATATTCTTGGGACAAAATAATCAAAAATCTGTGAAGAGAACAAACAACATGAAAGCTGGATTAAAATGTCCTTGTTTGAGGAAGGGACGCAGAAGTGAGCACTCAGCAATGTAAAAGATGAAGGTGATCCTTCCTGTCAGGTCAGCACTTGCTTGCACAATTTCCCTGTTTTCCTGTGGGCCACTCACTGGAATGGTTGCGCGACCTCATGCTGGTTGAAAGATTTTCATATATTTTGAAGAGGTTTGGGTGGGGACAGAATAGTTCCTATGGTGTTTCTCTCCACATTTAAGTCATTAAATTAATCCCATTTATTAAAGCAAAACAGTATCTTTGCTTTAGATATATGGAACCAGATATTTACAATGCCCGTTTTTCTACACAGTTGCCTCAAGTTCTGAGGGCAGTTATAATTTTGCCAAAACTATGGCTGGAGGAGATCCAGGTTTTGTTTCATCTGTCTCAGAACCTGTGTCTGGAAAAGTGCAGGGCTGTTGGGGTTTTAGGAGCTCTCCTGGTTTTTTTCTTCTGTTAAAGGAATTTTGCCTATACAGGTTGCCAGGGGAGCAAATGGCCAGGTACTTAAGAAGAACAAAAGACCTGGCTGCTCTTTTTGTTTCACCTGGGGGGGAGGGCAGTCGGTCCAGGGTTCAGGAGAGAGGGAAGCTGTTTTTTTCTTCCGCCACTTTTCCTTCTGCTGGACAAAGCCCCAGGATCCCAAGACCGCCTTCCCTGCCGCGCTTGGAGCCGGA
>NW_008237239.1:21083238-21085068 GCF_000691975.1 Corvus brachyrhynchos | reverse complement strand
TTAGCAGGCACCATTTTCTGGACAAAGGAAAAAAGCAGCTACTGGGAGGAGAAGGAAGAGATCTGTCCTTAGCCATTTTCCTCCTTTTCCAAAGAGAAAAAAAGACCCCCAAGAAGGGTGAGCACCATCTTTACCAAGAGGATTAGGGATGACGATGGAAATGAGTAGCCAGAGTTGTGCCTGTGCAAGACAAGATGGAGTTTACAGAAGTATCCTTTAAAAATAATTGGTTTAAACCAGCCCAGCCTGATACTTCTCTTCCCCATCCAAACCCATTTTTTTGTCCAGCTTTCAGTGGCTGGATTCCCTTCACTTAACCCAAGTGGGAGTAGGAGACAGCAGAAGTTACACCAGCAGAAAACTCTGTCCTCATCTGATGAAGAGCATCAATAGGCACCTGCCAGACAAATACACCTGGACTGAAATAACTTGTCCTGAAGCGTGGACCTGAATTAAATATTTCAGGGTAAGAGGGACCAGCCTGTCCCACACAGCCAGGATGTAGTGCCAAGACACACTGAATTAACTTTCCTGCTACAGGCTTGGGAAAGGAGCTAAAGGAAAGGAACAATGAAGACACCCTACATACTTGGACAGTGTTAGTGGAGACGAGCTGGGGGCTGCTTTTGCACAGGTCTAGGAGGAGTGCCACTCCTTCCATCCGTGTCTTAAACTCCTTGGCTTCCAGGAGATTGTACAGCTTCTGGAGCGGCTCCGTTTCTTCCACAGCCGGAGGTAACATGACCTGGGCTTTTGGGCGGCGTAGGAGGCGTCCATCAGAGGTAGACTTCACCCTGTTGAATAAAACCAAATGCGGACCTGTTGGTGATCATACCTTCAGTTAATTGTGAGCAGAACATCTTGGGGAGGTTTCCTAATGATGTGATTTCAAGCTAGAAAATCCTGACCTGAAAAACAACGTGAGACCTCATGACAATCATGCCAGGAGACAATCTGCAAGCAACTTTCTCACCAGTGCTTACTCAGGAAAACCAAGGATGAGATGCATCTCACTTATCTCCAGACGGCTTCCCAGGTACACATGTCGCACTGCTTTGTGAGGAAAGAGAGACGCTACTTCCAAGTTTAAATGCCTCATCATGAGGGAGGTGTGTGTCTTATAATAAGGAAACTCATCCCTCTGGAGAAGTGTCTCTACAGCAGGCATGACAATCTGGAAAAGCAGCTCAGATGCATCTGAGCAGATGGATAGGGGCATATCTGAAGGATCCAGAAAATCCGTAACAGGGATAAAAACAGAAGCCAGACATCCCAGCACTACGCTCACATGATTGCTTCCCTAGAGACTAGATCCACAGCTTAACAAACCCACTGGGAACAACTCTCTGGGATCAGCCTGTCTCCTCCATGGGCATGGGAAGATCCTGACTATGCTACTGAGGCATGTGGTCACTCTCCTGCCAGCGCTGAGCATGACAGAGCTAAATAAATCCCCTCTGTTATCAGAGGACAACAGGTACAAGTAGCTCTCCCACTGGCAGGAAGAGAGAGCAAGGACCAAATTCCTGTCTCAAATGCTGATTGCAGCACAGGGGGAAATAAACCAAACATGCTGTCCATCAAGCAAACAGTATGAAGGACAGGAATGTCAAGACAAAATGTCCACATTGAGACACCTGTTGACCAAAGTTGCTCAGGAACTGGCTTGCTACTTACTACTCATCTTGGTACTGTCTGAGGGTAAGAAAACCATGACTCAGGAAGGCCAAACCACATGCATGGGAAGTGCTTTTTTGGGGTACAGCATCTTGCTTCTAGACTGGGACTTCTCATCAAAACACCCATCTGAAAAAGACTGCTCTCAGAGGA
>NW_008237239.1:21071030-21078381 GCF_000691975.1 Corvus brachyrhynchos | reverse complement strand
AATAAAACCAAATGAGGACCTGTTGGTGATCATACCTTCAGTTAATTGTGAGCAGAACATCTTGGGGAGGTTTCCTAATGATGTGATTTCAAGCTAGAAAATCCTGACCTGAAAAACAACGTGAGACCTCATGACAATCATTACAGGAGACAATCTGCAAGCAACATTCTCACCAGTGCTTACTCAGGAAAACCAAGGATGAGATGCATCTCACTTATCTCCAGACGGCTTCCCAGGTACACATGTCGCACTGCTTTGTGAGGAAAGAGAGACGCTACTTCCAAGTTTAAATGCCTCATCGTAAGGGAGGTGTGTGTCTTATAATAAGGAAGCTCATCCCTCTGGAGAAGTGTCTCTACAGCAGGCATGACAATCTGGAAAAGCAGCTCAGATGCATCTGAGCAGATGGATAGGGGCATATCTGAAGGATCCAGAAAATCCGTAACAGGGATAAAAACAGAAGCCAGACATCCCAGCACTACGCTCACATGATTGCTTCCCTAGAGACTAGATCCACAGCTTAACAAACCCACTGGGAACAACTCTCTTGGATCAGCCTGTCTCCTCCATGGGCATGGGAAGATCCTGACTATGCTACTGAGGCATGTGGTCACTCTCCTGCCTGCGCTGAGCATGACAGAGCTAAATAAATCCCCTCTGTTATCAGAGGACAACAGGTACAAGTAGCTCTCCCACTGGCAGGAAGAGACAGCAAGGACCAAATTCCTGTCTCAAATGCTGATTGCAGCACAGGGGGAAATAAACCAAACATGCTGTCCATCAAGCAAACAGTATGAAGGACAGGAATATCAAGACAAAACATCCACATTGAGACACCTGTTGACCAAAGCTGCCCAGGAACTGGCTTGCTACTTACTACTCATCTTGATACTGTCTGAGGGTAAGAAAACCATGACTGAGGCAGGCCAAACCACATGCATGGGAAGTGCTATTTTGGGGAACGGCATCTTGCTTCTAGACTGGGACTTCTCATCAAAACAGCCATCTGAAAAAGACTGCTCTCAGATAAAAAAAAACCTGGTTGAATTTACTTGTCCCAAGTGAGGCAGCGGAGACATGGCCCTCTCACAACCTCCACAGCACTGTCCTTGCCACTGCACTGGATCTTCTGAGCTGCAACCAATGGGTGTCTTTTTGTCACCCATTTTTTGTGGAAACCCTACCCTTCCAGAGAAGTTGTGTTCAGCGTAATGCAGAAGGAGACATTTTTTATGATAGAGCATTTATAGGGAAAGGAAACAATCTCTGGCACAGGTCATCTCCACCAGAAACATCTTCCTCAGGAAGAGACATGTAAAGCTTGTCATGTGCTTTGTCACATCTAACAAAAGTGCTCAGTACTGCTTACTGGAAGGCAATGGGGTGTGGTGTGGCAGTACAAGTGTCTCCAGCCACTCTGTCTCCTGAGGAGAACTCAGACAACCACCTGTAGTGGTCAGCAACCCAAGTTTAGTATATAACTTACACTTATGGTGAGAACCCAAAATTCCTTTGTTCCGCTGTTTGCATGCTTTCTCCTGATTGGTTAATGTTTTCCCCTCTTGCTTTATGTATGAGCTTATGTATATTCATATCCCTTCTTTAATATGTATCAGTTTTAGAAAGTTGTTTGTTCCTCGACGTCCCCATTGGATCCTTCCCTAAGTCCCTCCTATGTGTTGTTCCCATTGGTTCCCTTGTTGTCAACCCCACCTACTTGCCTTTACCCCATTGGCTGAGATCCCTTTCCCCACCTATTCTGTACCCAGTATAAGATCCCTGGACCCGCCTACCAGTGGGTCTCTTTGTCCCTGTCATTTCACCAGAATAAACCTGCGTGGAACACATACGGAGAGTCCCCTCTCTTTTCTTCTTTGCCTTCGCCTGCGTGCCTGCCTAACAGCGACAGGAAGATACAGCCCCTTTTGGGTGAGGAGCTCTACCCCTTTTCATTGTGTGTTGGGCACTGAGTGCCGCTTTCCAGAGGGGTTTCAGCGTTGACCTTCGGGCTTTTTTGTGTCAGCATGCGAGGGGTAAAACCCCCTTCTGCCAGCTCACTGCTGCTGCAAAACCCCTCAGCCTTGGGCTTCTTCAAGCCATCGTTCCTCTTCTTCACAGGCTTCTTGACAGATGGGCGTTCACCCTTCTGCGTTTCCATCCCCTACAAAGGCATAAACACCATGAATCTTTAGAATATAAAATAGGAGATTACCTTTTTAAACCATAAGTTATAACCAGGATCACTGCTACCAAGGCTTAGGGAAGCATTCCTAACTTACAGAAGGAAACAGGCCAGAGGTTCAGTGATGCCAACTCTTTGTCTTCAATAGCCCAAGGCAGGTTATAGGTGCCACCATACTGAGCAGCCGTCAACAATCCCAAATTCATTAGTCTTGAGCATAAATGGGAGTAATGCAAACTGGTAGGCAACAAGCCTTCCTAAAGGAAGCAGCAGAAAAATTTGGACTCTTTGGAGGTTGGCCCATTGTGTTGGAACTTGGTTTGGTTCAACTCTCACTCTCCCTGTTCCTGCACAAAGGCACATTCTTTTCTAGACTGAAGATGAAAAGGAATAAAAAAACCCCAAAATAAACACATTTTCCACTGGATGCTGCTGAATTCACCAAGCTTCTTCCAGCTCCACAGGGCATGACAGCAGGGTAGTATTCCCAGAAGACAGACAGTAATTGTAGTAATTGGGATTGACTGGGACATCTTTTGTATATTTGGAAATTTTCTTGGTACTGCTGCTTCCTGTGTTTTTTGCAAAGACTCTGTTATCTCCAGAAGCACTGTTCTCACTTAATTGCTTTACTAGGGGCAGAGTAGGGATAGTGAGGTGGGGGGTTATGCTTAAATGTAAACCCATTTTCTCCTCTTTCCCTTCCCTGTTTGTGGCCAATATTCAAAATATCTAATACCCCACTTTTTCCCTAATATTATCAGTTCCTTCGTGCTCTGCAGATGAACAGGTTGAGGATCAACAGTTCATTCCCAGGAGCAAAATGATTCAGCAGAAGAGGAATGAGATAAAAGACAGATTAGGTATGTTTGATCTCATATTAGCAGTAGCAATACTTGCACAAAGGAGACATTTCTCCTGCCAAGCACTTACTTCCTTCTTAATTCTTGATGGAATATCTCCCAGGTCACAGGTGGAAACAGATTGTTCCAAAAGCCTATTATGTTTTTGATGCATCATCAACATTTGCACCATCTCACACCCATAAATGCCTAACACAGGAAAGAAAGAAATTAATACAGACTATTACTGTTTTTTCTCCCTTGTGAACAAACAAAGGAAGAACATTAGCAGAATAAGCTGATGCCGTAAACTCAGCAGGTGCAATACTTGAATGAGAAGGCATTACCTACTCAGCAAAGAGAGAGATTTACCTCCACTTGTCACTGCACAGTGCTGTCAGCTGAACACAAGAGGCAAGAGGAGAACGTGGGGCAACAGAAAAATACAATCTCACTCTGAAACTGTGGGTGCGCTTCTGTGGCATCGAAGGATCCCAGGGAACAAGCAAAACACCTCTGCTTTGAGTCAGAGCTTATTAGCAGTGTCTTGCTGCCATTGCACAGTAATTTGCCTTTCTTTAAATGGCAGGGAAGCCAGGACCAAATGCCTCATGCTTGCTTTTGATTATTCTATACCATATGTATGCACAGGGGCAGCTAGTTGCTCATGCGTTCTTGGCAGCTATTAATGGGAATTTAGTCCTCAAAGTAAGGGGATTTGGGTGGTTTGGGTTGATTTTGCCACTAGGAAACCACAGTTTTCTTCAAGAAGCAATTTGGAGGTCATTCAGCCACAGATAACAGCATTATAGAAATCTGCAGAAGAGGTTTAGAAAGACTGAATACATTGGCTAAAGACCCCTGGAGTATTTCTAGGAAAGTCTTAAGCTAATGAGAAATAGATGTATGTGATCCTTCAGTGATGAACATTAGCCAACACTTTGGCTTTGTGTTGTGCACCTAAGGCCAAGCAGAACTGTTTGACTGGCTCATCTGATGGCTCTTTTGATCTCAGGAAAGAAGCATTCACATCAGGAAATTGGCAATGCTCCTTGCTGGACAACCTCAGGTTCCCAAGCACAGTCATTTCCCCAGACAAGCCAGGGCAGTGGTCACAGCACCAAGCCTGACAGAGCTCAAGAAGCCTTTGGACAATGCTCTCGGGCACATGGAGTGACTCTTGGGGGGCCCTGCACACAGGCAGGAGCTGGACTCGATGACCCTGATGGGTCCCTTCCAACTCAGCGTATTCCGTGACTCTGTGAACCTCATCCACACAGTGAGGGAACTTAATATGATTTTAGTTTCCACTCTTTTGTGGTTTTGTCCTTTACAGCCAGACATCAAACAGTTCTCCTGTTTTAGGGCGTGAAATGAATTACCTTGTGTCCTTGTCCTGCGTAAGCTTCACCTCCATGTGAATCAGCCTCCCCGCCCTGGTGGCTGTGCCTGCGAGCTTCGTGACTCCAGTTTTCTCCATCAAGGACAGGAGGAGTTGGGCCGCGCACTTCCGCACCTGGACGTGGCGGCTCCTGGGAAGAAGAGAGCGAACTCTGGGGCACAGGGAGAAGGAGGGACAGCAGTGCAGGCCTTGGCCAGAGCATGCTCCCTGTCATTGCTGGGGGAAGGAGGCCTGGGTTCTCCCTGACACTTGGGACACCTGTAGAAGGTTCTGTCCGCAGAGAAACACAAAGTTAGCACTGTACAGAAGGACTGCCTGCAAGCAAGAGCGAGGAATTCCGTCTCCCTGCACTATCTGATACTCAATGTCTTTCCCCAAATTTACTCTGAGAAAGATTAAAGAAATAGATTAAATATGACTTATTTAGAAATTAAAGACAATTCATGCTGACCCATCAGAGGGCACCCATTACACAGAGCTGCAGCAGGTTTGAGGATATTTCCACACACTTATCCCCAAAGCTGCAGACCCTTGGAAAAAAACAAACGCAGGGAAAGAACACTGTGGGGCGTGGAGTTGCAGAATATCCAGCAATGCAGCCAGTTTCTTCTGTGAGGCTTGGCAAGAGATACATCTGAATGTTTTACCCTTTTTCCAAAGCTGAGGAAAGGGTGGCAGTCAGTTTAGCCAGGTTGTCCTGTTCTAGACAGTGTCTCTTGGGGACTATCAGGCCCAGCACCAACACTTAAGGCAGCACCTGCTTCAGCTGTCCCATGGCAGTTGGCCTGTGAAGGTGCCTGAACAGTGATGCATCATCTCAAGGCTAACATGAGACATCAGTTTGAATAGAAAGTGGAGCTCTAAGGCCAGGACAGTCATACAAGACTCCTCTTGGCAGGAGCTGCGCTCTGTGCCACACCCAGCACATTCATCCCCATGTGCTCCACGCCCCAGCAAGTAGCCTCCTTACTTCTCAAGTGAATGGCATAATGAGGATGCATGGTTTTTCCCAAGGCCTCTGTGGTTAGGGCTGTGAAATATCAGAGCACTCACAGCTGCAGTTGCAATTGTCCCTCTTCCCACAAAACCACAGGGCTCTATCCTTAGCCTTTGCAGGCACTTTCACTTGCCCACCATTCACCACATCTAGGCAACTCGGACAGACTGGGAGAACTCCAGGAAGCAGCAGCAAGCTGAGTCAGGGGAGGTTGAGGTTGGATATCAGGAAAAAGTTTTTCACCCAGAGGGTGGCTGGGCACTGGAACAGGCTCCCCAGGGCACTGGTCACAGCACCAAGCCTGAGAGAGTTCAGGAAGCCTTTGGACAATGCTCTCAGGCACATGGTGTGACCCTTGGCGTGTTTGTTCTGTGCAAGGCCAGAAGCTGGACTCGATGAGCCTGATGGGCCCCTTCCAACTCAGCATATTCTACAGCTCTGTGATTCTGTCAACTAAAGGGCTGCATGAGGGCAGAAATAGGTGACAAGAGGAAAGAAGTGAGGTTGATTGGAGAATCAAGTCACTGAGTTCACAGAAGATGCAGGATACAGGACCCTTCCCTCCCACCATTCCCATTCTCTCTCTCAGCCCTTCTCCCCCCCACACACAATAGCAGGTGAAGAATATCACTAAGAGAAGAAGAACCTACTGGACTCCACTGTCCATGAGAGCAGTCATTGCTCGTGCAGGAGTCACATGCTCCACCATGACTCCCAGGGTGTGACTGGCTGCTTTCTGAACAAACTCTGGGGAGTTCCACACCATCTGGAGAAGGACCCGAGCAACCTCATCCACCTCCGAGTCCATGTCCTTCTGCAAGGTCACAAAGAGCTCTCCAAGAGTGACGATTGCAGAGTAAGACACCTTTGAGCGAAGGTTGGTCACCTGGGGAAGTCATGCGGGGAAACATAAGAATCACCTTGAAAAGAAAACCAATTGCCTTAGACAAAAGTCCCAGGAAATGACAACACTTCCCGCTGTGTCCAGGGGAACATAAAAGCACAGGCAGAGCAGAAGAGCACAAGCACAGAAAGGCACTTAACTCTGGCATCAACTTGTGCTAGGCCTCAGGCCTGCTTCCTGCAGACCTAAAACATATTATTTCACTTAAAGTGTTCTACTCATATAATGTCCATTGCTTTGATTTTAGACCCTTTTATTAGAAAAACAAACAAATTAAAGCAACAACTGTTTTCAAGCCATAGAGGCACAAGTCATAAAGAAAAGATAAAAGAGTCATTTACTCCTGTTTGAAAAAGCAACAGCAGCAGTTGAAGCCCTCAGCCAGGAAACAGAAAACACAGGCTCAAGTCTACAGACTAATTGGCAAATATATGTTAGGACTTCAACAATCCCTAAAACACAGCAATAGGAGGATATCTTAATCTGTGCTATAGACAGCAGACAGTGTATGTCATCAACTGATCCTGGTGTGGGTATGGACTGGCCAAGGGCAAGTTTTGCCCGACCTACCAGTAAATAGAGCTACATGTGCACACAGATCCTATAGAGAGCTGACAGACATGAGAAAGATAAGGTCTAGAAACAGAAAGGAAGGCAGTCCCTGAGCACACAGGGAGATGAACAAGCACATATCTACTCTACACACCGTGTAAGAAGCATGGAGGACGATTCAGAACAATGTTCTTACCTCGTTGGTAAGTGCCAAGCAAACCTCACGAAGTCTACAAAGAAGGACTTCTGAGTGGGACTCAGCCAGGTGTTTGATGCTGAAGAGTCCCTTCTCCTTCAGCTCCCTGAAAGGCAAGTACCAAAAAGATTGACTTTCTCTCCATCCAAGAACTAGGCAGCACCCTCTGAATTTACCAGGCTGGAGGCTCAGTCAAACAAAGGGAGGTGCTTTTCAAGCAGTACTTGATGAAATTGTGGAACTCGCTGCCACAGGTTGCTGTGGCTGTCAAAAGCA
>NW_008237239.1:21067808-21070336 GCF_000691975.1 Corvus brachyrhynchos | reverse complement strand
CCCACAGCTGCAGAAGCTCTCTGCACCTCACAGGGCACCAAACAGAAATGGGGAAGAGAAAGCAGAAGAGACAGGGCAGAGCAAAGGCGACTGCACAAGGAGATGCATCGCGGCAGATTTTTCATGCTCATCCCAGGGTGAATGGAGTCCTTATCCCAGTGTGAATGAAGCAGTGAGTAGATGATAACCCAGACATCAAAAAGACAACCAATATCACCTAACATTTGTAGGGTTATCACCTCTGGGCCTCTACAGGCCTCCTTCTGTCTGTGTCTAAGTTTGGGACACATTGTGAGTATTGACAAAACATCTCAGGCCCATATGAAGCAGTGAGAAGGAAACAGTTGATTTCCAAAAGTGCAAGATTCCTAGAGGATTTTTTTTCCTTTTTCCTTCTCTTCTGCCATGACCCCTTCAGGAGTAATGACAGGCTGAGTGACTCTATAGCACAACTCAGTGCATTTCTCAGAAAGAAGAACTCCCTGTAGCTGCTCCTGGGACTCACATGCGGAAGGTCACAGGCAGACCCTGACTCCTGCATCTGCTGCCAGCAGTGGGGCCAGAGACAAATCTTACTCAGTCCCACTGGGCCCCGAGGCACCCAAATCTCTACACTCCAAACTGCTGCCATCCTGCTTCTGGCTTCAGCCAGCAAATCATCTTGTCCCACAGCTTTCTCTCTTCCCTCAAGATATCCTTTGCAGCTCCACAGAGCAGCAGGCAAAGCGAGGAAACAGCACGGACCTGCTGCAGCTGGAGCACTGCTGCAGACCAAGGCCAAGAAAAGGCTGCTCTCAAATCTTTATCCTCTCTCTGCTCTGGAGTGGTTTCACTGGTGCCCCTCGGCCCTCTGGGCTGCTGGGGCTCAGAGGCACTAGCAAGATGCTCTCCTAACCTACCGTAACGCTAAGAGGGAGACAGAGTGAACGGGGCCTTTCTTACCAGTCATCGCTGCTGAGCAAGGAGAGTGCCTCGAGCAAGGACTGCTGTGGCTCCAAAGAGGCTCCGTCCTTCTGCCCCTTCCCACGGAGCGGCTCCTCTCGGCGCTCGGCACCAGTGGCCGTCTGCGGGGTCACTGTAAGGAGAGGGTCAGCCATGAGCGCTGCAGCCCCGGGCAAGGCACCCCGCCATGGAGCGGCCTGCAGCCCCATCTCCCAGCCAGCCTTCCATGAGGTACAAACTGGCACTGGCTCTGAGAATTCCCTGCTCTCTGGCTCCTTGCTTTCTCCCAGCCCCCCCAGCTGGGCACAGCTCCTTGGCTCAACCTGACAATTGCCCACACAGCGCCAGCTCCCAAGTGCCACAGGTACCACAGCCAGCGGCACGTTCCTGAGGCCGCAGAGCTCCCACTCCCTGTGAGACAGTGCCCACCAGCAGGACTTGCTCCCCACGAGGGACCCCTCAGCTGCCTCTCCTGTCTCAGCGCCCTGATTTCCCCGAGCCCTGAGGACAGAGGCACTCTGCAACTCCCTGAGGAAAGACCTGCAGCTGCCTCGTGACAGCACCAAGCCGAGCCTGAACAACCGAGTCCTGCTGGGCCCGGCTGAATCCCCTCAGAGCAGCTACCAGGGAACAGCGATACCTGACCCTTCACACCTCACAGCGCCTCTGTTCCCATTGGCTTCAAATATTCTAGACAGAGGGCAGCTGAGTGCACTTACATTTCAGCCTGCTCTTGGGAAGGGAGTAGTTCATGGATTTTGTTCTTTCCAAGGATCATGAATCTTTACTATTTCAGAGGTACACACTGGCTGTATTTCAAAGATGCTGAGGTCAAATTCGTTTGTCATCAAATGGACTTGTTTGCAAACTGTGCAATGCCTAAGCTTTCTCTTGTGGAAAAATGCAATTTCCAGTCTAGATGATTGCGATAAAAAAGCCTTCTAAATGCAAACTGAGGAAAAAAATATGTAAATACAGATGCAAATAGTTGGGAGATGCACTCTCTTGATAATCAATTTACCAGGTATGAGAAAATTCAGATGATAAATGCATTTCTTATGAAACCCATTTGTCATCAAAAGCACTGTCGATCAAGTATTTCATGTCATGCACTCAAAAGCTCGTTTTCTAATGTGTACATGAAAACACCTGAGCTGTCTCAAATGATGGAGTATAAATATTGCACAGAATCTAGATGAACTGCTCTAGACTCTGTAGGGGTTTTGTGTTACCTTGCATGTTCTCACACAGTATGGAAGAAGTGTAACATCAAAAATACTCAGATGGGAGCTAATTTGGCTGTCACTGGTGTACCCCTGTCACTGCCATCAGTGGTGTCACTGCAGAAGGATGTGGATGTACACATCTATATTCAATAGGAATGGGGAGCCATGTCAGGCTAGTTCTGGTCAATTGTGAGCATGGAAGTAGCATGACTAGAAAAGAGCACTCAAAGTATCATTCCTAGCTCCCTTCTTCTTCTCTCACCCTACTCAGGATCGTAGCACAGGCAGGCTGCCCTCACAGGAGAGGCAAGAGCCACTAGGGACTATGTGCTGTGTATTCACTGCGGGCAGCAAACAGCC
>NW_008237239.1:21066315-21067280 GCF_000691975.1 Corvus brachyrhynchos | reverse complement strand
TCTCCATGGATGATGGGCTTCTTGGGCAGTAAGGGCACGTTGTCCTGCTTCCCCAAGACCTTCTTCTTCAAGGCAATACCAGGGTGTTTTCTCTGCACACTGGAAACTGTGCCATTGACAGGCAGTAGGCTAAAGCCTGCAGGGACCAAAGAGGAGCTTGGAAGTGGAGGGTGACAATGGAAAGGCCCAGAAAACTTGCTGGAGCTGGGTAACATCTCTTTGTTATCCCAAAGAACTTCAAGTATAACAATGGCACAGTAACATGGGACAGTGATCACAGAATCACAGAATCCTAGAAGAGTTTGGGTTGGAAGGCACCTTTAACCACCATCTAGTCCAGCCCCCATGAGCAGGGACATCTTCAGCTAGAGCAGGTTCCTCAGAGCCCATCTAAACTGGCCGTGAACACCTTCAAGGATGGATAAACAACAGCTTCTCTGGGCAAACCGTTCCAGCGTTTCATCACCTTCATGATAATAAATTCTTCCTAATAGCTAATCTAAATCTACCCTCTTCTGGTTCAAAACCAAATTGCAGTGATGCTTCCCCAAAGAAACAAGGAAACCCCAGTATTGCGTTTCTTTTGTTTTCCTGTTTCAGAGGCTGGCTGGGGAAGGTACCAAAAGAAACTTGCGTGATGCCCTCGGGCTGAGTGCTGCCTCCTGAGGTCCCTGCTGCTGCCCTGGGGCAGCGCACACAGCACTGCAGTCAGAGCCCCTCAGCCCGGATTCAGTCGGCAACGCTGCTTGCTCCTGGGGCTACAACAGAAGCACTGGCTCGGGGCTTCAGCACAGCTCTACAGCACCAGCTCCTCAGCAGGGAGTGGTGGGAGAAGGGTCTCTGGGGTTTTCATTAGAAGGAGTTGAATTTTATTTCTTCCAGGTTGCACCTTGGTTGAAAAGCATTCTTTTGGACCCGCTTTTCCTGGAGGCTGCTGTCCAGGAGAGAGTCTGAAGCCCCAGTGT
>NW_008237239.1:21033040-21064972 GCF_000691975.1 Corvus brachyrhynchos | reverse complement strand
CTCCAAGGCATGTGCTCAGAGCGGGCTTCCACGCCGACCCCCGGTTCCTGGCTGCTCGTGGCCCACGGCACCTGCAGCACCTGTGGCGTCGCTCCCTCACTCACGGTCGAGCAGCCAGGAACCCCGAGACAAGGATGGGGTCCACGATAAGGAGCGCTCTCCTGAGGGGGTCACACACATCCAGCGCAGGCACCTCCACCGGCACGGCTGCAGTCACGCGCTCCTGGGATGGCGGCCGCGCTGTCTCGGCCATGGGATTATGGCCATCCTCTGCTCTAGGGGTAATAGGACCATACAAATGCTCTTCAAGAGCTTCACTGATTACAATTAATCCACGGAGAGCTTCTGTCGCTAGTCCATGTTTTGTTTGATCCCTTATCTTATCCCAGATCTCGTGCCAAAACCACTCTTGACTAGTTCCAGGAGGTTCAATATCAAAAAGTAAGTCTCGAGAAATATAGAAGAAATTTTTGAAAAGCCAGCAAAAAAAATGTTCTAGATCTCCCGGTTCCAATACTTTCTTGTCTTGTTGTTCAAGGATTCCTTTAACTTCTAGATACATTTTTTTCTGTGGCTCAGAGAGCCACAATTCCCACAATTCTTCCATAGTCCAGAGAGAATATCCAAACCAAGGTGAGAAGAGAGAGATCTAGAGTGGTTTTTACTCACGAATTTTCTGTCCTTAGGGATCGGTGTCTTGCCCGCATTCTCTACCATTTGCTACAGTGGGGATACTGTAACACGATTTATCAAACAAGGAGGGCCGTAGAAAGGAAATATATATAGGCTGATTCTTGTTAGATGTTTCAGAGATGTTTATTTCTCCAGCCGCATGGCCGGGATCTGCCGAGGAACTGTTACAGTCACGGGACCCGAGGGTCCTTCTGCCCACACAGGGAAACACGAAACAACCAATGGGGAACGAGGCTGACCAGGGACAGGGAAACCCTGTGCCTCCACCCCAGGGCCCCTCTCCCAGGGCTACATGGTGGGGGGGAGGTACCCCGACAGTCCACATGTTGGAGGCAGATTGCTGTAGGCAGAATGGAGGAAGCCGCAGCAGAGGCAAGTCTCTGACCTTGCCCACTGCTGTGGGACCCAGGACAGTGCTTTGGAGTTGTTCCCACTGAACTCAGGCTGCTGCTACAGCAGCAACATCACACATTTGATAACAAAGAGTTGGAGTGGCGCACAGGACTTGCCCCAAGAGCTACAAATAAAAGGCAGGGAGGTTAGAAGAGTTTGCTCCTTTTTAATACAAGCAGGCCTGGATTTAAGCAGGGACACAGGGCTAATCATACTGGGGACTGCTTTATAAGCCTTGTCTCTAGCAATTCCCACCAGTCTGCAAGATTTTGTCAGTAGAAAGGGGTAGATAAGATTTTACAGCACATCCATGAGCAAGTCTGGGCCAGAACTCAAAGCACAAGACAAATACTCCCAAATCTGCCCCCCATGGGGAAAGGAAGCAGAAAAGCAGATGAAACAAGTGCCATTGCAGCTAAATTGCCTGCATTTATCCTCTGGTCCAACCTTTCTGTACAAAATCTCCTCAATTCAAACACACAGCTTAAGATCAAGGAATAAAAATGTTTTGAGAGCATTTAAACCCTGATTCCTCTTACTTTCAAGGAAAGGCAGATGCTAAATTCCTTAAAAACACAAATGCAGGTCTGTTTGGGACTGCATCCTTCAAAACAAGGAATGGAGGTTTAGAATCACAGAACTGTTTCCATTGGGAAAGACCTTTAAGCTCACAGAGTTCCCCCAATAACCTGAGCCCGCTAACACTGCCAAGGCCACCACTAAAGCATATCCCAGGACGGGATGCCATTGGCCTTCTTGGCCACCTGGGCACACGCTGGCTCACGTTCAGCCACTGCCAAGCAGCACCCTCAGGTCCTTCTCTGCTGGGCAGCTTTCCAGCCACTCTGCCCCCGGCCTGTAGCCTTCCATGGGGTTGTTGTGTCCCAAGTGCAGGACGGGACACTTCACCTTGTTGAACCTCATACCACTGACCTCAGCCCATGATCCAGCCTGGCCAGATGTCTCTGTAGAGACTGCCTACCCTCCAGCAGATCAACACTCCCACCCAGCTTGGCGTCGTCTGCAAACTGGCTGAGATGCCCTTGATCCTCTCCTCCAGATCATTGATAAAGATATGAAACACGACTGGCCCCAGTGCTGAGCCCTGGGGAACACCACTTGTGACCAGCTGTCCTGGGTTGCAGTGTATTCTATTACCATCCTCAGGAGCTGTTGAAATCAGGTGGGGCAGTGTTTCCTTGCCTCCTCCCCCCAGACTATCTTTCTGTTAATGGCCCATCATTGTCCTGCCGCCTGACTCAGAGATAACTCCCTCCGGACTATCTTCTGTTAATGAGCCTAATCAACACTTGGCCTCATGACTCATTACCCCATTGTGAGATGCTCCGCCTTTCCACTGGATTTCCAGAGGACAGGAGCTACACAGCCACCACTGGACCTTCTGAGGAAGAGCAGACCCTTTTTCTACAGGATCGCTGCTTCAGGAGGACTGCAGCCACCATTCTACCAGACTGCTACCACCACCCTGACTAACAGGGTGCCAGGTTGTATCCTGACTCTGTCAGTTTAACCCAGTGTTATCCGCCTTTATTTTTTTTCCCCCCTCCTTTTATTTCCCTATTAAATTGTTATTCTGACTTGGTGTCTCCCACTAGTTTGTTTTCAAACTAGTACACCAGCCACCAGCTGGATCTAATTCCATTTAATTCCACCACTCCCTGGGCCCGCCCATCCTGACGGTTTTTACCCAGGGAAGAGTACACTCATCCAAGCCAAGAGCAGCCAGCTCTTCCCAGAGAGTACTGAGGGAAACTGTGTCAAAGCCTTTACTAAAGTTTGGGTAGGCAATACCCTCAGCCTTTCCCTCATCCACTGAGAGAGTCACCTTGTCATGGAAGACCAGCTTGGCCCAGCAGGACCTGCCTTTCATAAACCCACGTGGGCTGGTTCTGCTGCCTGGGTTGTCCTGCATGTGCTGTGGGATGGCACTCAAAGTGATCTGCTCCACAACCTTCCCTGGCACTGGGTTCAGACTGACAACCCTGTAGTTCCTCAGATCCTCCTTCTGACCCTTCTTGTCAATGGGTGTCCCATTTGCTAACTTCAGTCACTCGGGACCTCCCCAGTTAACCAGGACTGATGAGCAATGATTCAAAGTGGCTTGATGAGCACATCCACCAGCTCCCTCAGTACTCCCAAGTGGATCACATCCGGACCCGTAGACTTGCTTGTGTCTAAGTGGCATAGCAAGTCACTAAGCATTTCCCCTTGGATTAGGGGCGCTTCATTCTGCTCCTCTCCCTGTCTTCCAGCTCCTGGGGCTGGGTACCTGAAGAACAAGTGATCTTACTTTTAAAGACTGGTGCACAGAAAGCATTAAGTACTTAAGTCATTTCCTCATCTTTGTTCTATGTTTCCCCCTCAATCCAATAAAAGACAAGAGATGACCCTCAGCCCTCCTTTTGTTGCTGATGTATTTACAGAAATATTTTTACTCTCTTTTGCAAGTTTCTAGGAAGAAATTCTTTACTGTGAGGCTGCTGAAGCACTGGGAACAAGTTACCAAGAGAAGATGTGGATGCCCCAAGCCTGGAAGCATTCAAGGCCAGGTTGGATGGGGCCTTGAGCAACCCAGTCTAGTGGAAGGTGTCCCTGCCCACAGCCAGGGTTTTGGAATTGGAGGATCTTTAAAGTCCTTTCCAATCTAAATCATTCTGTGATTTCCCTGCTGGAGTCAGATTAAACTTGGGCTTTGGCCCTTCTAATTTTGTCCCTGCATAACCTCATGACATCCGTAGAGTCCTCCTGAGTTGCCTGCCCCTTTCTCCAAAGGTGATAAGCTCTCCAGTTCCCCTGAGTTCCAGCCAAAGCTCTCTGTGGGACCCATTGTGAGTGGGACTAGTACATAAAGCAGGGAGCCAGGTCTATCTTCCTAGGTCTCATTTCATAGGAGTAATAGCTAGAAAATATGTCAATGGCAATTCTTAGCTGGGTAAGATCCCCTCTTGAATGAAGAGGACCATGTCCCATTGCCTAAGGTATTAAAAATGCCCAAATGAAAGTTAAATAGCAGAAACCAGTGTATCCTGTAGCTGCCTCTGCCATTGGCTTACCTGTAACACAAAGCCAGCTTCCACATGCCTCCAGTTTTTTCCTCTCCCAAGCAGTTCTACCTCCAAACTAGCTTGCTATACAGCGTCACCAGGAAGGACATTACTTATGGCACCTCCCTTCATGGTGCTCAAAGGCTTAATTGCCTAAATTCAGCACAGAGAGCCTAACTGAGGCCAGCTAAGTGATACAGAAAACACCAAAAGTAAAGCTATGTAGAACCACCCCTTTCTCACTCACAGTGAAACCACTGCAGCTGGAATGACTGTGGCAGAGCAATATGCCTGCAGCCTGGGGGAGCCCTGGGTGTGCAGGATTCACCTTCTGCTGCCTGTGCTGATCGGAGCATGGAAAACAAGCTGGGGCCGTTCTTGGTACAGAGGAGGCCAGTGGCAGTCATTCACTGCTGAGTGAAGAAAGGTGTTACAGAATGACTTTCTGAAGAGGGAAAACCAAACACAGCTGCACTTGAACAGCTCCAGGCCCCGGTGATGTTTCAGTAGACAGGAACTGAACTCCTTGTCACCCTTCTGCTGGTTTCATCAAACGGAAATTAATGCTCTGGAATTCCCAGCTTCTTTCCAGGATCATTAGCACCCAGTAAATCAAAGCAGAGACCTCAGGCCTGCGGGAGAATCCCACTGCAGATCCTTGTGCCACTGATTCTATCTCTCCCCACTTTTCTAAGTTCTTGGTGGCAAGGTCACTTAGGTTAGACACACAGCTCACAAGAAGTGCTCCTGTATTTTTCTGCACAATGAATTGAGATTACACATCCCAAATTGTGCTCTGTTACGGGAAAACTGATAGATTTGAGAAATTTCAGAAGCAGCAAACTTGCTTCCTCAAATATTTACTGTGAGAGGCAATGAGCACAGAGAAAAGATTTAATGTTAAAAGCATCACCCAAGCAATGCTCTTTTGACAAGTTCCGTCCTTAGCTCTCCTTGGGAAGATCTGAAAGGTTCAATGTCCCCAGCAAAAGCTCCTGCAATGGCTGCCCGACAGCAGAGCAGGGCTGTCAGCTGTGAACCAAGTGTTGCCACAGGCAGCAGCTTACCCAGGGCAGCAAATCAGGAGCTAGCAAGGAGCTGATCTGAAGGCCAAACCTCCTTAGCTCCTTCCAAGAGCACTGCAACAATTCCTCATTCCAAGGAGGTGCAGTGCTGGACACCAGAGCTCTGGGTGAGGACTGGACACAAGTTTGCTCCCACCGAGTGCTGTGATGGTTTCGACGGGAGCTCTGGGCTCCGGTGCCTGCCGGACACCATGAGGAGAGAAGGAGCCGAGTACACTGACACACCTTTGCCTCGAGCATAGCCCGGCCTTGACCAA
Source organism: Corvus brachyrhynchos (assembly GCF_000691975.1). Taxonomy (NCBI): domain Eukaryota; kingdom Metazoa; phylum Chordata; class Aves; order Passeriformes; family Corvidae; genus Corvus; species Corvus brachyrhynchos. Next base: position 21,059,479 of record NW_008237239.1, on the reverse strand, counting down.
ACACACTGAAAGGTTTCCCCTTTGGCCCATGTCTCGAAACATCAGGCCAGCTGTTTGACAGCTCAGGTTGGTTTGTTGTCAGAGAATTTCCCTCAAAAATATGAAGGCTGTCTTCCTCTGTGCCTTCCTCTCAGCAGCCTTGGAGCTGTTCCTGTGTGAAGCCATCCCAGGGGACTACTAAAATATGATCGCTGGCCAGCATTTTTCTGCTAGGAGAGCCCTGCATACTGTTCCACAAATCTTTCATAAAGGCCCAAACCAGCTCCAGAGACTCTGCCTACAGCAGGTTTTCATAAATGGCTGCAGAAATCCAGGACAGCTACAAGTGAGCATCCAAAGTATTTTGTCCTGTTCCTGACAGCAGAATTCTCAATGATCTGAAGCAGTTTCACTCAGGTCTAACACAGGATGTGAGTTTTGTACTGTGATGTTTCATGATGAGTAACAAGCCTTGGGAGCACGAGGTACAGGGTCAACATGCGTAAGCATGAGCATGTCCTCCAAAGTGACCAATTTAACTGTCCATTTTATTACTCTTCTATTTATTCCACTCAAGTCCCAGTACTGTTCTTAGATCTGTAGAAACCTTAAAATATAACAGTTCCCACAGGTCAGCAGTTATTCTCTGCTCTTTACAGCAGTTAAGCACCTCTGTCTTTTTCAGGGCCTAGGTCCACCATTCAGGCATCCCTCACATATTTAAAGCCTCCATTCACCCAGCCTAGAAGGTGTTACCTAACTCCACAGGAGCTAAGTTCCTAAAGAGCCTAAGTGTTCATGGGCTCATGCCTGCAGAGCAGTCTTGCATCTGCCCTGGTGCTCAGAGCCCCACACCATGGTGCCCAGAGGACCCAGTGCAGGACAAATGCCTATTTTCCAGTCAGTACCAGCCAGCTGGCAGCATCTGCCTTGGGTGAGCCAGAGGCTACAAAGAGGTAAACGAATAATAATAGTCTGTCTCTGCAGCAAACTGTAGTGCTTACAGGGAGGAAGACAAAAAAGGAGCCTCCAGATGTGAACATGCAACACATTGGAGCTGGCTGATGAAACCCTGTGATGGTTTGGCTGACTGACCTGACAGAAAACACCATGTTTCCCAACTGCATTCACTCCCTCTGTCCAAAAGTGAACAAAGCCAAAAAGGGCATGAAAAGTGGAAGTCTGCAGAAGCTGCGCTAGATTTGCTGCCAATTCATTGCCTGTCCTGCAGAGAAATATAAATCTAACGGCCAGAAAAAATGTTTAGGACCTCTGCAGGTCAGATTTTGAGTAAGTGAACTTTAGTTTCTGACAGGGCACTATCGCCACCTGAAAATACAAATGATGACTGGAAGCTTTGCAAAGCTCTCAAAGGCCCTGGGGTGATAAATAATACAGAAATAGGAGCAGCTACCGTGTTCATTACAGCAGCAATCCCTGCAGCAGAACCCCAGCTTGCACAGCCTTCCTCAGCCATGTCCCCAGGAGCTGATTTATAAATACCTGCTCAGGCTTCATGCACAGTGCTGGCAGCTGGAAGTGACAGCTGCACAACCAGGTCCACCCTCCACAGGCAGAGATAGGTGGCACAGCAGGGCCTCTGTAAGGAGGGGCCCAGGCTGGTCAGGGCCAGTCCTGCCACAGTTCCAGTGGGAATTGGGATGCGATCTCCCTGTCTTTACCTCAGCCCATGAGCTTTTTTCCTTCTTCCTCTCCTGCTGTCCCATTGAGGAGCAAGAGCAGCAAGAGAGCAGCTGGGTGGGCAGCCTGTAGCTGGCCAGGGTCAACCACCATAGGTGACATTGCTCCACTGGATTGACTAGGGGAGATCAACAATGGAGCATCTCCATGTAAGCTCCAGGAGAAACACAGGGGGACCAGACTTCACACAGCCCACTCTGGTTGCTACACGATAACTCAAATACAAAGGCAAGAGGCACCAGCATAAAACATTCTGATAACTCCTGGAGGCCACCTTTGGCAGGGTCTGGAAAGCACAGGAAGAGAGCTACAGCTGTTCTAAGGCCTCTCATTGCTTGCAGCTGAATTGGTATTTCTGAAAGGAAAGTACAGGGCTGCACTTGAGCTCTTCCCTCGAGGCACACATCCAAGTTGAACTTGCACAGTGGCTCAGTTTTGTTTCCCCACCATCTCTATTGAACACGGATTTCTTGCAAACACACACACAGCTCCCAAGCACTCTGTCAGCTTTTCCACCCTTCGCATACTGAGCTAGAATTGTTCCCTGTGAAATCAGCCATTAAAACCTTTGAGAGTACAGAAGTGCAGAATGCTGCAGTTCAGACAGCTGGAGCAGGTGAAAGCCTCCAACCCCTTCTCTCTCACCAAGATAATAGAGCACTAGCATACAAATCAGCATTAAATGCTGGTTTTCTCAAATAGCTCTGTTTGTTTGGCCCTGGCAAGTGAGAGGTGATAACCAACAGAAGGTATGACAAATAAAGTGATGCTGAGAGGAGTAAGAATTTGGTTCTCTTGGGAAGTGCTTTTTGAAGCCATGGAAACTCAAGGTACACTTAAAAAAGGAATCAGTGAAAGATGAGATTCTGCTCACACCAGCAAAGCTTCCTGCACCAGAGAAACACACTCTGCCAACTAATTGGGAAACACAGAGCATGCTTATTTAACTCCCATTTCCACAGACATCTTCTCACAAGGGTTGGATGGCATTCTTCATGGTTCCTGAGTGCACTTAAACTCCAGAAATGCTATCTCTGCCTTACATATAAAGTGAACATGAAGGTCTGTCTTTTTTCCCTGCCATTCCATCATTTCCAGAACATGGCAGCATCCTTTCCCACAGAGAACACAGACCCATGCAGGGTGAGACAAAGGGCCAAAGGTCACACTGAAAGGAGCACATGCTGAGACTTGTCCGTGTGATGGCCCACCAAGGCCTGGGAACAGGTGCCAGGCAGTGCGGATGGAACAGGAATACTACAGCAGGTTTGTGTCCTCTGCATGTCCTCCATTTTGCAAAGCAAGCAACAACTTGGAGCTGTGGACTGAAAGACAAGAAGAAAAACCTGCCCTGATGGTCATTTTGTTTCTTCCAATCCCTAGTACTTATATTCCCTCTTTGAAGGGTATTTAAGATATTTAACTGCCTGGCCAAAAAACAGAAGCAATTCGGAATTTGGTCACCTTTTCAAAATAGTTTGGATTGCAGCACTGCTAGCAACACATCTCTCTTTAAATCCTGGACTATGACTAGTCCCGGGACCACCACTGCTTCCCAGAGCACTTCAGAACATCTGCTGAGTGGCTCTGGAGCAGGATTTCATTCCCACTGCTGCCCGCTGTACCACGCCTCAGCAGCTCTCCTGGACAGGACTGAGAGAGAAACAAAATGTTCCGGTTGAAGTCTGAATTCAAGATGGATGAATTCAATGGATTTTAATTTAAAAACAAAATTTGCGGCAACAGAAACACCAAGAGCCCAAACTGACATAACTGGGGATTCTCTTGTGAGTACCTAAAAGAGATAAAATATCAAAGGTGCTTTAGAACCAAACAATTCTAAAGAAAAGATCAACTTAAATTCTGTTAAAATGCATCAGCCTCTCGCCAATAAAAACTGCCAAAACCCTACAACATTTCTTCAATTTTCCCCTCCCTTCTCATTCATGTCACCCTCTCCCTTTTCTGTGCATCAGACTGTTAGTCTGCTCAAAATGCATTTTGTCCTTCCACAAATATACTATTTCCAAGTTGAATTGAAATCTCATTTAAACTTCAAGCTTTCAGGAGAGCAAAATACCCCACTTCTGAGCTAAGAGCCATCTTACATCAACACCAAGATACACTTCTCCTAAAAGACAGTGGGACTAAAAGGAGATGACCCACGTGCTGGTGGGGTACTAAGTCCCTTCGGAAGCAGGACTTAGAAGCAAGACAAGCAAGAGCGTGAACCACCCCACCTTACAGCAGGGTGCATTTAGTAACGATGCGCTTACGCCGTCCTCCAAGGCGAGTCACGGGCTGCTCCTGCTGCCCCGTGATGCAAGGAATTTTGTGGAGCTGGTCTGGCACCCGCTGGCCATCTCTGGTATTGCTCCTTACCACAGTCAATTTTATCTATCTCTGTAACTGGGAAGGTCACCGCATGAAACACACCAAACAAAAATCCCAGGGGCCGTGCAGGGGTGCCTGGACAGACATTAAACACACACCTATGAGACACGATAATAGCTGGACAAATAAAACCAAAAGTTACACCTGAGGGTTTCCAGCCTATTGATTTCTTGGCTGCTTAACTGCAGAGGTTTGCACTGGACACGCACGGGGGCTTCTCACAAATTCTCATCCAACCTCCACTGCTCCAAATGAGCAGCTGTCTGTCCTCCTCATTCTCTTCATTGCTCCCAAACTACCAGGATTAGATTAGAAGGGAGGACCTATCCCATTTCCAGTCTCTTTCTCTAGACAAAGGAGGACACACAGTTTAGTCCTCGACTGGCTAAGACCTTCCTTGGCTTTGCAGATAAAGTTTTAAGGATAAGAAACTGCACAGCATTGTCAGTTATCAGCTCTCAGGTGAGGGCAACTTCTGATCCAGGAGCCCAATTGCTTGCAGCTGCCACAGCCACACTGTTACACAGAGCAGCTGCTTGAGGGCTGAGGTCAGGGCGACTTGGCTGTCCTACCTACAGAACTCACCCCCTGCCACCAGCTGGCTGTCACTGAAACAGATTTGCAGAATCTCAATGTCCATGAGAACCAAGAATGAACAAAATGCTCTTAAGATCCCCCTGCTCTTCCTGCTGCCAGGTTCTCTCCCAGCTCCACTCCTGGAACAGTTTCTGGTGCATAGGAATGATGGACAGAGGCTGTGCCAACCTTACAGGTACAAGGGGCAGTGGTGGCAAGTTCCCGATGCCACCATTCCCCACACCCAAACAGTGCTAACAGGACACGCTGCCTGCTCTTTCACCTCAATCCAGGGCTTTGACTTCTGGAAGGGCTGGGATGCAGACACAGGTAGGACCTTGCAGGAGTGAAACACAGCTGGCTCCTTGTGTTACTCCACACCTCAAAAGCTGAGCAACCAGCACTCAGCCGAAAGAGAACACCCCTCCATTCACACCCTTCTCTTGCTCGGGCCAAAGCCTGCCTGCACACAGTGACAGCAGGATTGGTTAGAAACTGACACATCAGTTCAGCCTCGTTTGGTGGCTTGAGTACAGACAATGTACAAGTGTTGGCACGAATTTTCACAGCATCTCAGAACTGAAAACAAATAAAGCCCAGCTTTATACAGTATTAACTTTGATTTACTGTCAGTTAAAACCCTCTGAAGACTGAAAGCCTCCACCTGCTGCCCTCCTACCTCCAGCTCTCCAAACCCAAGAACATCTCTTCCAGTTTTGTCTGTGACACAATGCCCTGCACTTCCACACAGTGCTGCAACCCCAGTGCAAGCCAAGCTGTGGACAAATCAACGGATACAACTAAAAGGGAGGGAGACAAGAAGTCTGGAACAACAGATGCTTTGCAGATCATAACCTTTTAGGCTGCCTTCCTCCTCCAACAGAAATCTGCCTTCTACAAGCAGCATTTCATCTTTAACCACCACCTGAAGCTACCTAAGGTCTCTCTCAACAAACACCACAGGACAGGTATTTGGTAAAAGAGATGTATATTTATTCACTTTACAAAGAGGGTGGTATTTAGTTGCAACAGCTCCATTTATAGACAAATATATTATTGTACATTATAGTGGTGAATGGCTCAAAACTTTACCTTGTTTTGCTCTTAAAAATGTGTTTGCACCACTTCAGCTTCCATTAGCTGAGCAAATAGCTGTCCTTGTTCTGCCACTGAAAGATTAAAAATCCGTAAGAAAGGTATAGCTCTGTGCTATGTATTCACAAGCCTTCACCTTCTCCTTTCCCTGTGTCACTCTCCTCTTCCCACCCAACTCAACATGGTCTGTCCTCTGGGTTAGCATTAAACTTATATACAGCCTCCATTAAAACAAAATTAGGAGCCAGTGATAGTTCTAATGTCCTTTTAAAGCACAAGAAAAGTCATTGATTTGTACATACAAAAGTCTTGAGTTCAAATTTGTTAAAAAAAAAAAGAAAAATCCATTTTGAAGTCGAGTTGGCATTTACATATTGCCAAAGTATGGCTAAGCCAATGAAAGGGGGGAAGAAAAGAATTTCAGGACAGAATTTAAATATTACAAAAATATCTTTTTTTTTCTTTTTTCTGTTTCCTTTTTTTTAAAAAAAAAAATCGGCAGGATGCCCACTTGCTATTGCTAACTGAAGCATGGAAAGAAGGTATAGACCAGTTGTCTTTGATCCTTGAATATCTGAAACAAATTCAATGTAAAGCTGAACCAAGTTTCCCACACAAACAGCGGTGGCAGATTTATTTCACTTGAGATACAAATGCATGTCCACATGACAGGCATAATCTGACCAGGAGGTGGAGGAAATGTTTCTCTAAGTAAGCGTAGGGAAGGAGGGCGAGAGAAGGCTGGCACGGTTAAACATTCTGGATTCAGAAATGCAGTGCCCCACAGGTGCCTCTGCACACAGGCTGTGCAATGCTCTGCACTCCTGATATGCAAATACAGCATCTTTCAGCAACAGGATCCAGAATCAAAGAGCTTGGTGGCCCACTTGTTCAAACTTCTAAAATTATTCTTTCATGCTGTTATTCTTCTTCACTTTCATTTTCTGGTTCCAAATCAGAATCACCATTGATTTCCTTTTCAACAGTCATGTCTTGTTCATCAGATTGTTCCTCTTTTTCTTCATCTTCATCCCAGTTTTCCTAAGGAAAAAAAAAAAAAAAACCAGAAATGTTTGAACCTTTGTCAGTCACACCATTTCTGCTACAATAGGAGATCTGGTCTGATTCCACTTACGTCAGAGTCTTTATCTGCAATCATCTCATCATCTGAGCCTTCCTCCTCTGAGGAGTCTGGAAAGAGAAAACAACCTCTCAGTCTGGGAAACAGGCTTTAAGATGTCATTGTGCAAACAGAGTCCAGTCCCACATGCTGCCAAGTCTTCAAACTGTGCTATTTCCATACCAAAACTAATTCTACCTGGAGATGAGGTAACCAACATCAGTTAAGACCAGGTCACTTCCGCTACCCATACACAGGGTGAAGATGCAGTAGGAAAAAAGCTGAACTGGAAGTGTGCACTGCCACACATGGACATCCCCTACACTGATGTCCTACTGACTCAAACATAGCAGTGTCTTCACTGAATCTACCTTAGCACAAGGGCAGGTAACACTAGAAAGTTTAGGTTGCCAGGTAGGTTAAGGCAGCACACTGAACTTCCAATTCACTGATTTCTTCATTTGTGATGCAATGCTGGGAGGGAATTAAAGGAGTTAAAAGGAAGAGAAGGAAGGAGTAACTAACTACAAGATGTCCACATCATTAGCCACTGATTTTCCTGCCACGGATCTCTCCCAAAACCCCCCCTACTTGCAGACTGTAGATAAGCACAGGAGCATGATGAACAGCCATCAAGTGTAGGTTGTCATGTGAATTCAGGAGCTGAGCTCCACTTAGCACACAACACTTACCATCCTCATAGACCAGCTTTGCAGTCTGATTAACCTCTGGTACATCCTGAACTGTTTGTGATGCTGCAACCTGAATGGAATTCGCAGATTAGCCTTAGATTAAATCATCTATTTCAACCTTAAAAGGCAACAAAACTCTTTAACAATGTAAATGAAATCTACATTATGGGTAGCACACATTAATTCACTTACAGTGCTGGTTTAACAGCCAAAAAAAGTAAAAATGACAGTAAAATCGGAAAGGCATCTGCTCCAAAGTGGCCCAGTGCCTGCTATTTATTCCTCTTTAAAACTCTGTGGGTGAGCAGAAACATTTGGCAGGACAAAACACTCCCAGTGGGCAGGGACTGACAGGACAGTTAATTAAGGGACTGCTCTGAGCATTATCAGCGTTGCTGAACAGCAGCTGCATTAAGGTCCCCAGGACAGATCCCATCAGATGCAATCACAACAGGAACTGAAATCTGCAAACAATACCCCTGCACATCCCATGTTATGTAGTTGAAGCTCACCTGGGTGACAAGAATGAAGAGTCTTCCATGCAGACGGGAAAGCTTTTGCAAAGTTTTTACTCTGCTCTCCATCAACTGGTATAACATTCCCAGCTGAGGAATAAGGTCTGGCAACTTGGGAGAAGAGAGGGATGAAAAAAAATGAAGCTGTTAAATACATTCCGAAAGTTTTTGGTTTTTTAAGCTACTTTTTTATGTTTGGGGCAACCAACACTTGCTTACATGATTCTAGATAGAAGGGAGAGCTGAGGGTTCACAGGAACAACCTGCAGCCTGATCAATTAATGCTTAGCCATGTTTAGAAGTATCATCTACTTTTAAAGCATGGCAATTCTTAGACTCCTTTTCCTTTCCACAGTCACTGCCACACGCAGGGGCGAAGCACTGTTCAGAAAGCTGCGTAAGTGGGAACTGAACATACACCGGTGTCCGAATGCAGCCTCAGCAACACGTGCAAGTTCTGCTGCTCAGCAATCCTACAACAAATGGCAGAAAGGACTGACAGTGCCCAAATGTCTTTTTCTTAACCCAGCAAGTGCTGTATCCATCACTTGTAAGGCAAGGCTGAACTTCAATCCAGAAGCTACAGCATTACTTCCTACCCTGCCAACTTTGGCACACCCTTACCCCATAAATCTGGCCATGCCCCAAACAGTTTCAATATGAGCATTACCAGAACAAACACAACTTAGCTCTTTAAGATCTAGTGACACAGGCTACATTGCTCTTTGGCAGTAATTTTCTTCCCTCTCACAGGTGTGACATAACTTATCTTGGTTTGACTTTGGGATGGCTATAATTATGTCAGGAATGACTGAGACAAACAATTTATCAGCAATGTGCAGTAGGTTCAGCAAAAGTGGTGTAAGCATAGCTCACTCTCTCTACATTGATTTGGGCACTGCCATATGCAGAGAGCAGATTCCTGAAGAAACAATTTATATTTATTTAAGCATTTAAATCTAGTTTTACTTAAGTGCATTGGCATGAATGAAAAATACTTACTGTGGAAAGGTAGGATGCATGTAGGGTAAAAACAGACTTCAGCCATCGAACCATTACTGAGGCACTGGAAAAGAGAAATAAGTTATATCCAAGAGATACTGGCTGAGAGACACCCATTTCACATTCTAGATGCTAAATAAATATATCCAGATACTTCTGTATAAAGTGTTCCTCTTTAATTAGAGAACAAGATAAATGCAGATGGAAATGTGAAGTTTGGCTATCCCCATGAGGTATATGAGTTATTTGTTAGGAAAAGAACAGACATTTCAGTGAGGGACTAAACTAGACAAACTCAGGGGTCTGTACTTCTGAAATCTTTAATGGATGGTCTCAATGACTAAAAGATCAAAGCATGCTACTTTCTTCTCCACCTACAATGCGGGAATTTATATTTAGAAAAAATAAACCCAAACCAACCCAACCCCCACAACTCAGCACAGCCCATCTCAACAAAGCTGTCCTTATGGCAGCATAACAAGATGGAGGGGGGGAAGCTGGTTTTGTTATTAAACACCACACTAAGAGATGTCTAAATACATTCGGTAAGTAAACAAGGTCTACACCTGAGAGTTATTTTACTTATTGATCAGTAATGTAAACGTTTGGGGCCTTCAGTTACATTCTCAGCGTTACGTGCTCATTTCAGGTATCCTTTTCCCTTTTTAACTTCAGCCACCCTGAGAAAGAACTGCTTTAAGTGTTTTAAGTTCCTCTTTTCACCCACAATGAGGTGAGTTTTGACCTCCAGATGCTGCAGTTTAATTGCAGTTACTATGGAAATCTATCACATACATGGTAGGAGGGACCATAACACACACGTGAAAAGTTTTAGGTGAATTAAACTGTAGCTGAGTTGTCTCTTACCTGTATGGGTTGCCCTGCAATCTCTTTGTAAGCTAAAAGGACAAAAAACCCCAGTCAGCAATAAGTAACAAACATAATGAGTTCAAAACCCCAACATTAGATCCATTTGACAGCCCCAATACTGGGGCAGAAAGTTCTCCAGGCATTTGACATTTGCTAGGATTAACCTCTGTCAGGCTCCAGAAAATTACACTGCTGGCTCTACCACCCTCTACACAGGCTGGTAACTTGCAGAAGCTGGGTTTCAGTATTACAAGAAAGCTGGAACTCTTAACATGCAAAATATCCACTGAAGCTTAAACCTGGCAGGAGTAAGTAGGAGGAAACCTCTTCTATTTCATGTCTGTTTATCTGCTTAGCAGAGCAGTTGTTACAGGGTGGACAAGTTGGGGAAACAAGTGAAGGTAGTACCAGACAAAGGCCATTTCACACAACAAATCTCAAGCCTGGGAGAAGGCAGTTACACAAAGGTCTGACCATCCACTGAGATTACAGAGTTAAACACTTGAACTTAAGATTCCCCAACAAAGGTCCCAGGGAAGAAACACAGCATCTCATTAACATAAGCCTAAGGAGGTGCTGCAAGACTAGCCATTCAGCACCAGGCCATCTGCATAACTCAGTTAAGATCAGTACCATAAATAAAAACTAAATCTTACTTGTGGTCAGCACGTTAAAATACCAAAGAAATTGAACCATTAATTTACATTATAGAATGTCATTCACATAACAAGAGCTACTAACCAATGTTCGGCTTTAAAAAGTAATGTCCGGTCAAGACTAATCATTAAAACACTTCTGTCCAAATAAAGAGTTTATTTAATACCACTGAATAAGCAGTTCAGAAGCCAGATCCCTTTTAAAATTACTAAGTGATGTTCAAGGTTTAGGTACTGCAAACTGACTTTCTGATGTTTCAAATTATTGTCCATGTTAGTAGTTGAGAAGAAGATGTAATGGTGATTGTTTGCCATCGACTAAACAAGCTTTTTCTTAATCTCTTCCCTCTTTTTCCCACATAATCATTTAAGATAGTAATACATAATTTAATGCTCTTCCTAGCTTTGACAGTGACACTTGGTCCTTTGGTTAAGCTTCAGCCAGAAAAGATAAAAAGTGTATCAGAGATAAATTAAGAAACAGTTCAGTCCTCTTACAGTACCAAACCAACTTCAAAAATAAAGAGACATAGCCTGGATTTTTAGTAGCTAGAAGGCAAACCACATGTGGCTTGTATGACAGCAGAAGAAGTGCAGGCTCTCCTACCTCATGTAGCAGTGGAATGACAGCATGTATAGGCATTCTGGCTACTGTGTTCTTTACTATATTTTCTTTTCTTGTGTTAAGCACTTTCTGTTAAAATGAAAACACATGATCAGAGAATAATTCAGCTTTAACATGTGTATGAGCAATCAGCAAAATCAAAAATTCCTGGCTGTAAATCTCTTTCTACTCCACTACCTTTGTATGCTAAGAATAATGAGCGAAAGATTTGCTATGAAAAGGAGTTTCATTTTCTAAGTCAGCTACAATTAACAAAATTAAGACACTCAAACTCATCTTAAACAATCTAGCATTGCCTCTAGCCCATCTGCCCCCTGTTAGAAGTGATGCACTACAGGCACATGAAAATCTCCCTTGATATTTTCTGTTTGACTTCCATAAATAAATGCCTTTCACCAGCATCTGTGACAAGAAATTTCTATTCAGCATCAAATTCTTAAACAGTTCCCTGCCCCAGTAGTACTATTACATCCCCCTAGTCCAAATGCAAAGGTAAGCTTTTCAAGTGAAACTTGTCATCAATTCATTTTTCAAACAGTATCTTGCTTGAAAAATGTACCCTCAGGAGACTAAGCATAGATGATGCTCCAGCCTGAGCTAAAGGGAACATGGCTGCATTGGTAGCATCACCTGTAAAACATCTGAACTGTGACATAACAAATTCATCATAAACAAAGTGCCTCAAAGTTCAGGGACCGACTCAAAGTAAGGCAGGTAACAGAAAAGTAACACCACCACTAACTCATAATAGCACTTCCTTGAGCAGCAAATCAGCAAAAAGCAGCTGGGAGAAACAACAGATTCTGAACTGTTCAGCCTCCCCAGCTTTCAGGAAGGCTCCCCACCAGTCCCAGTGAACAGATTCAACAGCACACACTGAGCCTGCAAGACTTACATTTAAGATTTCTGCATCATTGCTTTCCAAGCCCTGAACCAGCAGCACGGCAAAGCTGTCTGTCTGGGGAAGGCCACCTGGAGTTTTTACTTTGCTCACATCAATATCCAATGCCCCAAGGCGCTCCTCGATGCTCTCCTGCAGAGGGGAAATAAGGGCAGAGCTGTGTCACTGCAGTTTCTCACACGTATCAGCTGAAAGCAAAGTACCTAACTTAGAGCATTCCCTCTAATTCTGCTGGAAAAGAACACAAATTTTGTATATTCTTTTAAATGCACTGACAGAAAATAGCATGAGAAAAGAAAAGCAGAGGAAGTTTTGGATGAAAAGCACTAATATATCTTGGCATAGGCAGCCACAAGCGTGTGACAAAGTTCTGCAACAACCTGGCAAAACCACAGGCAAGGCACAGAGGGCTTGAATAAAGGAAATGTTTTGAGCAGGGAGAAGTCTCTTTCATACAAAAAGATGGTATCATTAACCTTTCTTCTACAGTAAACAAAGCAAATTCAAGGTCACCTGAAGAAGGTATAGTGATGATTTATGATTATAGTTTCTCCATTCTTGCTGAGTTTGAAAGAGGAAGCCCTTTACCTCTGTCTCTCCTGGTTTCCTCTTGTTTTTCTTTTTCTCCTTCCCCAAGGCTGGAGTTTTGACAGCTGTACTATGTCCTGGAATGCCAGGCACTAGAACTTTGGTGTCCGAGTTCACAACAGGTGTCTTTACCTAGCACACAGAGATAACCACATTTCCATGAATGGCTAATACCTTCAGCTTTCTTCCAATTTAAAATACAGATTTTATTCGAAGACTCTCACACATGTGGTAAAACCAGCCTGACACAACCCATTTTCTTGGCATAAATATTAGGCAAATCCAATGTATTTAAGAGAATGAATAACCTCATGAAACAGACAGCAAATTTTCATCATTAACTAGAGCAATGGAATCTTTGGAATCACCTGTGAATCATTTTTCTTACAAGCTTTTGCTGTAACATTCATAGAACTGTTTGTATCCAGCAACAAGTTTTTGGATGTTTGCTAGCAATAGATACCACCTGTGCTAACAGTCAGCCCCATAAAACACATGCAGATTAATTCAACATCCACTGGAAGGCAGTAACTGACCACAAAAAGCAGCACAATGTAACAGCAAAAGGTAGTCACTATTCACTTCAATCCCAACTCTTTTCTTCTAGGGACTGCTCAGACACAGAACTCAGCTGTCTGAATTAGGCTGTGACCACTGTGACAAAGAGAGACACCTTAGTTTATACCAAAAAGCTAAGGTATCATCTTCAATGAACACAAAGGAGATGGAATTTTCTATTTAACAACCAAATGCTCTTCGGACTCACAGAGGATGTAAGGCACTATGCCACTTCCAGAATATCAAAAATGCTACCTGCTACTTCCAGAACACTTCTTTAACCATAGCACTTCTATCCAGGCCTTTTTTTTTTGAAGTACCTCTGAAGTGATAAAAGTAAAATCTACTACAGTGAGCAAAACAACTTCCAATTTCCAAACAGTTGATTTTCTGCATGAAGAATTTTATCATAGAACACCAGTGGTGATACAATACTATCCCCTTTGCTCACCACACTCGTCACTGACCTTCTCCCCACACGGCATGCTCAGACAGCCAAGAGAAATGCGTCCTCACCGGAATTCAGCAAAAAGCGAAACCAAGATGGGTATCATCACTGCATGCCAGGGAGGCCCTACACCTGTCCCTGCAGTTCAGCTCTGCTACCCAACAGCTCCAGGACTGAGGAAGCAGCACAAAACCCTGCCTGGCTGATGGAGCACCACATCCAGAAGGTAACTAAAGGGTCAGAATGACAGCGCTGTCTCTCACTTCCCTGACACTCCAAGCATTTCAAACCTTCAAGACCTTGAATATGCACAATGATTAAGAACTTTACAGCCTCTAAACACCCAGGGGATCCTGCATGAGAGAACACAGTGGCAAGTGGCCTCAGTGGCCACTGCTGCCATGTAAAGTGCCAAGCTCACATTCCCAGGTCCCCGTGAGTAGGAACTCATGAAGGCCACATTAAGAAAGAGCAAAAAGGACCTGCCCCTTAAGGTTCCACCACATTTGATTTAGACTCTAAAACAAAGTCATCCCACCTTCACCCCAAACTATCAGGGTCAAAGAGGCTGTACAAACCAACAGACTCTAAGGGAAGGACTGATCTTAGGCAGAAAAGCCAATCAGTTCTGTCTCTCAAGCAGACCTGCTGAGCTACAGGAGGGCCACCATGTGCTCTCGCACACACCACGACACACACAGATCTCTCTACCCTGCCTGAGTGCTATGGACATCTATAGCTACCTCTGCAGCTCTGAACAGGTCCATCCAGAAATCCAACCTCATTTTAAGAGAGCAGTGAATTCTACCTACTTCATTTCTAAGTAAAATAAGAGAAGCAAAAAAATCACATTTCATGCAAAGCTCACCTTTGTTAGAGCAGCATCTGTTTTAAGTGACAGCACTTTCTGGATATCCCGTACCAAACATATGTGGGATTCACTGGTGTTCAAAGACTAGGAGGACAGGAACAAAACCAGTTAATATATTTGACGCTCACACCTGTGATTCATTATGCTACTGAAAGATGAGAACAAATTCCACTGGTATAAATTAGAATGAACTTTCTTTTCATAGCTCCTTTGCATATCAGCCTTTTGTTACTAGATCTCTGTACTCTCCAAGGGAAGTTTACACAGGTAAACTAGAACTGTATTAAAACCAGTTTCAGTGGCCCAACTCAGGAACAGCTGAAATGGCAAGAAACAGTCAGCAATTATGTAAACCTGTACTCCAGCTGAAAAAATGGAATAATACAAATCACCTTTCCAAACAGCTCTAGGGCAACAGTCACAGCTCCCAAAACAAGGGCAAGGAATATGTTTTGTATTGTTATACAATTCCAAAGCAGTAAAAACAAAAATAATAAAACCAAAAATTTCTCCAACTGAAAGCAGTATGCAGTCCATATGACAGAATCCAAACCCTCTCTGGTAAGTTCTACATACCACTTTCTCTATGATGGGCTGTAAGGTGTTTCCATACACCAGCAGCAGAGACTGTTTGTCTGTGCAAAACGCAGCTGCTAGAATAGGGACTGGTTTCGGTGTGGAGTCCCCATCATTCCCAGGTGTTGCTATCTGGATAGTACAGTTTGATGTTAAGGGTTTTTTGCAGTAACTGGGGGAAAAAAAAAAAGAAATTAAAAAGTTCCAAGATGTTTAGCTTGAACACTTCAATATCTTGAACATCTAAGCATCTTTCATTAGCAGGTCCTCAGCCATTGTACACCTTTTACAGATGGCTAAGAAGAGGCAGAGACACAAAAATCTGGGTTAAAGCCACACATAATATCAAAGTGCAACACAATCCCCAACAAGTGAGTTCTCCAAAAATGTGTCCAGTAACCCAAGACAAAGCAGCAGCTGGTACCTGGATCACGAGCATATAAAAGAGCTCAAAGGCAGCAGTATAACAAAACTGAACTTTGCCTTAAAGTAACCCCAGACCTTTCCCAAAGACACCCTCAGGATGAATCCTAACTTACCCATTCAAGATATGTTCAAATAAATGCAACTGCCCATCTCTGCACACAACTGCTAACTTCACAGGCTGAAAGAAGGCACAGTAAGAGAGTTTCATTAGATCAAAGAAAAACTCTCCTGGAAGTTCAGGACATCAAGAGACAGTTGTATGGCTACAATTTGACTTTTTTCAGTATTTAATAACATTACGCTCAATCTGTAAGGAAGACCAAAGACATAACAACTCAGGAACGTTCACTACAAGTGTTAGAAGATTAAAAAGGTAATTCACAATTGTACTTTATCACTAGTAATATGTCCCGAGTCAAACAGTTTGCACAGTAGCAGACATGTCTAGAGGCACAGGTCTGCAAAGGCACTGACACTGTGAATACACTTAGAGGAAAGAAACTGAGCTGACTCCTCTGAGAAACTGAATGACAGCGGTACATTAGAGAATACTCTCCAATATATGCAGGAAGAGGGAACTGGAAACATTAGAAAAATATAGCATGAAATACTGCTTTGAGAAATGGAATTTAAAGGCAGCAGGAAAAAAACGTTTTAAATAATTACAGAAACAGTTTGTGAACATGTTTCACATTCACACATTTTTCACAAGACAACTACTTCAAAAGACTTGTGCTTGTTAAAACTGAGAGACTTGGCAAATGCACACTGCTACTTTAACTCATTCAAGGCTCGTTAATTCCAAATGCATTTACACTGCCAAAAACACTTGAAATCAGAAAAAAACCAGGACCACATAGAACCAGATTTTTAGAAATAATTTCTTTTGTGGTTTTTTTTTGCTGCCAAGTTCTAACAATCATTTTGATTACTAACTTGTTCTAAATAGGAAACAACTGACATTTCCACCATCATGAATGTCTGAAAAAACCCACTGAATTTGCACCCAGTAGATTTCAAAAGGAGTATTTCAAACTACCATCTTTATAAATGCACCTGTAATAAATATCCTTACACCCATGAATTTGCATTTAGATCTCATCTCTGCATAACAGAACCCAAATACAAATCAAGCTTCTTTCTTTACACCCTTAAAAGGAAACTGGTAAGTAAAAATTGTTGAACATATTTGGTTACAAACTATGGCTCCTACCTCTTCTTTGACTTCTGATACAGTCAGGTCAACAAAAGTTGGTTCATCTGTTACTGTGAAAGACATCACAGCATTCTTTTCTTTCCTATCTGACCTGATCTGCCTGGAAGACACAAAAAGTACACATTATTTACCACAGCAAAACCAGCACCCTCTGCACCAGACAAGCATTACAAAGACTATAAATCTCCCATAAATGTGGTGGTATCTACCATATCCAAAAGCACCACGCTGACATTTCACTGTTCAGCTTAGAAAATGTTCTAACTTGCAAAAGCAAACTAACTCCCAAGTGAAACTGAGCAAGAAAACTCTGCATAAACCCTAAAATAAGTGCAAAGAACAAGGAAGTTTATTACACAGTATGTTCTGGCACATACTAATGATACAAATGGCAACTGGAAGCATGCTCAGACACAGCCAAGGAAAATATCGTCTTCACTCAACAATCAGTGAGTCGAAACCACCATTAAAGAGATCATCACTGCATTTTTCCAGAATGCCCCTTCTGCTTTGCCTTCTTTCGTCACAATCACTTGGTGAGTCTATGCTCAATACTGATCACAGTCACAAATTATGAAAAGCTTACATACCACACACTCAACAATCGGTCATGTATAGCTCCAGACAAGAAATACAGTCCTGTAATTCCATCAAACGGTTTACTTTCATTCATAGGTTTCACTGTGGTAAACATTAATGATGACACTGATGTAGCATGGCCTGTGAAATGCTAAGAGAAAAAACACGATCTTTCCATCATTGTCGTAAGCAGTCATATGGCAAAAATCAAAACATTAGTTAATAAAGAACATTAGGAAAGATTCGAGTGTTACTCAGTCAACAAGGACAGCTCAGTAGTTTTTAACTAGTGATCAGTTTCCTTGCATTTCTGTTTGTCAAGGAAGCTTTCTCTGACCTGACAGATATTTATCAGCATTTTAAAAGTTAAATGGGGAATCAAAGGCAAATTCACTGGGACTAAATCCATGCAAAAGAAATCACATCCACCTGTACTGCTGTTACTGTCACAAAGCACTCCCCTCTGCCCTCCCAATTTTACACTTCAACCTTTCCAACAGAACTAGATTCACAGTTTCATTCTCAGCTTTAACAATGGACACACGTATGCTGACACACTAAATTTGGGCAAAACACCACCCCCAAGGGCCCCCCAAAAATTGGTTCCTCAATCTACTTTTGCAAGTAGTGGTTTTGGTCATTATAGAATGCAGACATACATGGTGGCTGCCATGTGCCAGCAAGCCCACAGTAACAGCACATGTGTACACACTCACCTGACAGCAAGTACCAGGAGATCAGAGACTATCCCTGTCCTGTCTGCTAGCAGGCAAGAGAACACGGCAGCATTCACGGATCAGCTAAAGCATGGCCATTTGCTCAATGTCTGAGCCCTGCTCAGAGAACAATAAGGAGTTGCTCCTATGCCTTCCAACTGTTTCAACAGCAAAACTGATAATGCCATCAGTTACATGAAGTTTAGCAAGGAAACTCGAAGGCTTTGTGGAGGGACTCATATTAAAACCCATGCCAGCAGTAACTGATACGGTGGTGAACTGAATTCTCCTGACAGAAGGGTACCAGACAGGCACCCAGTTAAAAAGCACAGCATCCATCTTTCTCCTACAGCCTTGAGAAAGGATGCTGGCAGCATGCTCAGAAACAAAAATTTAATGTCCTCATTCAATTCTCAGCAAGTTGAAACTGCAGTTTAGGGTACCATCACAGCAAAAATGTCCAGCAATCCCGAAACTGCCAATTGTATCCTCACACAGAGTGAAATTTCCAGATGTGTGATCAGGAAACACTAGATCGGTAGTGCCACCAATAAAGAAGGGCATATTTTTGCATCTAGTTTAACAAAGGTACAGAAGTACTTACTCTGTAGACTTCTTTGGTCTCCAAGTCCCACAGTTTTATAGTTCTACCAGCTGACAGCAGCATTTTTCCATCTGGACTGATGCATAGACAGGTGACACTGCTAGTGTCGCCTTTCCACTTACTAGAATTGGGATGGAGAGTTTTTATACAAAAGGAGAAAGAGAAATAGAAAAAACAGTATTCATTAGGATAATATCAAAACCACCATGATGGAAAATTTAAGGCAAAATTTAAAAACCAGTAATACATGTAGTCAAAGAAGAAGTCAAAGCTATTCTGCTTCTGCACTTTGCCTTCAAATTAGTTTACAACAAAACCACAACTCAAAAATATAAAGCCATTCAATACTGAACTGTTGACTTCTTTTTTGACATTTGCTTATTCTGTTCTTAATTCTTTTCAAAGTTTTCTACTTCTGAAAATAGGGCAAGAAGAGCCATACCATTTTCAAGACTTCTCTATTCAGCAAGCCGTTCAGAAAGGCCTTCTCAACACTAAAATTCAGAGTTTCAAAGCCCATTCAGTTACTGGCCCTCCTCCCAAGTCTCTGAATGTCACTGACAATAATAAACTTCACCTCAATGGTCTATGGCTCAAAGCACTACTTAAAAATACAAAAAAAAAATACAAAAAAAATACAAAAAAAAAAAAAAAAAAAAAAAAAAGGGAAAAAAATAAAGATGCTGTCATGAAAAGCCTGAATGTACTTTGAAGGAATATTGATACTATGTGTTTCTCACGGGACAAAATTGCAAGGAAAGCATTAACACAAACCCTTTACACTTAGGAGGTAGCCTGCAACACACCACATTTTGACTGTAAACCGCCTTCTGGAAATATTTCCAAACAACTTCCACATGCCCAAGCAACACCTCTCCTGTTTTCTAAAACAGAGATCATTTACTGTATCACTTTTGATAGAAGCTGAAAATTTTACAGCCCACAAACCTGAAAAATAACATTGCACCTCACAGAGAGTATGACAAGATTTTGTATTCTCTTCCAAAAATAAGGTCATGACTAATAATTTAATAATGTAAACCAAGAAGGTATTTTTAAATGTACTAAAGAGACAAGTCTAAACTAAACTGCAGAATATAAAGCACAGCAAAAATCCCTTGGTTTTCACCTTGGATACTCTTTATGTAATTTTTACA
Source organism: Corvus brachyrhynchos (assembly GCF_000691975.1). NCBI lineage: Eukaryota > Metazoa > Chordata > Aves > Passeriformes > Corvidae > Corvus > Corvus brachyrhynchos. Next base: position 21,039,614 of record NW_008237239.1, on the reverse strand, counting down.
GGAAAGAGTTTTAAACAGGATTTCAGAAAGGACATGTCCAGAATGCCTCTAAATAGTCAAGAGTATTTAAGATGTGAAAAAGCTAGAGAGAGACAAGAAGTCATCCAGAATGTTTCAGTCTACCTCTCTACAACACTTTGTCTTGCCTCTTCAGAGACTCTCTTCCCCAACAGCTTGTCCCCCTGCCAGAGGTTTCATGTGTGCTGCACACACCTCCTGAAGTGGCCCTGTGGAGTACTCCTACAGTAGTTAAGAAAGTCAAACCTAAAGCTACATGGTTTCAACTGCCTTTCTACCAGTCCATACCTCTATAGAAACATGTCTAGAAGCCTGCAAAAGCAAATTAAAAAAGAATTTAATACCACTTCTCCACCCCAGGAGAAACCATCCAGATTTCCTCTGTGGGTTACACAAATATTAATTTCCAGGTCCTGACAGGTGTTAAGGAATGAAGGCACTCTCACATGTACATTAGGTGTGAGCAATTATTGTGGGTAATTTGTTCCTTCTGGTAGGTAAAATTTTAAGAGAACTGATTTCTTCTACTCTTTCCAACTTGAGTTACCTTAGGGATGACTTGTAACATTACCACAGAAAATTTTCAGGTAAAAACCATGGTGTTACACTGCTCATGTACTTTCAATCTATACACTCTGGGAATTATTTTCTGTTGCCATCTTTAAAATGAAAGAACACAATGTCTCAGACTACATTCACAACCACATCCCCCTGACTCCATGGTCCCTGGTATGGGACAGGGGCAGAGGGAAACACCCAAGAAGTATGACAGCAGAAACTCTCACTTTTCCTGAGAAAGCAGCACGGCTGGGACCCATCTCCAGTACTTGTATATGAACACACATGCTATGGGATACAAACACGGTGAATGAGATGTCCATGGGCAGCTTCAGAGCTTTGCTCTCACTGGGCTCACAGAACAGCAGTGGGATGGATGCCTTGAAAAACAAGGACCTTCAGGAAGGCACTTCAGCAAAGACATGCCAGGAAGGCAAAAAGAAGAGGGGTTTCTCCATAGAAAAGTGTACCATGAATGCATGGAACTTTCCTTTGAAACAGGGAAAGGGACAGAACTTACATATGCACAGAAGGAGAATCCAGGAAACAACAGGGAAGGTTATACAATAAATCCACCTGGAAACTAATTCCAGGCACTAAAACGTCAAAAAAGTGTCTGGACACAACCAGCATAGAATTACAAATGGCAAACCATGTCTAACCTGGTTGCCTTCTTAATGAGACAACTGCCTTGGCTGATGAGGAGAGACATGTCTAAGTTGACTTCAGCAATGCTTTTGACAAGGTCTCTCACACAGTATCCTTGCAGCCAAATTGGAGATATATAGCCTGAATGGATGGTCTCTAAGGAGAGTAAGATCTGGCTGCATCACTGAGCTCCAACAGCTGTGATCACTGGTATGAAGTCCAGCTGGTGGCCAGGTACTGGTGTTACTCCCTAAGGACATCCCAATACTGCTTAATATCCTCCATAACTGCCCAGGTCTTCATTAATGATCTCAAAACAGGACACAATGCACACAAGTTCGCACTCAATCCCAAATTAGGGAGAGCAGCTGATATCCTGGAGGACAGGGCTGCTACTCAGGGGCATCTCAGCAGGCCTGAGAAGAAACAGGCTGTCAGAATCTCAAAGCTTAAGAGGAAAATGTGAAGTCCTGCAGATGAGATGGAAAAATTCCAGTACAGGTGGGGGACGAATAGCTAGAAAGTAGCTTTGCAGAAAAGAGACCTGCAGTCCTCACAGTAAAGCTGAGCACGAGCAAGCAGGGAGTCCTTGTGGCAATGAGGTCAGCTGTGTATGAACTGCACTAGCCAGAGTGCTATCAGCAGGTCAAGGAATGTGACTACTCTGCTCTGTGCAACCCTTGAACCTGCACCCGAGCACTACATTCAGTGGGACACCACAACAAAGTCACTGAAAACATGGAATAAATCCAGTGGAGGGCCATGAAGGCACCTTAGGCACTAGAGCACATAATGGAAGAGGGAGGGGGTGAGGGAACTGGGGGTGGCCAATTCTAATAGGGCTAGAGGGAGATTTTACAGCCTTCTGCTACTCTACATAGGGTCTCAACATAATACAACCTAAGAATGCATCTCTCTCCTAGGGATACCAGAGTGGCTACTGATTATGGGCTGCTTGCGGTGCCCATGCCTACCTTAATAAAACCAAGAGCGCTGCAGTAATAACCCAACACTGGGAAATGTCACAAGAAAAGAAACAGTATCAAGAGAAGGATCAGTGGGGCCATCACACAGTAGGCTTTTATTGAAGAAATATAACCAGGATTGTTAATAGAAATCTTGGTTTCTTCTTTGATGTTTAAAAACAATTTGACTTTATTACAAAAGAAAATAAATGCCTACACCAGACATTTTCTGACTCTGCACGAAGCTCAATTTTGCTCAACAGTACTTTTAACAGTAGCAGCCTGCTCAGACAGCCAAGTGGAAGTGTCCCCACTGCACATCAGCAGCAAGCGAAACCAAATGGGTTATCATCACAGCGAGGCCCTTTGAGCAAAGCTGGGTGCATGTAGCAGGCTTTACTGGAATGAGGTCTTCCAGTATCTGCTCAAGGATTTTTTTTCTAGAATTCAGATTTTTCAGCATTTAGTGGGACTTTTAGTCTTTCAGTCTCACTAAAAGTTAGCATGGAGGGATCCAAACCCATCTAAGAAGTTTCATCTAGCCTTTCCAATACACAGAGGAAGATACCCAACTATGACAATTATGCTTTCATCCCTTAATAAAACCACTTCCAATCTCAGAAAAATAATAGCCAGCGGCCACTTTGTGGGCATGAAGCTTGGAAAGCAGAGAGCAGCATTTCCAAGACCTGCAAGGGAGAAAACACACAAAAGCAAGTGTGAAAAAATTCAATCAAAAAGCAGCACTACTCACCACTTTACTTTGCAGGTCTGTGTGTTCCATTCCACGATGTGTTTGTCGTCTGAACAGCTATACAAGCAGCAGTTGTCTTGATGCCATCTCACACAGTTTACTCTACTGTCGTGACCACCATCCTACAAAAGGTAACAGAGGGTCAACTCACTGGAGGTGTCTTGACAACTGAGTCTTCCCCACACCAAGAATGTCAACAAGGTGCTCTTTCGAGAACTAAATTCCAATCATTGGCATCTTGAAGAGTGTGTGTGGTATGAAAGAACATAAATATACAGTTATGTAAATTAAAGATATTTCATATTTTGATACATAGAGTTAAGTATTTTGGCTTGGCTTACACAGCCTAAACAAGAGGAGACGTTGTCTACAGCTTCCTCACATGGGGAAGCAGAGGGGCAGGCACCGATCTCTTCTCTCTGCTGGACAGTGACAGAACCAAAGGGGATGGCAAGAAGTTGTGTTGGGAGAGGGGGAGTCAGGGTGGATATTAGGAAAAAGTTCTTCACCCATAGGGCACAGGCTCCCCAAGGAAGTGGTCGCAGCCCCCAGCCTGCCAGAGTTCAAGAAGCATTTGGACCATGCCCTCAGGCACATGGTGTGATTCCTGGGGCTGTCCTGTGCAGGGCCATGTAGAAGGCTGGAAGACAATCTAATGTGTGTGTCAAACACTGACAGCCAGATAGCCATGGAACCAACCAAGGACTGTTGGTAAGAACACACTGTGGGAAAGAACAGGATGTGGCTGAAGGAGGGGGCCATGCAAAGGTAGGACAGCACTTTCCTGGTCCATCCTTGTTCTGGCTCCTGGTCATCAGGACAACATAGCACAGCACAAGTGCAGGACTGACTCAAGACTGACTCAACTGGACTGTTGGACAAAAGGCACCCCCAGCAGCAGGGGGATCAAGACCACCAAAGACCCCCAAAGCCCTCCAGCCCATTTCCAGAAAGGTCTAAAACAAACTGCACATGGTAACTAATTCACATAGAAAGTGAGAAACTTTGCTCCGGGGTGGGCAGAACTTGCCTACAAAAAGGTACCCCCACAAAGCCTGAGTGACACCCCAGGACACTGGACACTCCATCAGCTGGTTTGATGCTGGAGCCAGGACTGGTGATTTTCTCCCTTTATACCTTTTCTTCTCTCTCCCTTCTCTTTTATCCCTTATTCAAAACCCACCGCTGTGCATTTATAGTAGAAGACACCAATTTCCACACCAAGTGTATAATTTACTGATACAACTTTGTAGATTATGTAGGGCCTGTGACTTTCATCATTCACTCTTAACCACAAGCATCTACACACCTGCATGTTCCCTTCAGTTTCAGGGTGGGATGCCACCAGAGAGGAGTTGGGCTTTGATGATCCCTTCCAACTGAGGATATTCTATGTTTCTATGATTTTTCTAGCACTTCAGAGTAAAAAAAAACAAACAAAACCTGTCCTGTCTGCTATTTTTATACACACAGCCAAACAAGGCTCAAAAGTGTTGCACAGCCATTCATGTGGATTCGTGTTTCTTGTTATGTAACCCACAACTAAACTGGAGGTACTTGGGAGCTCCGAAAGGCAAAATGAAAGCCACTGTGTACCATTCAAAAAAGATCACATGCTGAGAGAGCTCAAGAGCTTCCACAAGGGAGGTAAATTTACAGAAGAGTCCAACAGTGTGACAGCTTCCCAAGCGTTGATGAGTTCTGCCGTTCTCTCCCACAATGCTGTGCAGGAACTGAGGGTATGACAGTCCCCCTGAGGATTTAACCCTCCAGTTAAATGCCAGTGAGGCATTTAATCATTACTGTTTTCAGCCTAAACTGACTGAAACCGTCAGTGTTTGGTAGCATGTGAAGAAGAGAGCATTACTTACTAGCTTGCTCTGTAATTCTCCTTTTACTGTGCTGTACAACAAAATGCTACCAACTGCTGTACCAATAGCCAGGATATCTAACTGCTTGTCCACTTCTCCAACTTCAGACTTCCGTTTTTTCCTCTGGGGGCCATCCTGGAAAATCAAAAGAGAGAAACCATGAAATAAATCAGTCTGACTGGCTAATCTCAGTGTTAAAGCAGGTGGAAGAAAAACCTTAAGAGAAGTCTGAGACCCAGACAGCCAGCACAAACTCTGCTAAGACACAAAACAAGCACTGAAGTGTACAGAATCCTAGAAACTCATCTTGTACCTCCATGTACAAGGTAACAAACCTGCTATGAGTCACTTGGAAACACCTGGTGGAGACCATTTTGCTACCTTCCCAACCATATGCATGTGGGAAAAAACACATTCAAGTTTTTAACAAAGTTCCTGTCCCAGAGGCAGAAGTAAAGATTAACACATTCAGAATATTTCATCCACAAAATGGAAACGCTTGACCATGATTAGTTTATTTTTTCTCAAAACGTAATCAGAAGAATCTTGCAAATCTGAAGCATTCATAATGCTTCTTAAAAAGAAAGTGCTAGAGGAAAGTGACTTGGACTCAAAGGAAAGTGCTTGCCCAAGTCCTGTTGTCTGCACCAGAGGTCCTCATATGATCAGGAAATTCAAAATTCTTCACTCTCTTGCTCTGCAAGTGCTATCAGCCACTTCGAGAAGGGATTTCACTTTGTCTCCCTTAACCAAGAACTTGAGAATGCAGATCACTGGGAAGGGGAAAAGGAATTAAACTGGTTCTTAAACATGTGAAACTAAAATAAAGAGGGCAGAAGAAGCCATTACATTTATTCTCACTGGGTTAATCACTAATTGCACACACACAAATAAAAAAAGAAAATAAAAAAACTGTCCAAAGACATGAAAAGAAATAAAAAAAAAAAATCACTAATACTACTGACCAGTTTTTAAATTGGACCTTGGTAAGTCTCCTTACATTTGTTACATCCCAGCAAAGCATTCTCTACAATTTAAAAATTACACACATCCTAATGCTTCCTCTACACAATAAATCTACTTGCACTGACAAGCAGCCTGAAGAAGCCCAAGGAGACTGATAAAATGTGAGCAACCAGCTCTGTTCAAGTTCCATGTGGTGTAGCTAATCTGTTTTACACCAGAAACGACGCAGTGAACACAAATAATTTCTACTCAGGTCCAGAAATATAATGATAATCAGTTGTGGTAGTTTTCACCACAACTAAGATATAAAAGTTTGATAGTGAAGGATAAATACTTTGGTTCTTTGAAGCAGGATTTTCTGTTCCTTCTATATTTAACAGAGATAACACCTTCTGCAAATAAAAGTGTTTTGGTTTAGGCCAAGAAATACCAAATTGCCATAAAGATAACTTTTACATCAAAAGCACTCCTGGAAAAAGTGATTACACTAAGAGTTTTTGCAAGTATTTTTTTAGGCTTTATCTTTCCTGGGAAAGAAAAGTATTTATAAAATATTAAAAAAGAGATGATGAGAAACCATCAGAGTCACAAAGCGCAACCAAGTAAATCAAGCAGGTTTTAAGACCATATATGATGAAACACTAAACCAGTACATTCTTCGCAGCAATGGCAACTAATTGAAACTGCTCTCTTTGCGAAGACAAAGGCCACAGAGGGAAGATACAAGTACAATTCATGTGTTTTCTGGTACTTTTCAATCTCTTTATGTAGGTTTACTAATTACCCCACACACC
>NW_008237239.1:21030300-21032979 GCF_000691975.1 Corvus brachyrhynchos | reverse complement strand
TTTCAACTACATTTTTTTCACCCTTCATTTCAGTTTGCTATAGCAAATTTCCTTGGAACAACTCAAAGGCACAACAGAATTCCCGTAAGTGCACAATTATGTCCAGGGTCAAGAGAAAGCAAGGGGCAGTGAAGGTTTCTCCAGGTTTTTTTTCCACATGCATTTCTGTACCGACCACCCCTTATCAGCAATATGAGTGGAGCACTTTGTCAGAAAGTTCTGCATGAAGAAACGCCAGTGGAAAATTCAGACACCTGTTAATGTTTGAGATTATTTGAAAAAACACTCTAAGAACTTTAAAAAATCAATTGAACTTCTCTACCCTGCATTAGATTAGTACACAGAGAGACTGACAACTGCACTTAACATCCAGGCGGGATGCACTTGTGGATCAGGGTCTTAAACAGAAGAGCACCCTGTTGTCATGGACAGGACAGAATAAGTATCAGCTTCCTTGTAATTTGATTTCTTTTTCAGATTTATTGGAACTCAAGCTTATTTAGAAATCCTTCAACTTTACCTGAAAAAGGACAGTGTTTTAATTAGTAGAAATGGTTAAAAGAAGTTACGTGAAAAGGAACGGTGCACACATTTTTCCATAATCTTCTCCCTTGGCTAGGTAAGCCACTGAGACTTTCTAAACAGAAATCTGCTGGTCACATGTGAAATAAAGCATTTCAAACACTAAAATGGGGAGAAATCTAAAGGTCTTGACAGTTGACAGTGACAGGGCAGTTGCAGCTTGTTAGGAAGAAAGTGGAAGAAGGTGTTTTGAATGTTGGAGGTCCAGTCTTGCACAAGACACCACATGAAACAGGAGGTGATGAACACTGCACACAGGAAGCACGTGGGCAGGGAGCATCCCAGTAAAGCCACCCCTGCATCAGCAATTCCAGAGCCTGCAGTTCAAAATGTGATTTCTAATATTCCCTATAACACATGGCCTCCATTAACATGGCAGCAGTCCAAAACACACTGAGTTTAAGTGTAATTTGGCCAAACACCATTTATAGCTATCTACTGGCAGAGTTCTACCCCTGAATACCAGATACTGGAACTGCCTAGACAGATGTCAGCTCTCCAGGAACAAAAAAAAAAAAAAGAAGAAAAAAAAAAAGAGGCTAAATAACATCAGAAAAAACACATTTAATAAAATGTTTTTGGCAGAACTATCACAGTTTTAGTTTTACAACTCAGTCTGAGGAAAAAACCAATGACTTATAAAGGGTTTATGGCACAATTATTCCAAGAAACAGTATGTTTCCCAGCTCCACTTTAAAATGTACCAGCTTGCAAGCAGGGGACAGGATTCAAACTACTGGAATAACTAGAAAGCACTGAGAGGTAGCTAAGTACTGTCTGGTTAAGTCCATTTTCATATAACCTTAAACCAGGTTAAATTCAAAGACCTGAGGGGCTTAGGAGTGTGTCTCCAGAAAAGGTTATCTTAAAAAAAGTATTAAAAGCCTCTCAGAAACCTCCAGTGCTTGACTTACAGCACCACAGTGTGTCAACTTTAGTTTTATTCCCCACAAGACAGATTAACCCCATTTTCACATGCCAGTTTCAGTGAATTTAAGAGCAAAGAACCCACACAGCTTTGCAACTAATGCACGGATCCTTTCTACTTCAAAGTTACATGACAAAGGAACAGGTTTAGGCCCATCTAAAACTGACTTTTTCACCTCATTCTTCCAATGTCTTGGGAGTTGTTAAAGTTCAGGGACTAAGCTGCTCAACTGTGCAAAACAAGACAACATCGCCCTCCTTTGGGTTGATAATCTGTGTTTTAAGCATTTTGAAACAGCCTTAACAGCATTTCAAATACACTGAACTGCTGAAATACTGCAACGCACCTCAAAAAGCACCCCCTACTTCTTATGGCAAAGGGGGTGGATTTCACATACTTTATCCAGATTTTGCATTCTTTTTTCCTCATGAAATGGTATGTTCCAATTGAAGAAAATGGCATTACTTCAACATAAAGAGGATAAAAAGGTACCCCAGTATCTGCTCCAGATATTTTCAGGTTCGGTGTTGATGTGAGGTGAAGTCAACTAAAACTCGATCAAGGTGGAGAACATCCAAGAACTCCTGATGGCATGCTGTGACTAAAACTACTGAATACCTTCTTGCAGGATTCCTGGACTCAAGAAGATGAATCACAGAGAGCGTAACAGCTTGCATGGAAGTACTTCCAAGGGTAAGGAAGTGTGGAGAGACGCTGCCTTTACCGTAAAGTGAACTAAGTGGGCACACAGCAGCCGACCTGCTCTGCAACATCACCTTTTCAATTAAGGCAAGACGTACCATCAAGTAACATACCTCGCTCCTTCAAGGAAGGCTTCTTCCACGCAGATAATATGAGAGACAAATAGTTTTACAGAGTCAGTGCTTCGGCCGAATTATTGCTCCAAAAACCACAAAACAAAACCTCCAGAGCCGCTTCCCCCACCAACACGTGAAATTTACCTTGCGCAGCGCAATCCTGGGAGGGGGAGCGGCTCCCTCCGCGTCCCCCCCTCCCGGGGCGAGACACACGTGGACATTCCCCAAACCCCAGGATCACGGAAAGACGGGACGGGACGGCGCCCGAACCCCGCGGAGCCCACAGGACCCTAACCCCGCTCGCCGCGCCCCCGCTCCCCGGCCCGCCCGGCCACATGGCGCCAGGAGGGC
>NW_008237239.1:21014830-21029138 GCF_000691975.1 Corvus brachyrhynchos | reverse complement strand
CGAATCTCGCCTTTAATTTTTCGCGAATAGTAACGTGCCGTGTTTTTCTCGCTCGCAGGACATAAGCGCTATATTAACGATGACGGATATCCACCCGGGAGACACCGTGTTGGAAACGGGCAGCGGGTCTGGTGCTATGAGCTTGTTTCTGTCAAGAGCAGGTGAGAACTTGGCTTTAGAAAACACAGAATTTATTTATTTCCTTATCACAGCTTGCTTTTTTTTTTTTTTGCTCAGATACTTACGGTTCTCGTAGTCCTTAGTACTCAGCTCATAAAAGCTTTGCTGCAGTTCACATGTTCATGTGTAGTTTGTTGACTTGAAGCAGAGTTATGTCAGCACAGGGACTGCAAACCACTTTGACTGTGCTTAGAGGGCCATAGTGTAAATGGTTACCGAAGGCCCTGCAGAAAGCCGAGTTTCAGTCATCATTATTGTTGGCTTTTGCTTAACCCTATTTGGCTCTCTGTCCAATCTCTTGCTTTTCTCGGTTTGTTTTTTCCTCATCTTGATGCGTCACATGAATAATCCAGTTGCTGGGTACCAGTGAAAATGCTTATGAGGAGACACACTGTTGTTTATCATGTTACAGCCAGCCTCATTTGATCAAGGTCTCCATGCCCTGAAAGATAGAGAGCCTTTGCACTCAGCCATGTGAGTGAGAGTGAAACCACCCTTAAAACTCATCTTGTTTGTAGGCATCCAGTAAGTGGACCATACTTCAGAATAATCTGATTTATGGGCTCCTGGTAGAACAAATTCCTTAAGAAAAGGAAACAAACCTGTTACCATTGTTTGCAGTATTAAAGGACTTGGGAGGGTAAAGACAAGAACTTAATCACTGCTCATCTTGATTGATAGAGCAGAAAAGCACAAGTTGCATGTCCTGAAGACATGTTCAAAGTCAGTGTTTGAGGGCATCCCACTGTCAGAGTAACTGTACCTGAGCTTCAGTGAAACTAGCATTTCTTTTTTTACTACATCCCAATGATCATTAAGACCACATTGTAGACTATGCTGTCTCTAAAATGTTTACAGTTTGATCTGCCTTTGTGGATTTGCTCAGTACCCTCCAGCAATTCAAAACAGAGCATTTCTGCTCCCACTTACAGCCAGCCACGTGTCTGTGGGAGGTGATGTGAGGGAGCCAAACTCAGCAAAGAAGCTGCTCTTTTTGTTCAAGACCACTGAATAGCCTTAGAACTAGTTCTTACTCTCCTGTGGAGCTGTGCTGGATACCTACTGTCCCTTGGCATGTGCTCCAGGGTAACAATACAAGGCTTTTTAGAAGTGTGAGTTTTCTGAGGAAATTCAGTATACAGCAAGTACGTTACCAGAGCCATTGATCCAACCATGCTCTGGGGTGCTAGATCCAACTGCTGAGGAACTAGGAATGGTACAGGATAGAGTGCTGAGATCTATCAGGAACTTAAAATTGGTGAGGGCATGTAAGCAGCAGCAAGGGGAACCTGGAGGGTCCTTTTCCGGGATGAACAAAGCAGTTTGTTCTTCTTAGTCCTTGTTTTACCTGTAACCCACACCTGGCACACTGATCTGGTTGAAGATGCTTGTGTTTGATCAGCCATTAAACACTGCCCCAAGATCACTCAGCGCACCTGGTCTTGATATGTTGGGCCCAAGTTGCAAGGTCAGCCCTTGCACCTCTGCTCCCTCTCCCTCTTTCTGCCCCCTACTGCTATTCCTGGGTTTCTTCTGATCATCTTTCTGAAATAAACTACTTTTTGGGGTTTTTTAGTTCCATTGGGATTTGAAGCTAGCATGGGATTATCCTCAAAGCAACCATCGCTGCTGTAGGAGCTAGAAGCTGACGAAGCAGAAGATAAACATCAGCACTTCTCTTTCCATTTAGAGAAAGTAAGAGTCATTAGCTTTCCCCATCTTGCCCTACATGCAGACCCGAAACAAAGAGATAGAATGCCTGCTACTGGCTAAGGCAAAAGTTAGCTCTTGCTAAATGCAGCAACTGATTTTCCTGCCTTAGATATTCAGTCTACTGTGGCCATTTCATACAAGCACACCTGAACTTGCCAATTATTCCTCTCATTTTTTCAGTCTTGTCCAACAGTTTTTTTCTAATCACTTTAATTTAGCTGTAAATGGGCCAAGTTGGCAAAATCATTGGCATTACCAGGCTTGTGTTAACCCTATCCATGGGAAGAATGCAGTTGTTGTGTGCCACATCAGTTCTGTTTTGAGGAGTGGGAAAAAGGTATGAAATTGCATTGCTGTTTTCAAATGTGTTGAATTTAAATCGGCACCAAATACAGACAGTTTTAGCCACAGCTGAACACACTTTGGTGCTGACACAGAAATGAATAGATTTGTTTTGCTGTTTCCTAATAGTGGCTGCTTTTCCACCATTAAATACGCACCAGTGATACCCAACAAGGAAAACAGCTGCTACATGGGTAAATGCTGGAATTCAAGTCTAGTGGACACCTTACCAATGTCCACGGAGTTATTTAATTTCCAAAATTCTCATTGATTTAACAGATTTCATTCATGTCTTTTCTTAATTATTACTCATTTCATGTTTTCTTTTCCATTATTTCTTTAATCATTCCTAGAAACTACTGACATGCAACAGGATAAGGTTAAGAGAGTGGCATTTGCCATGCCTTTAAGATCTTTGAGAACTGGAAAATACAATGTATGCAAACTTGACATACTGTAGCTTCACAGTAATGAAGTTTTGTCTAGATATTTCACTTTGTTCTTATTTTTAAAAAAAGCAGTTTCAAGAAGTAGGAATTACTTTGAATGAGTGGGGGTAAGACTGACCCCCTAGTGAGAAGAACTTTATTTTTCTGATGTGTCTAAACTGATAATCTGAAGTAATAAAGAGCTGGCACTGTGACTCCACAACTGTTTCAGGTGATCAAAGGCAATATGCTGAAACCTTCCTGTTCTTACAAGGTGTTTTTGGCCTTTGTCTGATCATCCCTTCTTTTATTCAGTTAGCTGAATGGATTTGCAGTGGGATCACATAGGTGAGGAAACGAGCCTGGTGACTTCAAACTGAAATGGCTTAGAAAGGCACAGAACCTGATCCAGGGAGCTGCTGCTTCCTGAAAGCTGCCTGCACCCATTCCAAATCAGCAAGGAGAGAAAAGTGAGCGGTGGGACAGGCTTGAGGAATTGGAGTAATACAAATATAGAATAATACAGCAGTGCACACCCTGCTGTCTGCCTGGACAGCCTAGAAATACTTCCTTTATGAGAAACATTGTACACTGGTAAATTTCAGAATAGTAACTTCAGACTTAATAATTTATTACTGTTGCAGACAATAACAGGAAAATTACACAAACCTGTGTAAATCAAAGAGTACACCAGAAAACTTGTCTGTGGGGCTGACATCAGTGAGCAGGTCTGGGGGTTTTCTTAGCCTGTGAGCATTGGTGCAGCATTCTCATCTGGTACCTCTTGTTGCTCTAGCAGAAGGATCTGGGGCCACAAATGCTCAACTTGTCTTTTGCTGCAGGAGCAACGTCAGGAGAACATCTCAGGAACAGTCTGTACTACTGTAACTACACTTTATTTCATCTGTGCGTTGATGGATTTCTGTCTGTGAAAGAACTAACACGGCACTTTTTCTGCATGTGTTTGTTTTAAACATAAAGAAAACATAGATTGTCACTGTTTCATATGTGATCATTTCCTTAAGTGGAGATGGAAAGTTGTACTTAAGTTATAGACTATGCTTTTTGCTTTTTTGTTTGTTTGTGTTTCTCAAGTCTTTATAACAAGTGTCAAGTGGTGAGTGGAGTGTCTTTTGTTTGTTTTCAGTTGGGCCCAAAGGTCGTGTTCTAAGTTATGAAATCAGAGATGATCATCATAGTTTAGCTAAGAAGAATTACAGGCACTGGCGTTCTGCATGGGAAATAGGACACATGGATGAGTGGCCAGATAACGTGGAGTTCATTCTTAAAGACATTTCAACAGCTGCTGCAGATATGAAATCTGTAACACTTGATGCAGTAAGTAAATCCAGACAATTCCCCTCTTTGACATGTGTCTTTTCTCTGTAAATGAAAACCTCTAGAGCTCATACTCACAACAGGATTCCCATATCTAGTGTAACATGAGAAATAACAATCAGGTCCTCCTCAGTGAAAGAAACATTGTAATTTTTTTGTCAGATACAAATATTTTCAAGGCTTCAGTTACAGGTTCTCAAATGAAAGAGTGATAAAGCCATACTATAGAAATATTACAATTAATCACTGCTGTCTTGTAAGCAAACACCAACTCACTTTTTTGTATTTTTGAGAAACTGATATTTTTATAACTATGAGGTACATATTTCAAGCATGAAATTTCAGAAGACTACATAACCTTATTAAAAATGTAACTATGTGACCACATTGCTATCAGCTATATAGAATGCACAATGTAACTACACCATAATTTAAAGAATGCTATTGCTGGCTCTCCTGTCCTGCTTCTTTGTATCCAAATTTCCTAAAGGAAGACATGCTGGGGAAAATAGCTGGATGTCAACCACTCTTCCCTGTAAAGAAGACAAACTACTTAAAACTACTTAGTTACTAAATGCTTTAAACAAATAGCAATTTTTTAAATGCTGCAAGTGAAGAAATATAATACATAGCACAAAAATACCCTTTCAAGAAACGTTTTAAGTAACAGTCCTGCAGGAAGGATCAGGTATTGCTTATCCCGTTTTTTTTACAATCTGAATAGCTTCCTAGCAGAAGATGGATAAAGTGCCAAAGACAGAAGGTTTTTTTTTATCTTGAAACAAACAGCAGGTTTGACATTGAGACCATAATATGCTCTTTTTATGTGTTTGAACAATCTTTTTTTCATATTTGAGAGATAGGTATTCAAGTGTGTTAGAAGACTACATTTACTAAAAGTTTTTATTACTGTTAGGATTATGGGATTTAATTACTAGGAGGTTTAACTTCCTAGTAACCTACCTAGTTGGTCAAATGCTACTTGCTGTTTTAATAGAAATTCATTTGGAAGTAGAGAGGACTTCATTTTGTGTAAGTGTGCACCTCAGGTTTTGAGAGGGAGTATATTAAACTGGTTGATGATGACATGCTGCTGTTGTATGCATCTCTTTTCCATAACCTTTATTTTCCCCCAAGCATTGTTGTATGTTACATTGATAGATGTACATATGTTTTCCCAGTAAACATTGTCTTTCTCTTGCAGGTAGTTCTGGATATGCTGAACCCTCAGTGTGCTCTGCCTGTTGTATACCCAAGCCTGAAGCAAGGTGGGGTGTGTGCTGTGTACTTAGCAAAGTAAGTATTTACTTCTGGCACCTTTATTCAGGCATTACCTGGCCTTGGTACAAAACCAAGCATCTTCTGAAATACACATCCAGCATTAATGAAATGGTTAACAAAGTTGGGTTTTTTCCCCATGTAACTTTTTTTGAGGAGTCACACTCAGTATAAATTACACTTGGCCAAATCATTTGGCATGTGCCTGGGGAATGTTCTCACTCCCAAAGTTTGCATTTCATGACATCCTCAAAGTAACTGCCCTGTTCTCCAGTGCAGTAGTCAGGTTGCTCCTTTACCCTAAAACTGAAGGACTTGCTTAACCTCAAAGGTAAAGAATGTGCTGAAGTCAGTATAACTGAGACTGTGTGATTTGAGTCTTGAAAGTGCTCCTTTATCCTTTGCATTTCTTCAAAAGCATCACACAGGTTATTGACCTTTTAGACAGAATTCGGAGCTGCAAGCTTCCTTTCTTGTGTGAAAGGATAATTGAGGTAACTCACAGAAGCTGGTCAGTACTCCCTGCTAAAATCAAGCATTGCAAATCAAGCCAAATGGTGGAAACTCAAGAAAATATTGAAGAACCCCCTCAAAATGAGTACGAAGAAATCCATATTCAGGATCAAGCAGTTCTTAAAGAAAGCAAATACAATGGTAAGAACTTTACTGCTACTGAGATACCCTATTACTGCACTTTGATAATCTGGTATAGGAAGAGGCAGTATTTTTTCTTAGGTCAGCTGAGAATAGGCAAGGTTTTGGACAGCCCTAGGCCTTGTCAGGTTTAAAAAAGACTATTAATTGTTATTTAAGTTTAAATATCTTATTAAAAATCTGGGCTAAATAGAAAATAAATTGCAATCTGCAATAAAGAATGACTGCCCTTCTACTACTGTTTTCAAATTTTTGGATTTTAATAAAATTCAGTTCTTTATACTCATCCTATAGCTGCTTTTGAGGATGCTGATGGACTTAAGGATTCTTTAGGAGAAACGGTGCCAGCATGCTCTGTTTTAAAATTATGCTGTTCTGGCAAATCCAAAAATGATGCCATATATATATTTACAGTATAGATCTGTAAAATGCGTACTAGAGCAAAGAGTTCTGAATATACTGATAGGTGACAACAAAAAAAAGAAAATATGTCAGAGAAAAATATTCCATGCACATTGTCAACTCTAGTCTCCATGTAGGTCTTAAAGCTGTGGGAACGAAGTAAAAAAAAAAAATGTCCTTCTCACAGAATCACTTTGTGATGCTGCTACAGCAAACCACTCAGTGCCTTACATTGCCCGACCATCCCACTGTCAGGAAGCTCATTCAGGTGAGACACTTGGAAAATGTTTATCTTGAATGTTTTGTGGTATTTTTATTTTAAAAAAAATACTTGTTTTTTTTTGTACTAGCATTTGATATGTTCCTATATCATGAAATCATAAAATTTATAATAATAAAACAATCCTTGTATATTGAAATGCTAAAGTAGTAACTTTTTGTTTTTTAATTAGCATTCCTTACCAAGCTGAGAAAGTTTCGACCACTGCTTTCTTGATGATGCTGCCTCCCTAGCTGCTAATTTGAATATTGTATCAGAATAAAATAAAACATTACAAAGTAGATGCTACATTTTGCAAGTTGTGTAACTTTTAAGTAACGACTGCTCTGATATCTACCTCGCATCAAGTTTAAAACACCAATCATTACCCCACTATGTAAAGGGAGAAATTTTAAGTGTATCATCACATCTGGTGGTGTGATGCAGCCCAGATTGTCCTGCAAGTCACAGTATCTGCTTCTGTCTTATCAGGTGTATTTCATTCTCCATTGCTTGTAAACCAATCCATGGATTTATCTTGGTTCAGGGTGCTACGTGGTTGCCTTTTGCTGGACAGGCTCTGACAGTCTACCAGAAAAAATAAGGAAAAAAGTGTAGTAAGACCTTGCGGGATCAAAGGCTGCCCTTTGAAATGAGTACTTCACTGGCTTCCAACTGGTTACTATAGGTTTCTTTAAGAACAATGTTCTTAAAGCATAACTTTACGAGATTCTGAAGTTCACTGAATGTCTTCAGTTGATAAAGCTGTGCTTATTTCAAGATCGAAATAGTTGACAGGCACAGCTTTGCTTCCCTTCCAGCACTCATGCTGCAAGTTGCCTGGTTATTTGTGAACTTTGCTTTATATCAAGTATTCTCAAACAGTTGGAGAAAACAGTTTTTTCTGACCCTTGTCAGAGACAAGAAGCAAGATCTCTCAAGTAAAAACAATTTTAAGTCATTTTGGGTCTCACCTGAGGAAGTGGTAATGTTTAACACATTAAATTTTTAAGTTATGTTTTGTAAACACCTGACTTGTTTTGTATCTCAGGAAATATTCAAATGCCAAATTTTTCAAAATTGAGGGATCTCTTGAGAATCACAGTTGTATTAAAGCTGTCAAAAGCAGTAACAATCCTACTAGAATAGTGAAAATTTGGATATTAATGAGAACATATGCAAAGAAAACATACAGAGCTATAACTACCCTTGTATTAAATAAGTATACTAGGAACTCCGCACTGGTTAAGTTCGTGAGAGTATCTTTGCAGAGCTGAGGCCTTATACAGATGCCCCAGGAAGTTTGCATCACAAGTGTGTTTCAATTTTAGTAATAAATTTAATAATGGTTTTGCCCCATAGCTGCTGTATGTAACAGAGGCCTCTAATACAAAGGCTGAGGATGCTATTTTGAGTAGTTTAATGGGCAAAGATACAATTATATAAACAATTTTCACATAAACTCTTGTTTTCTACTCGTATACCAGTATTACAACAGTTGTATATATTGTCAGCAAATGAGATACACTTAGAGGAAAATGGGAATTGTGATTTAACCTATGTCCAAACTCATACCACAGCTGAGCATCCTGCCATTTCTCAAAACATGCTCTCAGCAAGAGCACTTTAACTCACTTAACACACAGTGGTATTTTTATTGTTCCAGACAGGACTCTCAATTTCATTTATAATGCAAGAATAGCAATAAATGCCTAAATAGACTGGAATGTAACCCAAAATCTACTGTAGTAGATGAAGGTAATGTGAAGAGACTCAATGTAAAGCAGTTGGTGCTTCCAGGAAGTCAAGAATACAGTATATGAAAATGAATCAATGAGAGTAAAAGCACAGTTCTGCCAAGGCAACTGCATGTGTAATAGGGAGGGACAGAGCAGTCCCTGCAGCACTTGTAGGGTGTATTTGCGCCATATATAAACTAATGGAAAATTATTTGCAATATTAAACCATACCTTGGGCTTTATAAGAAGGAGAGTCGATGAACATTTTTTCAGTTGAGAAGGTGTCTTTCGATTTCTGGGATGAATGTAATTCCATCATCTCCAAGGTGTCAGTAGATGAGGAGGAAGATGATAATCCAAGTCGTACAAATCTGCCTTTCTTACCACAGAGCAGGCAGTCGGTAGGAGTAGCACTGGGGCCTCGGGGCAGCTGGACTTCATCATCGTAATTCCTCAGAGCTCCACTGTGGTGCATGGAGCGCTCTCGCTGCCATATGTAATGTGTGGGAGCAATAGCCATCACCTATGGGAACAGCCATGCGATCAGGAAGTGGAAGAATAATGAGAAAACTTACAGCTGAAAACAAGAGATCCAATTAGTGTATGGCAGGGAATTAACGTAGCTGAAATGGGCATCATCTCTTATCTGTCTCATACTATCCCACTACAAAGTTTGCTCCCTTTGGCAGGAGTAAGTAATCCTGGTACCAGTCAGGTGTGGAAACATCCCAGCTCACAGCCCTGTATGTTCACAAGAGTCATCACAAACACTAGCTTGTGCTTGGTATGTTGGACACAAGATAGTGTCTTTGGCCAGCTACTAAACATCAGCCAACAGTGTTCATCATCAGGGAAATAATGGGAGTGGGAAGTTGCATACCAGTGGGAAGCTGGGAAGGTATGCAAAGAAAAGCATCCTGCACTCGTCTTGTTCCTTGTGCTTTTCCCATAGCATCTAATCCCATCCCCAGAAATGGGCCTCTAGAGTAAAAGAGATTTTCTTTTCCACCATTTGGAAGTAAACATTATTTACTTAGAACATGACATGGGCTTTTCCAGATACACATTTCACCTGAAAAGTGAGGAATGAGGAAAAATGAGGAATTTTTTCCTTATAAATTGTAAAGCATGCAAAATTATTTCTGAAGTGGATGAAGTGAAACAAATCAAAGTAGATTTTAAATAAAAAGTATTTGCATAAAGCAGATTCTAGCCAATAGAAACTTACTTTTAACAGTAGTGCAATATAAAATATTCTAGTTTACTTAAAAAACATGGTTTCAAACAATGTATTTTAAATGGAGAAGGAAGAAATATCATGGAGGATAAATGGACCATTACATTCTAGCAGCATCTTTTCTTTCCCATGGATTGTCTGTTTACTTTAGGGAAGAACTTGTACAGAGCTAAATTGCTAGCTGGTGTTAATTGTTGAGATTTCAGCATCTACAATATTAAATCTACCTCCCTACCTCTTCACAGCAGCGTCTGCTTACAATAGCCCTGTAGTCAATTCTACTCCATAGCTGATCTCTTAACTTTAAGAAATCAGGGAAGAGCTTTCTCCAGGCCTTGCCCAAAGCCCATGGGAAAATGTCATACTTTGCTTCTTCATTGTCTTCTTCAACTGTGTTTGCCAGATACCTTCAAATATATATATGTTTATGTTTGTAAATATTTTTAAATCTTAAACTACTATATTAGAATGATTTCTAATATAAAATAACAGACATAATGCAGTGGTTCTTTTTTCTAGTATTGTGAGGAAAAAACACTAACAAAATACAGCCTTCTCTCTGGAATACAGTATTTTCTTAATTAGTTCCATGTGCATCCTTTGGGTAAAAAAACCCAAGCTTTTATAAAAATTGCTTTACCCTAGAGTTTCCTAAATTGGTAGATAAGCAAGAACTAGCATATCCTGACATCTTGCTCCAAGCTGGCAAGAAACCTTAGAACTAAAATGAACAGTTTCTCATTGATTCTTTAAAACTATCCCATGAAATCTTAAACTTTACATTTTTTACTTTATGGATTTTAGCTATTCTTGGAAAATTACATTGCTCATATTAAATTAGGAGCAAACAACTAAATACAGGTCTACCTTCAGTTATAAGTGAGAACCTTAAATGACTTTTTTTAATGTCTCTATTCCTCCCTTCCTTCACTATCTATTACTTTTAGTTTTGGATTGTTTTCTCAGACAACAGGAAAATATTTACTTCCTCTGGATCCACCTGATACTAAACTCCTGACAATCACACTTGAAAAAATTAAGACTTTTAGTCTCCTCCCCAGTTTCCTCACTTTCTCCTGACCCCAGTATTCTCTCTAGTCCCAGTCTCACCAGACCCTTTGTCCCCTTTCACTGTTCTGGCCTGGCTTTTTCCCCTTCAGTGGAGTCAGAGGGCTCCCTCCTCCATGCTCTGTGGAGGTCACCCACAGTACCAGTGACAGCAGAAGGAACAGCCACTTTGCCCCTGCACTAGTGTGCAAATCAGAGCACCTGAAAAGTGATACTACCAAAAAATAGGACCGTAGCACCATAACACTGTGAAAGAAAATGCAGAACCCTCTGTAGGTATAGCCAAATACAGAGGGATTACGTAGGCCTGGTAAAGATGGATTACTGATTCCACCACTGTTTTAAAGTACAGGCATTTTACAACTGTTCAAAAAAGTTCTCAGAAATTCTCTAGCAATGTTTTTACAGTTGATTTAAATCATGTTGACAGAAACTTTAATAAAAAGACATTCCTGAGGTGCCTATCATGCTTGAAATGTTTTGGTACAAATGACTTAAAGGCTGGCAAAGATACGAAATAGGGTCTGTAAGAGCACCTGTGAGCCACAGATGTGTTGCTGTGTATTGTCCTGCATATATTTCTCATAATGCTTAAAAAGCTCCCAGATTGAGTTTGGTAGGCAGAATGCCACTCTGTGTATCACTACAGCAATGCAAGCATCCCCTGTCTGCTGCTCAAGCTTGTTCCATCACAGGAAAAATGTTGAATCTGCATTATTTATTCATAGTATATAGATTATCATAGAACCACAGAATGGTTTGGGTTGGAATGGACTTTAAAGACCACCTAGTTCCAGCCCCCCTGCCATCCCGAGGGATGCCATCCCCTAGATCAGGTTGTTTAGATACTACCTCAAGGAAGTCTCATCACATATCATAATTATCAGTGTCATAAAGAAATAATGCAAAGTTTATTCTAATAAAACCAGATAATTTTAAAGTACTTACAGAGCAACAAAGAAATTGATTCTGGTATGCTCACTTGGTGTGAAGTTAGCTCTCTTGAAATAAACGAAAGTCATTGCCAAGAGATACTGTTTTAAAATGTAAAATGAGGTATGAATGTGTTATTTAGGTATAGTATTTCCTAAATTGATTCACACATTTATCTGGCACCAAGATATTTTCATCATTTTTAACAATGAGGAAAGCATGAATTAAGTTTCTTGAAACTTCCATGTGAAACCATTAGAAAAAAAATTATGTTCTGTATTTGCATTAAAGTATCAAGTAATTAAAGGCAGATTTCTCACTCAGTGTATGTTGTATTAACTAAGAAGGAAATACACTTACCTTGTCAGCAACTTCACAGCAACAGTCCATCCAAAGGAAGTCTTGGATTAGATCGTCATCTGTAACAAGAGAAAGCTGTAGCATTTCAAACACCAAAACTGTTTATGTTAGAAGGTATTTATAAATAAATAACAGATGGTCTTTCATTAAACCAAATAAAAGAAAAGAAGCTAGAGCCACCAGTAGAGAACAGAGAAATTGAGGGCAGTAGGAGAGGTCAGTTGTGAAAAAAACTTACGTGGCAAAAGAAAAAAAAACTACCAGAAAGGCAAGGTGGGAAATCTGGTGACTGCATTTCATCCATTCTCAGTAACAGCAAGCAAAAGTGAAAAATATGTCACTATTTTTTTCTATTTGCATAATTTCTTCCCGCATTACATGCTTCCAAG
The DNA here is from genome assembly GCF_000691975.1 of Corvus brachyrhynchos. Classification (NCBI taxonomy): domain Eukaryota; kingdom Metazoa; phylum Chordata; class Aves; order Passeriformes; family Corvidae; genus Corvus; species Corvus brachyrhynchos. The sequence continues at coordinate 21,016,818 of NW_008237239.1, read as the reverse complement.
TGATAGCACACCATTATTTCAGAGGAACTACAGACTGCTGAGATCCTGCACCTTGATTACCTGGCAGCCTTTATAGGGCAATACTTGCTTATTTTTGGTCAGTGCTTCACTGTCCATGACCATGTACCGTAACTACCACGAACTCTCTCTCATTCACTTCTGTATTTAAGGGTCAAATAAAAACCAGCTGTAATCTTCCACTATTACTTAACGTCTTTGCTAAAGCAAATAAATACAAAACTTTATATGAAAGACACACAAATAAAGAGATGCTCCAACTCCTTAGATTGTCTCCCGTTCCACTTCTCCCCCCAGAAGTTTATTCCCACAGTAAGTAACATGTTAAAGAGACAAGGTGTCCTTTTTTTAAGCCTCGTGTAAAACAAGATGCACATTGTTTTACAAGTATTTGTTGAAATATAAGAGAAAATAGGAAGAAAAATTATCATAAAAAGTAGCAAACCACCTTGGTTTCATTTGTAATTTAAAAGAGATACTTTTCATCAGTTTGGTAGCCCTTAACTTAAGCATTAAATATTTATATACGGAAATATAACAACAAAATGTTTTGATAAAGAATTGCCATTAGTTTCAATATAAAAAGCACTCTCAAAATTACTGAGCTTAGAAAACATTCTGTTTGGTCAATGCATTCATATCTCACATTATAACGTACCAAATAATTTAAAGAAAGCTGTCATTTCCTGACGCTGAATAACTAGACATGGTCCCTTTGGACATTTATATTTCTGACTAGGAACCCCTTTCTCACAATTTTCTTGATGGTCTTTAAAAGCAGGTCTCTTTAGTCTAGTAAGTTTTTTTTGCTGATGTGATCTGGATGCACTCGATTTTACATGAACAGTGACAGTGGGAGGTGTCTGACACACCAGATTGTGTTTCATTTCGTTAAGCAAAGGTTCCTGTTAAAAAAATAAGAAGAAATTAACTACAAAAATGGTCAGTTTGAGCACTAGTACATTTCTTTTGTTCACATGAAACGTTTCAGTACAGTTTGTACGTCAGGCGATGGAAAATTAATTTTATCAGTACTGATTATCTTAAGTCTTGTGCCCTAAGACAGCCACGTAGAGTTCTTTGATTTAGTTCTAATTTTATAAAGCTTTTCTTTTTTCCGTAGTAGAAGGAGCCTTCAATTTTTCTTTTTCCGGTCAACTTTGGAAAATGGGAAAAGAGCCTTTCCAGTAAAGGTTGCTGTTTGTCAGGTCCTTGTAGCTCCACACATTTAGATCTACCAAAAAACTTCCCCTCCGATTTGTGATTGTGTCTTTTTTTAAAAGGAATAGTAATGGAATTAACGCAGCAGAACTGTGATTGAACCACATAACGTTAAAATCAAGTCTTGAGCTCCTAATTGCCATTGGGAATTAAACTTATCCCTCAAGTTGGACATACCCTGAAGGCACAACCAAGAAAACATACCTGTGGTGTTTGTAACCGCAAAATTTAAGGGGGTGCCAAATGGAGAGTGAGGAAGGGTATTTTTTGGCGGGATTAAATGTATTTACGTCTTCAGTAGGTCTCTCCGCAGGGGGCTGTTTGAGGCTGGCTCACAGCAGCCTATCTGGCTCCCCAGCTCTTAGGTGGCTGCCGCACAAACACGAAAGGCCCCGAAAACATACCTGTGGTGTTTGTAACCGCAAAATTTAAGGGGGTGCCAAATGGAGAGTGAGGAAGGGTATTTTTTGGCGGGATTAAATGTATTTACGTCTTCAGTAGGTCTCTCCGCAGGGGGCTGTTTGAGGCTGGCTCACAGCAGCCTATCTGGCTCCCCAGCTCTTAGGTGGCTGCCGCACAAACACGAAAGGCCCCTCAGGCGTGGCTGTAATTTTGGCTCCCTGCGGCAAAGCCCAAAGCCGCCCGTGCCCGCCCCTTCCCGCCTCCCTCAGCGGCCTCCCCCTCACGCCTCCACACGTCGAGTGGCGTCTCTCGCAGCCAATCGGCGTGTGCGGCGCCGTCGCCCCAAG
>NW_008237239.1:21004324-21014810 GCF_000691975.1 Corvus brachyrhynchos | reverse complement strand
AGCCCGTCTCAAGCCTGCCTTGGGTCTCTCGGCTGCCCAACAGCATTACAAAACCTTCCTTCCTTCCTTCCTTGGCTTTTTACAAGAGGATGTAGTGACAAGATAAGGGGGAAGGGATCCAACTTAAGAATAGGCTTAGGTTAGATATTAGGCAGAAATTCTTTACTGTGAGGATGGTGAGGCACTGGCACAGGTTGCCCAGAGAAGCTGTGGATGCCCCATTCCTGGAAGTGTTCAAGGCCAGGTTGGATGGGGCTCTGAGCAACCTGGTCTAGTGGGAGGTGTCCCTCCCTGCGCATGGCCGGGGTTGGAACGAGATGATCTTTAAGGTCCCTTCAAACCCAAACCATTCTATGATTCTATGATTAAAACATCTCCCCAGGATGATAAACATCTCCCCAGGAGACATAGGACGAAGGAGAAGGGATACCTGACTCTAAAAATCATTAAACACAGAGGTGCAGGATACCCTGCTGCTACCTTTCCACAGAGGCAATTAATGCAGGTAGTAGTATGCAATTAGTCTAAGGCAGTCTATTGAAATGTAATAACAAGAATGAAAAAAAAATCCCTTTGCCAATAAGATTCAGTGTGAAATCTTACTGTTGCCTTTTCTTATAAGAAAAGCTCTTTATAAGAGCTAAAGGTTTACCCTAGGAAGATGGCAAGACATACATTCATTTTCATTGTTTCCCCCTGTGCAGGTCAATTAAAGTGTAACTGGCCTCATTTGTTATGGTAATGAGAATTTACACCTTCCTCATCTTTTATTAATAATTTGCTAGATTATTTAGGTGCTCTGAGTCAGTGGGCATATTCAGGGAAATATCATGCCAAGTTTCTGATCAGGAAGAGATAAAAACATACCAAGTGGTGAATGTATCAACTAACAACATCTCTGTATGGAACAGCTGAAATCAGAAAACTTGGCAGCAGGGTGGAGATAATACCAAATACACCAGCAGGGCAAAAGTCTGTTTCTTTGAGGTTCTCTCTTCTTGGACACATATTCACAGTGAGTTACCCTGCATTAATTGTTCTCTTTTTTTGTGTATTACTTTTCATCTGAAGAATTCAAAGCACTCATCATTACTACTGCTCATTTGATAACTGTGAAAAACAGAGGAAGGGCAGGTTACAGAAACTTCCACATAACCATCTAAATCTTTAAGACCAGGAAAAAAATTTCTTTTTTTTTCCCTATTGCAAAACATGAAGCTGCAATAATTGTGACATGCGTGCTTCCTTATTCTTTACACTTTTACATCAATAAAAAGTGACTTACAATGTCGATCGTTACCCACACAGAGCTTCCTGTAGGTCTCCCCCTTTTAAAATCATTTTTGGGCTGGTGTTTCTACAACGAAGTATTAAAAGAATTTTTTTTTTCACTCAAAAATCTGTCACAATCAAGTTATTGAACAGGTATTGTGACTCTTCCCCCAGTGTACTGTCCCCTACCTGCCAGGACTCAGGTCTCTGCTCTGATTCAGACCTGTTGCATAACATTGGATAAGACTCTTGAGGAAACTGAACTTGTGAGAAAGCTGTGAGGATGTCTGCAACTCTACCTTTCTTTCCTTAAAGCTCTCTGCAGCCTGAGGTAGGATTGAGATGGGGATGACTCAAGGATTCAACTTAGAAACATTATGGAAAAACATCAACATGGAAAGGTTGATGCCTGAACCCAGTGACAATAAGGAAACAGAACTTTACCTGACTCTAAGCCCTCTCCATGAGATAGTGGAATTAACTGGTTCTTTGCTTTTTATTAACTACAATTTTCAGAAGGTTGTTGAACAATTCATCCAAGAATATCAGGAAGAATGTAGCTTTTGGACTTCCAAGTCGCTCGCTGGACATCAGGGAGCGCTGTTTCACCACCAGCAGTTTGAACCGAGACAATGCAGCATTTGTCCAGCAGAATACACGGGGTTTCACGTTGTACCTCTTTCCTAACCCTTCCTGTAGGTGGACATTAACTCGGTTTAGCCATTATTCATCTTTTTAGGTAATCACAGTTCGAAATTACATTTTTAATGTACAAATTTATACATCATTTTTGGTTTTATTTTTGTATAAATATGTGTATATAGTTTTTATTTTTATATAAGGTTTATATGTATAAAATTATTAAGACCTGGGCTTGAAAGACCCGGGATTCTTACAAAATCTTATTTCTGGGAAAAAAAAAAAAAAATTTCCATATATGCACTGGAACTCCATTATATGAGATATGTAGTTATATAACTATCCAGAATTTGGTCCCAAAAGGCAGCTGTAGAGCAGTTTATTTCCTTTAAATGGAAAAAGGACAAATTTTTTCAGTGAATAAGTTGTTTACAGATAGATTAAGAAGCATCACTGAAGAAAAGCACAGGGATAATATTTTAATAAATTACATTTAGGATATACGTACTTTTTGTTCAGATTTTGATATTTTTGAGATGCCTTTGGCCTTTGATAGCCTTTTCAGTGAACTTTTTTTTCACCTAAGAAAGATAAAATACCATAGGCAAAACACCTGGTATTTCTTTTCAAACAAAGTCATAAGAACCACCATTGATTCTTTTAAATACAGATCATTAACCAGAATAAAATATGTATTTTTCAATTCTCCTACTTCCTGCAGAGCGTGAAATAGGAAAAAAGTCTCTCTTCTCTGTAGACATGACTGCTGACCCTGCTGGGGAAACCTGGCTTCTTGATCAAATACATTCTAAATGAAATGCTCATGGATTGAGAGCTCCATTCCTAAAGACCCATAGCGAAACTGAAACAAGCATCTAAAAAGCCAACTTTGGACGTGAGGTTAATTCTTTCAGAGTAAAGGGTGTAGCAAGTCACAGGAGTAAATTAAAGTCAAAGAGGAACAGATGAACCACCTGAATCCAGGTTTTTATATGCGGTTGCACCGGAAACCTGTTTTATATGTGGGAAGAGAGAGTAAGAATTTAGATGAGTTGTGTGAAATAAATTATTAGGGCATCATGGTGCCTGGACTAGGACTAAGCATAACACACTGAAGATCTGGCCTACCAGTTTGCTGCTGGGGGTAGTAAGCAAGGATACTGGAAAGGTACCTTGCAGTTAAATCCTTGCTTTTGACAAATGTTACTGTATGATTAAAATTAAAAATGGTTCAGTGCCACTTAAGTGTATGTCGCTGATGGATGAATGGGCAGGAAAATTGTTTCCAGTTCTGTTTACTTGAAAGGAACGTCTGAGCACACTGCAGTGTTTTCTAATAAGTCCCAAAACAGCTGTAGTTGTTCACAGGTGCTGAGAAATTCAGGAGCTAGAAGGAAAAAATTATTTGGAAATTATGCAGTGTACAAGAAGTGTAGCAACTAGACTAATAGAGCAACCAGTAATCGAAAGTGGAGGCCACCAGCAAACACAGTGCATGTTTAAACATGCTTCTCCTGCATACTTTGAAACAGCCAAGCACTCTGCAGCAACAAATCTCCATAAAGGGCCTGGGACATAAGTTTGAACTTGTTCATTCCTACTGTAAATAGACTGATATATCCTGTATGAACTCAACTAATTCAAAGCAGACAGGGGAGCTTTTAAGACTGGTTTTTAAGGATTGGCACCTGTGTGCTGGTTGTAAATTAAACAAAGGAGTCTTACCTGAAGAGTTCCAAGTTCTCTGTAAAAATAAATAGATAAGATAGACTACATTAGGTCTTCACCATCATGTCACAAAAGATGAATAATATCTCTCAACATCAGTAACTCAAAACTAGCCCTGTGTATTTTACATTAAAGGGAAAGGAGATGATCTGCACTGTTTTCCTTTAAGTGTTTTTTGAACCTTCTGACGTCATCCACCATATTCTAACTTTTTTTTGGCCACTGAAGATTGCATTTTGGATTTGCAAGTATTTAATAACCATGGCTATTTGTTACCCAGTTGTGCCCACGCTGTTTCTTCATGCTGAATTGTGCAAAGAGCCCTAATAAACAGGACTCCTCTCTACCTCCACGGCCCTGGAGCCATTTGTTCCAGATGACAAGAGCACCAGGCTTCCTGAGAGGCAGGTGCAGGAACAAGGAGGAGGTGTGCAACCGTGCCCAGGGCGCTGCCCATGTCCTGTGCATGCGCAGAGGGACTGGATTGCCTACATTCACACGGGGAAATGGGAACTTTCCACCTTTTCATTTTCTCCTCTTTCCTCTCAGAAACATCTAACAAACCCCAGACTTAGAAAATCTTCCAGGTGAAAATGTAGCTGAACAAAAAAGTTTCAAGAGTTTGACTTAAGAAATCATTTTTATGAAATGGCATTAGCTAAAATGTGTTTTGTTCCATCTGGCATATAACACAAATGCTTTGCCTCACTGATGTAATGTATACATGCACATTAATACACTAAACTACAAAACATCTAAGGAACCTATTATCCAGGAAATATATCTTATGTTATTATCTATGGACATCAAAAGTAGAAAAACATTGGTGCTTTCAAAATAACATCCTAATTCTTTTCCTGAAGGCAAGCTTCCAAAATAATAGCTGTTTGAGTGGCTAAAGAATAGGTGGGAGCCTTCAAACTTTTAGCTAGCTGGCTTATGATTCTATAACAGGGAAAAATGTGTAAATTTTACCAAAACTTTCTCATCTTTGTTTTCCAGTTCCAAAGTTTACTGGTCATATAATTCAGATCACAAACTCTTTCAAACACAGAGTCTATTTATTCTCTGTTTTTATACGATTGAACACAACTGAATCTTTGTCCATGACCACAGCCCCTATAATATGAAACAATAGTGGTAATTAAGACAGGACAGTTTTTCTGTTGTCAAGAGCTGTATTTGCATGATATGGCATTCAAAAGACTCACCTCATGAAAGGATTAATCAAAAGTAGTGTAGCTGTAATTTCTGAAGCAAGAGGAAATTGTTTTCATATGCAAATAATTTGGCTCCCATGCTTTCATACTGCTAAGAAAGGAGCAGTGTCAAGTTCAGTAGTGGGAAGGCAGAACTTCAAGGACAGCCCTTGAGAGACTAAAACCAGACAAGTTCAAATATGACCTGGAAAAAATCCAGGATTTACTTTTTTTAACTTGCATCCAATGGTCCAGGCTCCACACAGTTAAATTAGAATTGCCACAGTTTGTTAAACATTGAATGCCCCTCCCAAGAAGCAATGGGGTCTATAATTACACCACAACAGGTCAAAAAGCTTTCTTGTTTCTCCAAGTTCAGTAATCACAAGCTGTAAAAGTTCTCTCACCCAGAGGTTGTAGCAATAAAATGACTAGTACAAGGGCTGTAAATTAAAGTGCAAAGAGAAACAGATGAACTTTGGTAACAGCTATTGCTAACTGAAAAAATAAGGGAAACTCATGAACTGTGAAAATAGTCACAACACAAAAGCAATTTATTTCAGCAAGGGACAAAGAAAGCAAAACGCTGATGGCACGCCCACCTCTTTTAACCCCACTCCCTGCTGTCCGTTGTGTCGGTGTTTGTGGGATGAGATTTTTCTGCCCAGCTCATGGGTGTATTTATTCACCTTTGCTTGGGGTATGACTATGCACACAAATTAGAGTGAGGCAAGAGTGGGTGGGGATTTACAGCATGTTAACTGCTGCCTGGAAACTGCCTGTGTGCAGGCTGTGACCCTGTTTTCGTTGAGGAATACATGGCTTCTGCTCGCTACCAGGTACAGCCGTGTCCGTGGGTGTTACTGGGGGTTACCTGACAAACTGTAAATCCACACCCTCACTAGGCCCCCAAGCAACCTGTACAAGTCCAGCACAAGCAAATTCAACGGCAGGTTTTATGACAGAAGTACTCAATGTGCCTTCTGATAACACCACACTGAGAGACAGGACAACCATCTGCTTCAGTTCTGCCTACAGCCCAGAGATGTTGTCACGCGATAAAGCATGTTAAAAACTACTTAAGACTCTCTCAAACAGTTTCCAACAAGTGTTTTGACGAAGTTCCATCTGTATCTTCTTTCACAGAGAATGGCTAAAAGAGGGAAAAAAAATAAAGTATCTTAGATGCCAAAACTGAAACAATTTAAATGTAAACAGTTTCTTTTACTACAGCTTGTGATCTCGTGTTTTCCTCTGAGCCCTTTCCAAACCCTAGAAACCTGAGGGATTTGGCACAGTATGAAATTAGGTTTGCCTTGCTGCTGTGCAGTAGTCTGGATGAGGAGTTATTACGGTTTTTACATCTAATGCTATTTATTTTAAGCAGTGTTGAATGCTGACAATAGATGGATGTTCTAAAAATGCTGTCAGTATTAGAGCCATGGAAATGCATTTTCAGGTACATAAAGATGAGGGTGACAAACCTGTTACTGGCCCCACCCTCTGGAGTTAAGGCTAAGCCCTGGCAGAGAGGTGAGGATGCCACAACATATCAGACAGGTTGGTTTCTATAATCCTCAGAGACACAAATAGAACATACATTGATTGCATGAGCATTTCTCTCCCGTGGCTACACCCTGTCTAGTTTTATGAATCTCTGAACCAACAGCCCTGTACCTCTTAGCAGCTACTCTTACTTTCAAAGTAAGCTGATAGAGACCCAAGCTGTGGGCTTCTGAAGCTTTATGAAAGTTGCCACTGCCTCTGAACTAATTTCCATCCTCAGTGTGCATAACAGACAAGCACTGTGTTATTATTAAAAAAAAAAAAAAAGAAAGACATGATCTAGAAACAGGCGAAAAAGACCCAAACATGTAAAATAGCCTTTTTGGGGGGTTTTTTACAGTGTTTCGAAGCAGTTAGACAGCCTAGCAGAAAGACGTGAATGCTTGTTTATTTTCTTATTGGCTCTATGCTTGACCACCTCCATATGGCCAAAACTTTTAAGTTGTCCAGGACTCCAAATGTTCTCATTATTCAAATCAGTGTAACAAGACTTACCTGTTTTCTCGTGGTTTTCAAACAGGCAGGAAAAATCAAAGATACAGAAGCACCAGTTCTATTACAGTCCTTTGAGCAGCAGCATAGGTCGATTTGTGACAACATGGAATCTTCAGAAACACATCATGGACAAGGTACTGTACATAATTCCTCAATATTGTCCTCTTCCTACAGTTTTTTCAAGGTTTCATTCTATGCAGATGATGAAGTCTGACAAAAAAGTTGAATACAAACATTCTGAAGCTGTCCTAATACAAAGTTCCTGAGCAAGTCTATAATGATATATATAGCAATGTCTGCTGTCCAAAATACCTGTTGGCACTTTTGAGCATCAGTGTTTCTGGTTGTTTCTATCTTTGTCAGCCATAACCAGTTAAAAGCCATCATGAATTTTCAAAAGTTGTTAATTTTGTTGGAAAAAGATTAATAAGACTATGTTTCACGATTTGGTATCATACATGACCTATTTTCTAGGGATGAGACTTTGGTTATCTTCAGGAGGGTACACCCAAAACCAATCAGGTTTGCAGCCTCTGAAGAATCTGTTAGACCGAGATTGCCAAATACCCCAGTGGCATTGATCACGCTCTCTCCACTCATCTCTCTGATCTGCTGACCACAGTGCATGTCACAGCCCCACCTTGCATCGTTTCCTGATACTTCAGGAGTGACTCATACATCCTCGCGACTTTCTCTGAAAGCAGATTCTGTCCCTTTTCTGTGCCTGGGGAGTTTCACAAAACCCACTTACCTAACTTCTAGTGAACACCTGGAAATGACCTTACATCATATCCTGGTATCACACTAATTCTTACTGACTTCACGAATTTGGGGATTTATCTCCTTGGATCTGATTCACAGTTCACTCGAGTCAATAGAAAAATCTCCCACTGAAGTCAATGGCTCTTGAGTATTTTAGTGAACTAATACTTTATTCTCCAAACAGATCTGGATCAGATGTAAATTAGGGAGCAAAAGTTGAAAAATACAGATCACATGAGTTTTCCTAAGGTAAGTTTACATACTTCGTGTATGTAGAGTTTGGTGACCAACACTTTTTGCTATATAGTAGAGCCAGTAATGTGCTCGTAGCATTGAAATTACAATTCATCTGAGCTGTAATTATGCTTTAATAAGAGTAAACCACAACTAGCCTACACTGCACTGCCTAATCAGCAGTCAGCTATTTGATAAGAGGAGGTATCTCCAACAGTTGATAAAATTATCCTGTTTATAACCAATATGCAAGGCCTTACCTTTAGAGCTGTGTGCTGAGGAAAGTTTATATAGAATAGCCATTGAATATGGTCTCGTATTTCGGCACAAAGAGGTACAAGCACCACAAAAGGTACAAAAAAGACACTGCCTCCCAACCCCCCAGACACCAAGGCACCTGTGTAATAAACTTCAACAGTCAGGCTCTTGTATCTGTTTAGTCTCATGTCTGCTTCACTGGCTTTGATTGTACCGAGAAGCTGCCCTCAAAATAACCGGGAAAGAGGGTAAGTTTAACACTGCTGTGAATGGTCCTCATTTCCATTGCCCTGCTGGTGAATGGGATCATGTAGAGCAACTCTCCTTCAAAAGTACTGAGCAATGTTTAAACAATAATTTCTTCACATTTGGAAATCTAGTGAGACCACAGGTAGTGAGGTCCTTATTCGTTCCTGCAAACTGGAGGCAAATTAAATGCTAGACTACAAAAAACAGCATGATGCACCTACGTTTTCAGCAGTTACCTTATCACTTTCTGCTGGTGCTAACTCACATTTCACAATGTGTCACAACACAACAGTGCCAAAACACACTGTGAGAGGCTCTAGGCCACACAAATACCCTAAAACCATTCAGCCCCTAGATACTAAAGGTTATGTCTATTTTTTGACAACAAAGATACCTATGTGGTATTTGAAGGTGGTTGTAGAAGCAGGGCTACTTTCAGTATTAGCCTCTCCAAGATTTCAAGACTGCTTGGATTTGTAAAACTAGGCACAGAGTTTTACCTATACAAAACAAGGATCAGGAGAAGAAAGAGGACTATGTGTACCAAGCCTGTTCTGTTTTTCTACATTTATGTATTAAAAAAATAAATAAAATAAAGGCAAAAGTCCATCATAAAATTTATTAGTCCTTATTATCAAGGCTCACGTAGGTCAGCTTAGCAATTTGATAATGACAAGATAGCTCTTCTCATTTTGAACAAACCTGTACATTAATATGAAATAAGAGGCTTATAGTAAGGCAGGCATTTCTGGCTTATGATCCTACTCATCTTTCTGGATAATGCCATCACTTGACGAATGAGATGCGAGAAGTCCGTATTTGAGACTTTAGTCTTCCCAAGTTTTCATATTGCTAGGTCAAGTTTTCATTTTGAATCTTTGACAAGTGTATCAGAAGAATACACTTATCAATCAGTAACCATGCTAAACCACAAGAAGAATCAAGATAAATGCTGCAAAACTCTGATTCAGGCTGTACCAAGAGCAAATCCAAAGAGCTGTCCCTTTAACTAGGACCCATCTGAGACAGCAGCAGGGCACTGGAGACAAAAACAACATACAAAACCAGGTACAACACAAACACAGCTGTGCACAGAGACAAAACCACTAAGGTAGTTCACCAGCACTTTCGCTTCGATCATGCAAAGTTTTCAAACAGTTTCACTTACTGAGGTCTGCATGTGCAGAAGCAGAAACATGTTTTTGTTGTACAGTGAACTGGTGAAAAGAAGCTTCAAGTCTTTGAGGAGAATGTCATTCTGGTTTTATCCTGTACTAAAATAACTTGTTTTTCTAGGGTGCTAGTATCTTTAGAAAGATCTATGCATATTTTTTAACTGAATAAATAAATTCAAGGTTCATAAAGCATTTCCAGTGTACCATACCTATCTTTTGTCTTCCATTTTGGCATTGCTTTCACACTTTGGAAAGCCATCTTAAAGCCTGCAGCCAGCTTTCCCGTGTTTCCTCCTCGGCAACCTGGCAGGGCTCTGGCACTACCTCCCATTTTGTAGGATCCCACAAAGCTGCGCTGCTCAGAGACAAAGCACTCAGGACTACTTTTTCCTGAGCGAGGAAATGAGGATACTGCAGCACCACGAGCGAATCTTCAGAGCAACCTTGAGGTAGAGATTTCTACTACGTATTCTAGAAAGGAACCAAAACCGAAAATAAAAGTAAAACACATAACCAATAGAGATCCTTACAAAAGGGTTCATTCTATACAGATAGGCGTTCTGGTTTTTAATTAAAATTAGCTCACACGGCACCACTGCATACAAACAAAGCTCACTATAAAGTGCGAGTATTCCCCGCTTGCTCTCAGCTCGCCGAGAGGGGAGTGGAAACACCCCCCCACCTGTCCCGAGGGACGAGCCCGGGGCCACCAGGCCAGGCCAGGGACCTCGGAACCTCCCCGGCGCTCCGAAGGTCAGCGGCGGGCGCGGGAAGCCCCGAACCGGGAGGGATGCGGGCACTGCTCCCCCTGCCCGTGTGTCACAGGGCAAACACGCCCGGGAGCTCCCGGTGATGACTAACACTTTCCCCTCGACAGCGGGGACGGCTGTTCCCCGGCTTCCCCCACGA
>NW_008237239.1:21002059-21003574 GCF_000691975.1 Corvus brachyrhynchos | reverse complement strand
GTGTGTCTGCGAGAAGAACAAGCGTGTCACCAACTGCAGGGTGGAAGAGGGCCGCTGCCGCTGCGACGCCATCGGCTCTGGCGTCACCGTGGACTGTAGCACCCGTGAGTAAAAGGGCACGGCCGGGTGGGTGGCACGGAAATGCGCCCGCAGAGCGCCGGGGAATATGTGAGAGTGACCACTGAGTTTCCAGCAAATAATGGAGGAAAGGAAGGAGTTCTTATTCCTGGTCTTCTAAGTCAACTGGTGTTGGACGATAAGTGTTCAGGGTTTCCGTGCTTGTACTGATGTAGACTTCCCCCTCCTCCTCACTATTTGGTCTCTAGTGGCAAGAATTTCTTGAAGATGAATATTTGGCTTCCTTGCAAGCACATATCCTCACTTCTCCTACAAATGTAGAGGGGAAAGAGCCTTGTGACAAGACCTTACTCTGGGTTCGAGCTCAGCTAAGCTGTGAGCAAGCCTCTGGCTGTGAGAAAGGGAAGCTGGAAGTCCTTAGGCTGGACTTGTTAGGCCTTTGCCTTGAGAGGCTGACATCCCCAGTTGTATTGGTTTTACGCACCACCTACACGGTAGACATCTGCTCTTCCGTGTAATGGCTTCAGATCTGGTTGCTGCTGATGTAACCTTGTGTTTCTCTGGGCTCAGAGCTCTGTTTTGGACATGCGTGGTCTGAGGCTGCATAACATGACTTTCTGGTTATTTTCAGTGACTTCAAAATGCCTGTTGATGAAAGCAGAAGTGACGGGCTCAAAATCGGGTCGTCGTGAGAAACCAAAAGATGCGATTGAAGATACCGATGGCCTCTATGATCCTGAGTGTGAAAATAGTGGTGCTTTCAAGGCGAAGCAGTGCAATGGAACCACCTGTTGGTGTGTGAATACAGCTGGAGTTAGAAGAACTGACAAACATGATGCAGACTTGAAGTGCAATCGATTAGTCAGAACGACGTAAGTCTTTCAACAGGGTGTGCTGTTCCATGAAAACATTCTTGTCTGAGGCTCTGCCTTGTGTGAATGATGCACTGGGGATGAATGAAGATGGAGCAATCAACACTTGGTAACTGCTGGGTCTTTTTCTTCAGAAAACAGGAGATATTGAAGGGGGTTTGGAAGAGACTTTGCTTGCTTTGTTTTTGTCTCACTGTTCTGTTTTTTTTAGCCTGGGGTTAGATTTTTTTTTTGTATGTTTTATATGCACGCACTTCAAGAATATTCATTGTACTTCAGGTGGATCATCATTGAAATGAAACATGCCGAAAGAAATGCTCCTCTGAACGCTGAATCGTTAAAGAAGTAAGTGATGATAGTGATGTGTCGTGGTAGTGTCTGCATGTCCTACTAGATATCTAGTGTATTTCCAAACAGTTGCTTAAAAGCATTTTCAGACCTGTGAACTCATTTGTAAGACAGCCTTAGAAGTGAGCTGCAGTTCCTTCATAGAAGTGCTTTAATTTTTATTGAAAACAAATTAACTGCTAAAGAGATTCCCTTCCATTTAAAATTGACTGCTACT
>NW_008237239.1:20992182-21001898 GCF_000691975.1 Corvus brachyrhynchos | reverse complement strand
TACTAAAAGAAATGGAAGGTAATAGGTGGAACTGTTCAGAAAGTAAACTGACAAAAATGGCAGGACTACATAGCACCATCAGGAGGAAAATAAGAGTTTAGCCTCTTCTTTTTTTTCATTTTGTTAAAACAAAACCCTATTTGTAGCTATTAGATCACCTCCTTTCCAGAACAAAAGCTGCTGCCCTCTAGCTCTTTTTCTGAACTCTTCAAACTGGTAAAACTTTTGTCTAACACAGATGTTTATTTTTCACTAAGTGCCTCTTCACTGTTAGGAGTTAATTGAACTCTAGTATGAAGAGAGTGCGCTGGGTTTGGTTGGGGCAGAGTTAATTTTCTTGGCAGCAGTTGCTGTGGTGCTGTGTTTTAGACCAGTGACCAAAACAGTGTTGATAGATCCACCAGTGTTTTAGCTGCTGCGGATCAGTGCTTAAATAATGTCAAGGCCTTCTCAGACTCTCACTCTGCTGCCTCAGTGAGTAGGCTGGGGATGGGCAGGAGGCTGAGAAGGGGACAGGGCTGACCTGAATTGACTGAACAGATAGCCCATATTGTATAATGCCCTATTCAGCAGTTAATCTGGGGGAAGGTTTTTTTCCCAAGTAGCCATTGCTCAGAGGGTGGCTGGACATTGGTCTGTCAGTGATGACTGATTGCTTTTGCATCGTTTGAGGTTTTATATTTCCCGCACCCAGCCCTTTCCCTTACTGGACTGTCTTTATTTTAGCTGATGAGGGCTGTTTTGGTTTTTTTTCCTTGCTTTTGCCCTTCTGATTCTGTTCCCAATCCTGCTAGGGAGAAGTGAGTGAGAGACTAGGTGAGGGTTTAGCTGCTAGCTGAGGTCCACCCACCACAGAGACTGCAGAAGAAAACAATTAACACTGGTCTTCTCTACTTCAGAAATGATACGTGTGAAATAGTACTGTTTTTACAGCCATGGCTTTCATATCCTTACAGGTTTTTTACGGATGCCATTACCAGTCGCTATCAGCTGGATGACCGCTATATAAGCAGTGTTCTGGTAAGAGGCACATAATGTTTAGTAAAGTATCAGAACTTTATTTTGTAATAACTTTGAAAACTCTTATTTGACTAATGCAGTACAGCATGTTTTAGTAGAAGCTCTCAAAATAGTGACGCTCACTGAGCAGTTAGCAAATAGCTGTATCTGAACAGAAATGCTGAGAAGCTACACTGCTCTCCTTAGTCTGTAAATTACTTCTTTGCTTCACTTAAAAAGTGGAATTTGAATCCTACTGTAAACAGTTGGCTTGAGTTCAAGAACCATAAACTTGTTCCAGGATGTAAGTTCACAAACTAGATCTTATAATGTTTTGGTGAATATTTGATAGTTGGATTTAAACTACCTCCTTCTTAATACCACACTATATTTTTTTTGCAGTATGAAAACCCTTACATTACTATTGATTTGAAGCAAAATTCCTCAGACAAATCGTTTGGAGGTGTGGATATAGCTGATGTGGCCTACTACTTTGAAAAGGATGTAAGTGGCTCATGGGTGAAGTCTGCCAGAGGCTGGATGTGTGTATTGCACTACATTCGGGAGTCTGGCTGTGTACTGGCTAAAGCAAGGTGAATTATTACTGTGAGGAGATAAATGTGAACTAGCAAGTCTCTTTTCCTACCTGTTTTAGGTGAAAGGTCAATCCATCTTTCATAATAATCCTGGGCTAAACGTCAGCATTGACAACGAAGAGGTGAAGCTTGAGAGGACAGTGGTCTACTACGTTGATGAAATTGCACCAGAGTTTTCCATGAAGTCTCTGACTCCTGGCCTTATTGCTGTCATTGTAGTGGTAGTAATAGCAATAGTGGCTGCAATTGTTGTTCTGGTAAGTTCTAACAAAGCTGCCAAGCAGAACTATACCACTGCAATTTGGGAAGTAACAACATGCATATTTGGATTCTGATGGAAAGTTTTGTCATAAATTGGCTTGCTTCTTCAGACCTGGGAAGTGGGAAATTGGTGATGGGCATACTTGTCACTGTTGCAGGTTACAACTGAAGGGTGTCACCCGGAAAACAAGTACTGGGAACAATTCATAGAGGTGAACAAAGTACCTCCTGGTTTAAAGTAGCTGAGAGTGACAGACAATCTCATTTGTACCTCACTTTGGAAGGATAGGGAAAGGACAGCTTCAAGTTCTGTGTTTTTGAAGTCAAAACCAGGTGAAGTTACTTGTACATCAAGACTTAAAAAATACTGCATCCTTCTCTTACAGGTACTCACAAGGAGGAGGAAAGGGAAGTACGTGAAAGCTGAGGTAATTAATTTCTGTTTGTGGTGCATATGTGGGGGAGGAGGTTGACCAGAATCCAGAAACTCCTAAGTTTGCTGTAGGTTAAAATCTTGCTTTGAGTGTTTCAGATGTGTTTAAGGAGACTGAAAGTATTCAAATTCTGTAGCTAGTTTTCACCTCTGTGTAGTTCCACACTAGTTTCAAAGAACTGGTGATCTGCTGCTTCTCCCAGGGCTGAGGGGGTGGGGTTCGGTTTTACTGCCAGTTCTATTTTACATATGTATAGCAAAGGGCTGTGCAATCCACAGGAAGTGCTGATAGTCTTGTTCTGTGATGAAGTCCTTTACTGAGGTATTTGCATGGATCTTCCAGTTCCCATTGAAGAGCTACTTTCCAATGGAATAGTAAACGGTGCTTCACACCAAGTGTGGAGCCTTTTGTGAAGGAATCCAAACAATGTTGTAGCTAAATAATGCCTTTAAAAAAAAATCTGGTAGTTTTGGCGTGGTTGATTCTGTTAGTGTTGCATCAAATCCATTTGCAAGTGAAAATCTGGTCTAAGTCCCAATAACTTACTGAGTCTTAAAGTTTAGAAGTAGCACAAATGTTGATCTCCCTCTACCTCCTCCCCTCCAGGTGAAGGAAATGAATGAAATGCATAGAGGACTGAATGCTTAACTTAATCAACTGAAGACAAGTGAGATTCAAGCAAAGAAGACGACAAAAACATTGGAAGCATGAATCTTAACTCTTAAAAGTTCTGAATTCCCCTTCTGAAAGGGAGGCAATTGTGCTCACTTAATGATTGTTTAAACTCTTAACAACCAAGACTGGTACAGCTACTTTTACTATTTGTTAAGAGTTAAATGCCCCATCTTATTCAAGTAAAACTCAACTACTGCTCCCTGATTTTATTTTTTTTATTATGATGATGAAACGAGTTGACAACTGCTGTTACTAGGGTTTTGGAGCATACATGCTTAAATGGTTATTCTACCCTTGTGGGAGTTTTATTGAAAATAATGACTTTGTAGCCATGTTGTTGTAACGAGACTGTCTCCTGCATAACTGAATACAACGTTTGTACATATATGAAGTTGCTGTAACTTTTTTATGACTTGAATTAATAAAACTTTGAAACAGGCTTCTAATTCTTCCATGGTGAAATGATAGTCTGCTAAGTTATCATGCTTACAAATTTGTTGTTTGATTCCTTAAAGCAAGGAATTTCAGCATAGTTGAAAAGATTCTAGAACTCCAATTAGCAGTTTTTATTAGCCATCTAGTATCTCAATAGCATGATATTTTTTCTTAAAGCTGTGAAAAGTATGCAACAAGAGTGAAATGATAATATACAGATTGTTGTATAAAAAATGAACAGGCTGAGAATGTAGTCATTTCAGGAATGCATAGCCTGCTCTTTCCAATGCTATGTAAGTATTTAAAATAAAATAAGCCTCTCATCTAGGACTTCTCTGGTGCAGGGTTGGGGGTGGGCAGGCCTGACATCTGACGGTGGAGCTGGGGAAGAGCAATTTTCCCCATTACGGTGATTTTTGTCTGGGGAAAAGCTGTTGCACAGCAAGGAGCTGTTTCTGCTGTTATTCCTGTTCTCTGCCATAGATGCTGACCAGACTTGCACAGGCTCTGCCTCTCAGAGCATTCCTTGGACACAGGAGAGCTTGCTTTGGCTGTCAGTAACCTGTGCCATGGATGTTGGCTAGCAATCCCTCCAGCATATCTGATTTATAAAGGAAATGCTGTAACTCCTGTTGCCAAAGAAATAATGAGATGCAAGATAAGGAACTGAGTGACAAACCTTGTTACTAATGTGGTGCATGTTTTGACCCACCCTGGCTAAAACAGGAAAAGTAGGATAAACTACTGTGAGGATATTCTACATACTGTTCATGAAATTAAATGTGAAGCATGTGCCCCATCAGGGAAGTGGCTGAACTGTGATGGTGTTACCTCCACTGTCACAGCTCACCAGTATCCCTTCTGCCTTTCAACAGGGTCGTGCCTCACATGCATGCATTGCTGTGTTGGGTATTGCACAAAAATCCTGAAGTAGGGAATTTACTGGAATGTTTTGCAGCCTTTTCAGGCAGATTTGTCAGTGGAAACTTCTGCAGGGCAGGCTCTTCCTCTGCTGATCTGTGCCATTCCCTTTCTCCCCAGGTATGCGGGCAATCTGCTGAGGTGTGATGAATTTTGTACAGTTCTGTAAGCTGTTAACCAAATAAAGCCAAGTTTTCAGTAAGCTGGTCTTGTGCTGAGTCGTGTGTATTATTGTCTTCCCCAATGCTTCAGTCTCCATCTCCTCTACTTCCTTACATATCTGCAGAAGGGTATCCTCGCCATTTCTTTCTTCTCCCCGATATTCTCACGCCGTTGTTTTCTCTCTTCCTCCTTCCCTCCCCATTTCACACCACGCTTTTGGCCTGTGGGATGGAAAGAAGTATTGTGTGCTGTGGCTGGGCTGGAGCTGCACATGTGCAGACTTGACTGGACTGGCTGATACGTAGCTGCTGTGTGCCCTGGACCTTGTCCCAATCGGTTTGTTTGAACATCATCTTCTCCCTGCTTTTCCTACAGTACAGGGAGGCATTCAGACACTTTTCAATTTTTTTTTTACTTAGTGGAGCTTTTTGTGTTGGATGTGAAGTTTAGTGCTCTGTTACGGTCTTCTTCCTTGTCAGATTTGCCTGAAACTAGCCAAGGGAACAGAAAACCAGAAAGTTTACAGAAATTCTTAAAAAACCACAGAATTTAAATCCACTGCTGAAGGGAATGCACTGTTTCTAAACTCAGTTACTATGATACTAGCATGGTGCTGCTCAAGTCTCAAAATGGTGATCAGTAATAGTTTTTCATTAGTTTCCTGTTCTAAATAGTTTTATTGACATTTTGGCTTTTGTGTTGTTCTGTTTACTAAACACTGCACCTGTCCAGCAGCCCAGCTGCATAAAAGTGTGTATTTATAGGGAAATACAAAAGGATGAGGGGGAAAATACCTGAGAAATTAGTGTATCGGTATCCTGCAGCTTATTGTATTTTATAGATTTTTATACCAAGAAGAGACTAATGCACTGAAATTAAAAAAAAATTTAAAAAGCCATTATCACATTGTGTCAACTCTCCACATATGCATGTGAAAGTTCTTCTCATATATAGAGCAATATGGCAAAAAATGATTGCTAATGAAAAATAATATGGTACTAAATAGCAAAATATTGAATGTTCACTATTTTGATACTTGGATACTACTTTTGATACTATTGGAAATACTATCAGCAAAGTTAAAAAGATAGTTTCCCGTAAAAGAAACAAACTAATAGAACTTAATTAAGGACTAGTAGTCTCTGCATCAATTTTTAACTAGGTAAATATTTTGATACTTCCATGTGCCTTATTCATTAACTTCCTTACGTGAAGGAGCATATTTTTAAAACCTAAAGTTCTACACAAAGTTGAGATACCATGTTTCCTCTCTTTTAATGTAATGTCAGTTTTGAGAAAGCATATGAAGGGCAGATTGAAAATGTATTGAATAATTTAAGACTGGATAAATGAGATTTTTGTGTTACAGAGAGGGATAGACACAAAGTGTGCAAGAAACCCTAGTAATAACATGTATCTTAGTGCCTATGTACAGCATGGGAAAATAGTGTTTGTAGAGGCAAGTGCAAATCTATTACTTCCTCATCAATTATTACAGTAGCAAATATATATTATTATTACTGCTGAGTAAAATTAAATATATGTTTATGTAAAGACAAGGACAGACTTTTTAGAAGTGGGTATGCAAATAATATATTTGAGAAAGCATGACCAGTAAAGTCTATGCAACTTCCTTCTAAGACCTAAGTAATGCCAAAGCACAGTTTCCACAACTAGAAAATGGAAGGTCAGTGTAAGGTGTTGGGTCATGTGTAGGGTCTGTTGACAGTACTGTACCCATTACCCCCCTGAACAGTCAGAGCAGTTTGGTAAGAGAAATAACACTGTTTGTGAACCATGTTTATTTATATCCTCACCTGCTGGACTTTGATCACCAGAATACGGTGACTTTGGATTACTTGAAATAGCCAGAGAAATATCCTAGGAAACTAAAAATGCAGGCAGCTCTGCTGCTCCAACTTTACAAGTGCTAGTTAGGGAATTCTAGCAGCTCCCAGCAGAGGCAGGCTGCAGTCTGGTAAAGGTCCATCCCGGGGCATGCAGGCAGTCAGGCACTCTGCAGGGCTACCTCGTGTGTTTGGAATAGTTGGGCCCAAACTCAGAGAGATTTATGAACTTTGGCAAAGTCCTTGTCTTAGCAGGGCAAGGGCAGACGTGCACAAAAAGGAGGTGGTGTGTGATGCTAGAGGAAACACTGACCAGTTTATAATGTGTGAAGACCTCACACATGTAAGAAGTGTTTTTTTCTCTACTATCCTCTAAATGCACTGCAGAATTCTTACACTTGCCTGCCAAGTAGAGCACGGCCATGACCAATCTGAGTGAAAAAAGTAAACAAAAGAAAGTTAAAAGGTTGTTTACAAGGCGACAGCCATATTTTCTGTTTTCAAACTTACGTTATCGAAATATTCTTATCTTGTTAACGTGAAGTCTCTGCTGCATGGCACGTGTGCACACACAGATACGTATCAGTCTGATACCAGATTTTCTGGTGGCATGCCCACCAGCTCAAAAGCTTTAGGGCTGCCAGTGATCACAGCTGTATACAATTAACCACGAGCAAAAATTAATTTATTTTTTCTCTTTTTTTTTTCCTGTAAAGTGGTTAAAGGACATCCACTTTCCTAACTGAAAAGCCATTGTAACTTTTCTCTATATGCTACGTATGCCTAAGAAGGCAACAAAATTAATTAAGGTCTAGATTAACACGAGTTTTCCATCTGCCGTGAGCATAACAATTTCAGACATCTCATTCCCGTCACTCCTGGTAGGCAAGGGGGAAAGCAGGGAGTGTTCTGTTAGATACAGCCCAGTGAAGCAACCCAGCCTGGCGCCAGGGAAATGGTCCTCACTCAGAGCCGACCTGTGTGGATCAGCCAGTCCCTGCTGGAGCTGCCCGGGAAGAGCAATGGCACGCAGCAAACCGCAGAGGCTCCAAGGGAAGGTGATCAGTGCTGAGCTGTTCTGTGCAAGGGATGCCACAACACAGATGTTCTTCACGGGCTGTGGTCACCACGCTCAGGCCATTAGCGGCCAGTTTGGGCGGAGGCTCGCTGCGAATGGGAGCCTGCGGAGCTGCCTTGAGCAAAGTGCTGAATGAGGAGGTGCAACCAGCCCAGGGCAGAGAGAGGGAAAC
This sequence comes from Corvus brachyrhynchos, assembly GCF_000691975.1. Classification (NCBI taxonomy): domain Eukaryota; kingdom Metazoa; phylum Chordata; class Aves; order Passeriformes; family Corvidae; genus Corvus; species Corvus brachyrhynchos. Next base: position 20,994,318 of record NW_008237239.1, on the reverse strand, counting down.
GCTGAAACGCGCAGCAATTACAGGATAGCAGGCATTATTTTACCGCTTTTGAAAGTGGCAGTGAGGTCCCTGGAGTCCACCCTGTCTCCAGATGTTTGTATGCACACCCCTTTTCTGCCTGTCCTATCTCCTGCCTTATCTGTAACCATCAATGTGTACAAAGACAAGCAACTGTTCAAAATGTCTATTCTGGGCTGACCTCGTATTACCGGTGCTTGGCAAGGCTGCCTGACACTGTGAGTGCATTCCCAAGGTAATGTATTTTCTAAATGATGGTTGTCCAGGGTGAATTTTACTATGTGGGTATTGCTGCAAGCAAGCACTTTTGGTGGAGGGAGGTATCAGACCAGATAGTTTAGCTATTTCTGAAAAGGTTAGAAAAGTACACTTATTCATACTGAAAACAAATACAATTGACTTGCCAGAGCAGTGTCATTTTTACAATCGTTATGGAGATAGGAGGAAGATTTTGGGCTACTACAAAGCTGTCAAAGCTCTAGAGACGTGCCTGCTTTGCTCCTCTCTTCAAGGCACATTGGACTTTCTCTTCACTGCAAGAACCACCTGTGATCCTTCAGCAAATACATTTACAGAAGGGGTTTGAAGGCCTTTGCTGGAAAAGCTGTTTTACCTCAGGGGTACAGGACTGGGGTTTGGGAGGGGAAGGCCAAAGTGTGGATAGGAAGCCAAGAGTGACACCGAGCAAGAAAGGGGCAGAGGTGGGGACACCAAAGTGTTCCCTGGGGTGGAACAGGCAGCACATGGCAACACCTTCAGGCCAAGGGAGTTCTTAAGTGAGCATCTGAGGGCCTTTTGGAAAGCACCTATTGACACCAAGAAATACTAAAGATGAGCACACTGATTCACCAATTGGACAGAAGAGAGAAGCTAGGTGAGAAATTCTAGAAACAGAGGTCCCAAAAGCGTTCCTTAGCTGGAACCAGCTGGGAGGGAGGAAGAAAGGAAGGATAGAGAAGAGTTGTGAGAAGCTGACTAACATAGAGTAGAAATGAGAGAGAAAGCAATGGTGGGCAAACAAGGGGATGTTCCATACAAGGTACAGAAAGGTACACAAACCAGAACATAACATTTACGCAACAAATACTGAGGCATGTAAAATAGATGTGTTTTGTCTATAGGTGATAATGTGCAGGCAGCTGGATTGGGATACAAGAATTTGGGAATTGGGATACAATGATTTCTGACTGGAAAGATGAAAGGCAGTGCAAGGCAAGAGGAGTTTCCAAGAAGACTTGACTTAGCTGATGAAACACAGCATTTCTCATTATTCTTAGACAATGATCACTATGAGAAAGATTGTCACCTATGCTGTTTCTATTCCTTTGTGCCTTTACAGTATAAGAAAAAAAAAAAGGCAAACAAAACAGAAAAGAAAAACGCTCAGGACAATGCAAGGAAAAGAGCACAAAAAATCAAAAACCTAAAGCATTCTGGGCACGAGGACCACCTTGTAGCCAGGACTCAGGATACCTCTGAGTGCCGCAGGCCAATCCGTGCCCGTTCTGCCCCTGGGCTGGGTAACACCCATGTGTAAATGCGGGTCAAGCCTTGGGTTCTTTTGGCCATTTCCCCTGTTCCTTGTGCTGCCTGGGAGGAGCGACCCCCCCTGTAAGGAGGGCAAGAGCTGCTCTCTCTTTGCTGGAGGGAGCACATGGGGTCTCTGGACACCATTCCTGCCGTAAGCAGAGGGGGGCCTGTCACCCACAGCCGCTGGCAGTGTGACCGCCCCCGGTGACAGCCCTGCTCTCGGGCTGTGCTCAGCATTCGCCTTCTGGCAGCCTGTGAATCTCCTCAGCACGGAGCCCTGGGGGCCACCACACTCCAGGTCCACAGGACACTCTCCTCCTCATGGACTAAAGGCACTGATCGCCTCGGCACTGCTGCCGGGGGCACGCCGGTTGTCCAACATTAGGTTGGACATTAGGAGGAATTCTGCCCGGGGAGGTGGTGGAGTCACCGTTCCTGGAGCTGTTTAAGGAAAGGCTGCACGCGGCACTCGGTGCCATGGTCTGAATGACACAGCGGTGTTCGGTCCTAGGTTGGACGCGATGACCTCAGAGGTGTTTGCCAGCCAAACGCGTTCCGTAGTTCCGAGACGGAGGCACCCCGCAGCCC
>NW_008237239.1:20989287-20991734 GCF_000691975.1 Corvus brachyrhynchos | reverse complement strand
GGGCCTCGGGTGGCCGGGGGGGAGCGGGGGAAGGATGCCCCTGGATGCCCCAGGTAGTCCCTGGAACCCCCTGTAGTCCCTGGAAGCGTGCGGGAGCCCCTGGCAGCCGGTGCAGCGCTGCCCTGTTGTCAAGGCCGAGGCCCGCGGGTGTCACGGGGATCGGGCACAAAGTGGCATTTCGCGGGTGCCTTGGGCTCAGGCTGGGGCCGGTCAGGGCGAGCGAGCGAGCGAGCGGTGCTGCGGGTCCCTTTCCGCCGCTCCCGGGGCGGAGGGATGCGGGAAGGGAGGTGCTGTAAAGTCCCCGTGTTGCAGTGACCGCTCTGGTTCATTGAGGCCTGGAACCACGGGATGCAGTTCTTTACTTTGAAGTCTTTCTATGTATTTCGTCACATTTTCTTTTCCATCCACCCCCTGCTGCTTTTCGTTTATCACTTGGTATAAGACAGTGCAGCTTGCAGATGTCAGGTGTAAGAGCGTCAAGATAAATTACCTTGTTGGAAGAGTCAAACCTTAGCGTTAGCCTTAATCTCGAGGAACACAATGTTGCTAAGTTATTGGCTCAGATTTTGCAAAATAAACCTCTTTGTAATGAACAAATTTTTTTTTGTGTGAGCCAATAGCATTAAGAAGAGCGTGACATTCTCATACGCTTTTCACTTTTTATTGTGAGTGATGAGCTCCTATGTTAAAAAAAAAAAACAAAAACAAAACCCCAGCCTTCTCCAAAGCTTGATGTGTCTTCCAGACTAGAAACATGCATCAGTATTATTTTCGTATTCAATTTAGAAGTTATTTTGCAGATGTAATCATGTGACTGCCAGCTCCAGTTTTAAACCCTCTAAAGCCTTATCTACCATATCCAACTAAAAGCATAAAACTGCACTTGTTGCTTTCAGGATGATTTCAAAGTACACGTAAACTTCAGCTGCTCCCCATCCCCTGCTATTGTATTATGTTGTCTCAACTGAAAGAATAAGGAAAGTTGTGTTTAGTTGGACAGTTCTGCACTGGGAAAGAGAACATAATTATGTAGAATTAGGTTTTTTTACCTGTTTCAAAGAATCTTAATAGATGTTTGAGGAAAGAAAAGGAAAAGATCCTATTTAAAATAAACCCATAAGTTCCTATGGGTGTGGAAGTTTGCTGTTTAACATCTTTCATGTGAAGGGAGGAAGAGCCTCCAATGTGATGAAGGCATGCTGCTGAAAGAGGGATGTGATACTCCCTATTGCTTGTGCTTACTTGGTGTGTTACCTAGCTCTCATCTATCTGACACCAGTCCGAGTTAGTTCCACTTCCCAACCTGGCAGAAAACTTAATGTTCTCACCTGAAATCCCAAGTTGTTCACTAGTGGAATTTCGTTACTCCTTGAGTAGGCTGCTGCTGGAGGTGGGGAGGTAGTAGTCCTTTGGGCAGCTGTGTGGAATTAAATTTGTTCAGCTGCATCATCTGCTTGCACATACAGGAGCAGAAGCAAGAAGTTTGTCAATTAGGCACTTTCTAAGTTAGGTTTTAATGTAATCTGTTAATTTTTTTTTTTTTTGAGGATATGTTGTTTTTACTGGATATATTATGATGAAAGGGAAATGTCTTGGCACATGTGTGAGTGTGAATAGGGTGGCAGTGTGAAATATTAATTAGTAAATCAAGTCAAGAATACTGTGAGAGGGGAAGGGTGAGAGGAACATATCCCTGTGTATATGTTAACGTACTGATTTAGTGAAATTAGGAACTGAGCGTTGTTTTTATTTGGAGATGCTTTCTTCATTTATATTAACCAGTTGAATGTTGTGGGTTTGTGTTGTTTTCATGGATTCTACACACTTGCCTCTTTGATATTAGAATAGTGTCCTCTGAAGGCTATTCTTGGGGATTTTGATTACAGAAAATAAGCTTTATGAACAAATTCAGGCATCTCATAATTTTCTTTATTTGTTTTGTAGGAACTCAGAAGCTTGAGAGTGTTGTGCTTAGTAAAATGAACTTTGAATCTTTTGTGAGGGACCTGCTTCTGGTTCGTCATTACAGAGTTGAAGTTTACAAGAACAAAGCAGGGAGCAAATCTGTCAAAGAAAATGACTGGTATTTAGCTTACAAGGTACAATTTTCAGCCTTTCTTTATAATTGTGAGATTAAAAAAAAAAAAACCCATCGCTTTTCCCTGCTTGGAGTTTTGGGATTTTAAGGGACTGATGATGAAAAATCACACCTGTTTGTTATATATCTGTTATACATACTGCTGTATTTTCTAGTGCTCTGTGGCTGAAAGAGCTCGCTCTGTGTCTTTGCCATAGGTTGGGAAATAAAGGAAACCTGAAGTGCTTTGCTCTGTGTAGATGATATGTAAAATTCAAATGGTTAAAAAAATAAAATGGCTGTGTATTTCATATTAATGGACTGTTCAGTACTTAGTTTCATCAGTTGTTATTTTTAAAGAAAGAAAGAG
>NW_008237239.1:20973694-20989274 GCF_000691975.1 Corvus brachyrhynchos | reverse complement strand
AAAAAGTGTTCTTCTTTTTCTAAATAGGGTTCTCCAGGAAATCTTGCCCAGTTTGAGGAAGTTCTCTTTGCCAACAATGATATGTCCACAGCCATTGGGGTTGTGGGGGTTAAGCTGTCTGCTGCTGATGGACAGAGAGTAGTAGGAGTGGGCTATGTCGACACTACGCTGAGAAAATTGAGTGTTTGTGAGTTCCCAGATAATGATCAGTTCTCAAACCTTGAAGCTCTACTGGTTCAGCTGGGCCCAAAGGAGTGCGTGCTGCCAGGAGGAGAAACTGCAGGAGAGATGGGGAAACTGAGACAAGTAAGGGAACCACTGTGGCTGACAGACAAAACCTCTAAAAAGCTCAGTTCTGGATTTTTTAGCCAGGCTCTGTGATTTGTGGAACAACAAAGGATCAATATCTTAATTCAAGGAAGTTTTGATTTATGCATACAAAATGTATTATTTGTTGATGGATTTGCACTTTAATCAACAAAAGTTCTAAAATCTTGTCTGTCTTTCCCCGCAGCCTAGCAGTAAATAAATATCACTTCAGAGTTTGCTTCTGTGTGCTTGACATCTGTCCCCTGAATATTGAAAGTAAATGATAACTCTGTGTGTTTGTGAACAAACAGGTCATTCAGAGGGGAGGAATCCTGATTACAGACAGGAAGAAGGCAGATTTCACAACCAAAGATATTGTTCAGGATCTCAATCGCTTGTTGAAGTCAAAAAAAGAAGAGCAGATGAATAGTGCAGCACTGCCAGAGATGGAAAAGCAGGTGAGCAATGTTCAATATGCCTCTCTTTCTAAGAAGTGGAGTGGTGTGTGCACCTGATGTGAGCTGATCTCCTCTGCATTCTTGCTGAAGTGTTCAGCAGTTCTGCTCAGCTTGAGTCTGTGTCAGAGCTGGATACCAGGGGTCCTGGAAGAACTGGAGAAAACCCTTCACTTACCTCTTTAAAGCAGTAAGCTCTGGTAAGCAAATAGACTGCACTAGAGGTGCCTGCTGTTCATAAGCTATCTAGCCTGAGGACTGAAATACAATACTCTGGTTATTTTGCATGACAGGAAAATTGGTATTTGGAAACAGAGTAATATTTATGATAATATTTTTGTGTTGTCTTATAGCTTAAGTATATGATTTAGTGCCTGCATGTTTGTTCTTAGCTGCAAACAAGCGGCAATTTGTTGAGATAAACAAGTTTTAAAACGCCCTTCGCTGCTGATGCTCACTGCAGGTGTGAGGTTCGGAGTTATCCTCCCTTAATGTGTCATTTCATAACAGATTAGAGTTGTTTCAAGAGTGTTGCAGCTGAACAAGTCAGTCATGCTGCTTCCTCTCTTTTGTGCTGGCACTCAGCAATGCCGTGCAGTGAGTCAGATCAGATCCTTGTTCTGGCTGAAAACTAACCCTGAAACCATGTCCTGAGATGATCCAGCATATCTCATTTATCTGCAGTATAACTTGTTTATGTTCTCGAGCTGGAAACATCCTGATAACAGCTTTGGAAAGCTGGCAAGGTGTGCAACTTCACATTTTGTTTATCAGATTATGCAGCTGTCTCGTGTGTTGTTCTTGCACCTGCCTAGAAAGACGCTGCAGTGCCATAGAGGGTCCCTATGGAAATGAAGTCTTGTCAAACAGGATGAGTCTCTCGTAGCCCTGCCAGAATTGACACGGCTCAAAGCCTTCCCCAGCTGTAATCTTCTAGGAGCATTTATCAAACCCTCTTGGATTCAGAACTGTTTCTAACTAGAATGTGATGTGTTTTTTTTTTAAAAAAATCTTCAGGTTGCTGTTTCATCTTTGTCGGCTGTTATCAAGTTTTTGGAGTTGCTGTCAGATGAGTCTAATTTTGGACAATTTGAACTGACTACTTTTGATCTTAGTCAATATATGGTTCTAGACAATGCAGCTGTTCAAGCCCTCAACCTTTTTCAGGTAAGAAATGCACACTTGAGTTAGTAACTGGTTTACAATATACTTACTTAGCTGCTTGATAATGAGCCTGACTGCCCAATTGCAATTCCCCAGATCCAGATTAATGGCAACTTCTACATTTTAGCTTTGTTCTCAGCTACTCCCTTGCAATATGTGTTTTAAACATATAGGTACTGTTACCACCTTTTTAGTTTTTGTTTCTTACTAGTTTAAGTGTAGAAGGGGAGAGAAGATCATCAAGGAGGTAGGAAGGGGCCACAGTCGTGCTGTTCTTGGGAGAAGAATACAAGCTTGAGTTAGATGGTATTAGTGGAACATGTAGCACATGGCAGGAGCAAGGTGGTGATGGGAAGGGAGGGCTGGCAGTGAACAGGACAGTACTTGAGAACATTCTGAAAGCACCATGTCATGCTAACTGGATGATGTCAATTTTACCTTTTTTAGACACGTTTTCTACAAATCCAAACAGGTTAACAGGCTCCTTCATACCTCCTGCCAAGTCTGTTTTTCTGCTTTGCCCATTTCTATAGTTACAGGGAAACATGGACTCAAAGTGGTGTGGTGTATCAGCTTTTCTCCTTTGTTTCCACATTAGTATACCCTGCTTAATGATCTTTGCTTGGATCTAATCTGCTTGCATTTCAGATTTATAGGAAGAAATCACAGGTTATGGCCCCTGTTTACCTTGGAGAAATTTCTGCAGGAAAACAGAGCATATATTCAGCATCTGACCTGCTTAGCCCTGAAAAGAGATGTTCTGAATTTTTAATTTTTTTTTTCCTGCTGCTGTGCCCCTGTCTAGGAAATGAAGCAAAAATTACATTTCTTCTCAAGCTTTATTGAGGGTGTTCTAGGAAGTTCTGTTTTAGCCACATTCCTTTACAAGTCCTTGCAGGTGTTACATGTCTTGTGATAGGAAATACGCTGCTGTGTCTGTCTTCAGGGGCTGTTGTGAGCCTTGGAACAAAGGTTTTACCTTGTAGCAGGAAGTTACCTGCATGGTAGGATATGTGGGGGGAGGTTTTTGGACATCACTAAAGCAAAGACAAACTATTTTGTAATCGGGGTTGCTCTGTGGGGGGTGTAGGTAAAGTTCTTATGGTGCAGCAGATGCAGCTGGTTATATGGAACATACTTTACCTTTCACTGGATGTGCTGAAGTAGGTAATTTGTGTATAGTATATGTATTGTGACACTTTCTTATCTAATTTTAAAACTAACTTATCTAGTTTTTCATATCTAATACTGTCCAGAACACTGAAAATAGGCACATCCACTTTAGATATTAGATATTCCAGGGGCTGAATGTGTCAATACTCCTTCTCACTGCATTCATTTCCTGTTGTTGTGATTCTAGTTCTACATCCTAGTTGTTTGCAGGCATCCAGACCTACTCCTAGTTGAATGCTTGCCTGCTGTTTTAATTGCAGATTTTCTTGTGTAGAGAGGGCTGAGATTTTCATTTCGAAGTCAAGAGTTGAAACAAGCTTGTTTGTTTAATATTAACCACAATTTTTGCTTTGTAGCTGTTTGTGTGAAAACCAAACCACAACAAAAACGCCCAAAAGGCTGTCTGGAGTCCAGCTAATATTAAACTGAATTATAGGTAGTAAACTGTAATTGGAACAGAGCTAAGTTTAGAGGTGTTCATAGCACTGCAGAGGTGATCTGGGGAAGCTTGAGAGAATTTGAGTAACTGTTCTTCCCCATTACCTGATTCTGTTGTGTTGTTCCCCCCCAGCAAACCCCAAGGTTCTCAAACTAAACCCTTGAACTCAAGTCCTGTTTCTTGCTGCTGTTTTGTGATAGACAGGATCCCTATTTTTTGACCTTAAGAAGAGCAAACCAGCAAATACCTAGATGTATTTCCATTTTTGCTACTCAAAGTGCAAACTGCCCCATGACTAGGTACACTTTTAACTTTGCTGTTCAGTTAGGATTGGTTTCAAAATAGACAAACCTATTGCTTGCTTGCCATGCTCCAGGGACCAGAGTTAAGTACTTTGATGCTGCACTGTTTCATTTACCATTTCTGGTGGGTGCCAAGTTTAATAGGAAAAAAACCATGTTCTCTTCCTAAATAGCTGTGTGCTGTTCAGTGGGTGTCAGTAAACTTCACTAACTCATCTTCTTTTTCTTTTTTTCTTCATATTTTTTTTTCATTCTTTCCAGAGTTCTGTGGAGAATGCAAATACTGCACAGTCTCTAGCTGGTTTACTGAATAAATGCAGAACCCCTCAAGGACAAAGACTAGTTAATCAGTGGATCAAACAACCACTTATGGACAAGACCAGAATTGAAGAAAGGTAACAATATTATGTGTTTGGTAGACTTAAACAAGTTAGTAACTATTTTATATAAGGCCCTTTCTTTTTAAGCACAGAATGCTGCAACCAAGAAATAATAGTGGTTGGAGTCTTTTGTGTGCTACCCTGTAATGCACTGCAGTTAGAGCAGAAGATACTATTCCTTGAGATGCAAATTGACAGGTTACTGTTGAATTAAATGCTTTTTACAATTATACATTTGAAAGAGGAGGTGCAATGTGTTTAGGTGATCTGAATGATCCTGTGCTACAGGCCAAGGCAGTGTAGCAGCCACTTACTGACTGTTGTTCATATGCAAATGCTCAGCCCGTATAGTAATATTTTGCTGTCACTTCAAGTTTCCCAGTTTAAAAAAAAATCAACTGAACACTCAAATAGTTAAGCAGTAGTGATGTCTTCCTGTTTCCAGAAGAAAGCTACTTTTGGTTGTGGTAGGTCACTCTAATCATGCCTGGATATTGCGGGGGCTTTTTCTTTCTTGCTCTTTGATCCTGCCCTCTGTCACCGTGTGGCTGTCCTGATAACAGCATCAGTTGATAAGAAGCCTTGGAGAATCTGATAAATGTCTGCTGAGAATGTACAGATAATTCTCAATCCTTCTCAAAGGAGAACTGCAAAGGCTGAATTCATACTGTGTGTCTTTGTCTTGAGCACGTTAACCATGCAAAGACAAGTTACACATTTTTTAAACTACTCCTAAATATATCTATATTCTTATGATCTAAAACAAAATTCCATGCAACTCTAGCAATCAGCAGGTTAATGCATTACAAAATGTGTGTTAAAGTGTATCTTGACAAAGCAGAAGAGGCCAGAAAATTGAATTTAACTTTGATAGATCCTCTAAGGCTCATATTTCACATAAGGCATTGCAGGTATGTCTGTATATGCTGTTGGGCGCAGATTCCTACTACCAAAAAAAGAAATCTTGGCTTGGACATGCTGATATTTAAATAAGTTATGCAAAGAGCAGTTGTTGTGGTTTAAGTCCAGCTGGCAGCTAAGCACAGAACTGCTCTCTCACCTCCCTGGTGGAATGGGGAGGAGAGGCAAAATCCAAAACACACCACTGTACCAGCTACTGAGAAAAAATAAACTCTATCCCAGCCAAAACCAGGATGGTAGTTTTCTCTCTAGATTTCTGGAGACTGAATTATTCCACTTCTCTTCAGCAAGTTTTTCTACTTTTCCTAATCATTTGCAGAATGGTGTGTAGTAACTTATCAGAGCCCACTTAGAAATGTTGTTAATGTGACACTGAAATACTTGTTCCCAGGTTTTTTGAATGCTGGATCTTATTCCTGCATGTGTTACAAAAGCTTTCATTGTTGGTTCTTGACAAAGTACCCAAGATCATCTGTGTCTGTCAGTTTTGGATCCTAAGATCTGAGCCAAATTTAATTTTATGATTGTGTTGTTTTTAAAATTTTGAAAGTTAGAACTCCCATTTTGTAATTTTCTTATGTCAAAGTAAACATTAGAAATTTTAACTTCTGTGTGAGACATGTTTGCTTATTACTGTACATCAGAAATCTCCCAAGTTGGGAAGAGACAGTGTTTTCTTTATAAAACTGGGGTTGAGTTGTAGGCAGAAAATGTAACTTGACCTGTTTGTAGAGTTACTGTCACCTCTGTGTTTCGTGTTGCCATTCTGTGTGGCTAATGTTGGCTGCAGGTAGGAAAAGGTATATTTAAAGGAGGAGGGGAGTAATTAAGTGGAGTGAAGCTCTTAGTGAAGCTTGTAGAGGTCAGTGTATCAAAGTGTTATGAATTTGATAGAAGGCCACTGCTAAGCTCCTGTATCTTGCCCAGCTGCAGAGTCCTTGTAGCTGCAATTTGTTAAAAGTACTTTGCTTTAACCTCTACTTACAGGCACTGAAATACCCTAGTGACACCTTTTCACTTTACTCTGCTGCCTTCTGTCTGAATGCATCTTGCTTAGAAGTACTACTTGGATGAATTCAATTCTCTGAGATAAAAGCAATGTAATTTACTTGTAAGCTTCATCCTCCCAAACTTCATGCTTTTCAAAGGGTGTAGTACTGTTCTTTTTTTAATCCCAAGGAACAAGTATGATAAGAGAAGCTGTTAGTGGGGCTGGTGAGATGTACTGACAGATTCAAATATCTTTTGAAAGATATGCAGTCACCAAGTTGTTTTCTGAAGACTTTACAGTGTATTGTGGCTGTTTTAAGGATTGCAAACCACAGTTTAGAACATAAGGGCTTGAGAAGGAAATACCTGGACTGTTCTTCCTTTATGTCTCCTTTGTCGTCAAGGGGAGCTACTGATTTTTTCTTAGCTTTAAGTGTGCCGCGTTAAGGACCCCATGTAACACCAACCAGTGCAAATCTCCTCAAACTCACAGAACTGCCCAAGCTGGACTGATTGTTCAGTGGCTGTTTTGAAGGAAGCCTCTTGTTTTGCTTGTACAGGAGATATTGGACTTAACTGTTGTCCCAGTAGCGTAAAATCCGTGTAGACTGTTGTAACCCTCTACTAAGACCTGCAGGTGGTGCAAGTCATCTTTTGGAGATAAAGGAATCCACCTCTTTCAGTAGTTTGTAATCTGCAATGTGTTGTTAACCTATGTGGATAAATGGAACACAGAGTTCCATCAGCAGTCCATATTAACTCTTGATACAGGAACAACACAAATTAAAGTACATGGTGCACATCTTCAGATAAAATGACATTTACTGACTGGAGCAGCTCCTGATGAGAACTGAGAAAACAGAGTCTCCTGATAGCTGCCTGTCTTTTAAGACTCGGGGTTCTGCTAGTGTCCATCTGGTTTTCCTTGATTAAAAAAATAATTATCAGTCATAAGTATACACAGTACAGCCCTGCTTCTCCTATGTGGTGTTTTCAGAAGGCGAGTACATGAGGTTCTTGCTCCTTGTCTCATAGTCAGCATGTTTGAAATTAAAATGTAGTCACAGAGCCAGCCTGTGCAAATACAAATATTAATTGCATAACCAAATTGACTGCAATACAGCAGGCAGCTTCAGTATGTCATGTTTATTCTTCAGGTACTGGAAAGCCTGAGAAATGTGGCACAGTGTAAAGTAGTGCTTGTTCTGTTATGTCTTGAGAAGAGAGTTCATACTGAATATATTTAATTTTTTTTCTATTTTTGGGATAAACCCTATCTGACATTTATACACAGCATAAATAAGAGATTCCAGCTCACGTTTTTAGTCCTTTCTGTATACTGTGGTTGAACCTTTTATATGCCTGTGTCCATGGTGGGAGAGATGCAGGGGTCTCAGAGGAGTTAAAGGCTGTACTCAAACATCAGTTGCTCTGATCCAAGCCTATTTTGAGCTTTCCTCCTGTGTTTGTAAATATCATGCTGCATGGGGGCCACATAGTAGAAACAAGTCCTGTCTCTGGTAGAGTCAGGAAGAAATAGATTCGGGAAGCTTGAGGTGCATAAATGGCTAGCAGGGTAAAATTTCTAAGTTTGTAGAACATTTTAATGCATCAGTCTTGACTGATAATTAAAGTAGCAGTTTGTTTAAAAATGAAAAAAAACCCCAACCCTGACTTGTTGCCTTGAGATAAGAAGGAACATAATCAAAGGCCCTGGCTCTCTTGGAGCACCTGCTGGGGTGAGGCATGAGGATGGTCAAAACTCTGGAATGTGTGCTCAGAGAGGTGGAGGGATGGATCTCTCTGTTCTTGCTCAGTGTTCTACTGAACTCAGCCTTGTTTTGAGCAAGGGCTGTAACCAGAGGCCTGGAGTTCCAACATGAATTGTTCTGCAGTGAGTTTTCACTACTTTTCACTCCTAGGTGTTCTTTCCTAACCTGCAGCTGTCCCTGCAAAGCATTGCAGATAAGCTTTGTTGCTTTTGCCATTCTGGTTAGTGGCTCTGGAAGGACCCTCAGTGCTTTTCTGAGTACAGGTCAGGACCTCTCCAGAGCCACAGACTGATTCCAGGCAGCTGAATTAGTAGTATGTGGTGGCCTGTGTCCTCAGTAGGGGAGGGGAAGATGTGACCAGCTTGGATATTTGTCTAAATGACCTCTTTAAAATGCATTTTAGGCACTGGTAGTGCTCCTAATGCCTCTAGAGAAGCTTCTGAAATACAGATTGAATCTGAACAGATTTGAAGACAGAAATGTGATTTCTTATTGTCATGGAGATCATGATGCAATAAATATTTCCCATGAAAGAAGTTGTCATTCCAGTGACATGAAAATGGTGTTGGCTTCCAGTAAGCCTCTAGAAATGTTAGAAAAATGTCACCTTTGTCATTCCAAAAGTTACCATCACTGAGTTCCCTAGAGAAGTGTTTGGAGCTTGAAACTCTCAATGCTGCTTCTTTAACCCTCTCCCCTCCATTCACCTATGTTTACTGTTTCCAAAACTACGAATTTATCTCTACTTTCATTTGGGTTTGCTTGTAAAACTGAGGTTGACATTGAGTGCTGTCTAGAGACATTAAGCAAGAACTCTCCTAGACAAGCACACACCACACAGGCAATGTCTCTAGGAAGGAATTCCCATCAAAATCCCAGGCACTCAAAACCTATTAAAAGGCTGAGATTGTTGTGTTGTAAAAGACTTATTTTTAGTTTTCTTGTCTGAGGAGCTGAAAAAAAGGCTCCTCTCATGACACCTTCAGGTGTGGGAAAGACAATGTTGGGTGTTTGTATTCTGCATGTTATCCAGATAATTTTGTCTTCTGGATCAGGGATCAGCAGTCAGCATTGCAAATCTGTAAATTATAGGTGGCATTGAGTGGTGCAGCAGTGGAGCAGGTAGTCACAGTATCTCCTAGTTGATACTTCCAGCTCGCCCACTTCTTCCTGACAAGTCCTCACTTGGTGCAAAATAAATAGAAGGATTAAGCTTTTAGTCATTTCTTTTGTGTCTGAATTTTGAGGCTCAACAGAAATGAAAATTAAACTAAAATTTGATTGAAATGTCAGGTTGGTTTCCAGACTTGTAAGACATGATGAGACTACTATTTATTTAGGGAAATGTGAATCTGTAGCTGCCATGCTGTTCTTTGGCTCTCATCCTGCCAAAATGAGGTGGATGGCACTTACTGCCGTAGTTAAATTTTGCTTAGAATATGTGTTTTAAGTATTCAAGACTGTATGAAAACTTACTATGCACAGGTGCAAAGCTCTCAGGCTTGTAACAGTGTTCTTGGTAGTCACTATTTTGAACATTGGATACAGGAATATGGTGTATTCTCTGTGAAATTACAGCGGCCACATTATTGTTTCTGCTCTGTTTAATTTACGTCCAAAACCATTAGAAAGGTGCAATGTTAGGACATTGCAATGGAAGCTCTTGGCAAGAAAATTTCATCTTGACTTGTAATTTAATTTCATTTGTCATGTATGAGGATTGTAAGAGTCTTTAATGTTTTGTTGACGTACAGTTTTGAGTTTCTTCTGTACAGAATGAATGCAAATGAAGAAATATTTGTATTTCTACAGCTAAGAAATAGAACTTGTTCAGTATGCTCTTAGTTTGCACAAGATTAAAGAAATGCACAGGTTAGCAAATATAAAAGGGTATTAATGTTGGTGTAGTAATGTAATAAATGTAACCTCTTAATTTTAATAATGTATGGAAACTTGTAAGGAATAAAGCACCAAAAAAATAACAATGGAAATACCTTTCCTCAGTTGACTCTAGTCTTTGAAGACCATGCAGTAATACAGTTTTATCACTGGATCCCAAAATGCCATATTTAATTAAAAAGCAAGACTGGCAGAAAACCTCTGTGGTGTAAGGCATTAGGCTGGGAAACAGCCTCTCCTGCTTTCCATCTTGGGTTTCTCTGGAAGGTTTTGGGTGGAGCAGTTTCACTGTGTGGGGTTTACGAATGTGCCTATGACTGTGTAGTATTTGGTGAGTTCTTGCTCCGTTGTCTTCACTGTTCTTTGTTACCACATAAGAAATGGAGGTTTTTTAGGAATTCTTAAAAGATGGGCATTTGTTGTTTTGTCTCAAAGCCTAAATACTGTGTTCTTCTTGTCTTTATTCAAATTAGGATCTTTTTGCCTTCATGTCCTTGACACTTGGCTCACGCTGTCTGTTCTGTATGTAGGGTTTCTTTGGTCTTCAGGATTTAGTGTGAATGGTTTTCATTTGTTTTTGACTCTTATGCACCATGCAGCAGCCTGTGGCTCTGAGTTGTTTCATAGATGGCTTGTACTGTCTGTAACCAATTTAAATCAAAAGGTGCAGTCAGGTTTCTCTGGCTGTGGACTGCCACCTGTGCCCTTGCTATTGGCACTGGCACTGGTGTTCCTGTAGCTGACTCGTTTGTCTCTTGATGGGGAGTTTATCATGCTTAAATAATCAAGGGTGTCATGCTGGATGCAAATAATCCAGAAAAACTCAGCAGTTGCCAAAAGGGGCAGTCCATACCTCCTACTTCCTTTTTTTTTTTTTGGTCTCGTAGCTAAAGATCAATTTGATTTGGCTTGTTCACCTGATGAAAACTGGTCCTTGAAAAAGTGAGGAAAGTTGTCATCAAAAATTAACCCTTTTGCTCCTCTGCAGCTGGTCCATGAGATGCTATCATCATAAATATTGTAAGTGCAGGTCAACAAATACCAGAAGCCAGGAGCTGGTCAGATTTAATAATCTGACTTGAGTTTGCTTTCTGTTGGTATTTTTTGACTGTTTTAGAGATTATGCCAATAAATTTCTGTTGTGAGTTAGATCACCAGACTTGCTACAGGAGGATAGACTGGGTGTCTGCCTGTCCTTGGATTGGAATAGTGAATCTGTGAAATGGAGCGATGCACTACCTTGCTCAATAAGCCTGCTGCTTTCCTGACAAATGTGCTGTAAAGATGCTGTTTGACTATTTTTAGCTCCTACAGAAAAGACTATGAAAATTTTATGAAAAAAACTGTATGCATGGAAATAAACATTGGGAAGACAAAAAATCTTTTGACAAAGATTTTTGGGAGATACTTCTTGTTTTATGAGCTGTCCTTATATCACTTCTGTCTGTACAGTTCCTTGAGGGTAAGAGACTACTTTTAGTCCAGCTAGATTGCAATGGGGTTTGAGATGGGAAAGGATTTGCTGTGTTGAATATTCAAAATTCAACTTTGCTGGTAGATACTCTGGTTTTTTTTCTTCTACAAACATGCATGTTTAAAATTTGGGAACACTGTTTATCATTCTGTGAAGTAGTGTGTTACTATAAGGTGAAAATTTTCCCTTTTTATCCCAGTTCCTCTTCTGTGGAGCTGTTTAATTCATTAAGGGTAATAATTTTGTTATTCCTTAACTGAGAAGGAGGAGGAGAGGGGGAATCAAATCTAAATAGTGCTGTTACATAAAACTAGTTTGAATGGCAGTTCTTGGTAATAATTAAAAAGTACTTTGTTCTTTTTTGGGAAATGCAGCTTTTGGGAAAAGTAAGTAATGGTTTATTTTCCTTGTCTGTCACTTGGATAGTGACTGTTACTGTATGTAAAACACCCAGGCTGAGGAATGGGAAATAAAAGACACCTGGTTCTGCTTTTAACTGTGACTGGGGTGATTGTGTGGGTGTTGGTTGGATGAACAGGTATATGAAAGTTTCTTTAGAATCTAGACAGGATCAATACTTTTTGTTTTAAATAATATTTTCAGGACCTGAGTCTTGTAGAGCCAGGGCTGGTCTGCCATGGGAATGAACCCTCAGCAGGAGGTGGTGAGAGGGAGATGTCTCTGTGTCCCTGCTGCAGGGCATAGGTGGCCTTCAGTCTTACCTGGAGAGAAACAGCAGGAGCCCTGGCAAGCTCTGGTCACCTCCTGCCTGCAGAAATGCTCCTGCAGATCCCCCTCTGTACTCCTGTGAAACACAGCTCTCAGCCTGCAGCTCCTGGCCGTGGGAAGGGCGGTGGTGCCATCAGGAGCACTGCCAGCCTTGCCTTGTGAATGAAGGAAAGATTATTCCTTTGCTTCTCTTTTTGTTGTAGGGAGTTTGTGTGCCTGCCTCAGAGTCCTGCACTGCCTCGCTAGTTCTGCCTAGAAGAGGCCAAGCAGAGCTCTGCTGGTGTGGTGCTGCTTTATTTGCATGTTCTTCTGCATGATGCCAGGCACTCCCTTCCCTTAGGGTCTAAAAATACTGCTGTTGCAGCAGTCTGCTTCAGCAGCAAGGCCTTAATTGCATCAAGTGGTACTTTGCTGACAAGAATAAGACCAAAGATTTTATTTTTCTGCTGAAGAATTATTTTCTTCTTTACTTCGCTTGGTCTACTGAGGTTGTAAAGTTCATAAACACTTGTGCAAAGGTAATGAATTATTGGTAACATCAGACTTTAATAAGTACCTTTGGAGGAAAAAGCCCCAATGTTATTTTGGAATTAACTGCTTTACCTGATAATCCTGGGGGTTTTTTTGTTCTGATCTCATTAGATTGCCTCATAGTCAATACATACAGCTTTCAAATCTTTGCTTGATTTTTACAAAAATTAGTTACTTTGTGCCTGGTACCCCGATAGAATCCCAGGGCTTTAATTTGCTCTCTAGCCTTTGACATAATACTCAAATGGTGTATTCAGGAATTCACCTGACTGCAGGGTGGTAAAGGGTCTGTTGCTCTCCTGATACATGTTAATTCCATGTTATATGAATGTAGCTGATATAGAGGACTGTGAGCTCGGATTATTTGGAAGAATGCATTTATTTGAATTACAAAATTTATCTTTATGGACTGTCCTGAAGTTAGAAATAGCCATTATTGTTGTCATGGTAGGATGGTTTAGGGACTAATTGGGAAAACTAGAAAAGGCATGAGGCTGATACTTGGATGTGGCTTTCTCTTACATTGCTTAATCTTCCAGGTTTAGCAGCAGGGAGCCTGGTCTGTCTGGCTGCTTAGTAGCACACTCTGTGTACCCAGAGCTCTGAAAAGTGTGTGCAGTTTGATTTCTGAGGCTCTCCTAGGGTCTAAAGCTGCTCTTCAGACCTTGGACTCTCTATCACAAGGGATTGTACTTCAATAGGGCTGTGAAAAATAGTCAGGATATTCATGGTCTCTTCAAGTTACATTTAAGATTAAATTGGAGTGGATTCCAAAGAGCTGCGTTCATGGTCTCTTCAAGTTACATTTAAGATTAAAAGACAACAGTAGTGGATTCCAAAGAGCTGCACAGTTATAATGGAGTGAAATCCAAATGCTAAATACATGCTGAGGACTTCAGATACGTGCCTGGAGATCCCCTGGTTTAGTTCATTTAAAACTTGAGGGAGAGGGTATGGCAGGTAGAGGAGCAGTGGGCAGCAGCAATATCTCACACGTCTCAGGGTAGCAGTGCTGCTCTCTGCCAGTGTGGAAGTGTTGGTGGGACTGGGGCTTGAGGGCATAATTTCCTAGCCAGTTTAGGCCACCATCAGGATACAACTGGGCTTGTCCACAGCTGGCCGGGCCACCCCAAGGTGAGGCCGTTCAGGGGAGCCAGAGGTGCAAAGCAAACACAGCCACAGCAAATAAAGATGTGTGTTTAAGGAGGGGGCTGCAGCTGGGAGCATCACCCTCAGTGTCAAGCTGAGGCGCCTACAGCTGCCTTTCCCAGACTGCCAGGTTTTGTTGCTCCATGCTTCATGGCCTGTGTAAAGAGCAGGACTGCTTTCCAGCTGTACCACTGAGCCAGGTCATGCTTGGTCTTTCTGACTTCTTTGTTTTGGCAGAGGGGAAGTTTTGAAACTCTGTTGGGGTTTAGAACTGTGAATGATTGCAAAATCTTGTAAGAAGCTAGGGAATCATCAGAGTCCAAGGAATGCTGTAATCTTACTGGGATGACTGCATTGTCATTGTAAGAACACAGACATTACAGGTGAGCTGTGAAATGCATCACCCTGGGGCTCTTTGTTCCTGGTTTGCTGTTTCTCTTAAGGTACTGTATTATACAATATCTTTTCATTTGTTAAAAGCCTGTAATTTCACATCCCTCATGTAAAACAGTAATGCACTTTAAATTCTGAATTCAGGAGGAATATACACTGTTGTACTTCTGCGCTGTTGTCTTCAAAGTTTTCTTTTGTAAGCAACTGTATCTTTTAGTGTAGCTTTTTGGGGGTGTTTAGTTTGTGACAGTAGATTTCAGGGAGGGAAGCTGTGAAGTAATTTGATAATACAGAAACATTCATAGCATGTTAACTGAGGAAACAAAACCAACTTTGTGCTCACATGCCAGGAGGAAACAATGGCAAGATTGCACTGTTTGGGCAAGAGCAGGTGGGAAGGAGAACTTCAGTCATTTGGTGTGGAGGGGAATCCATGTGAAGGTGCAGGCTGCTCTCTTTTTGGCAGACAGGAGGAGGAAGTCTTGACTATCAAGAGGCTTGGGCACAAGCTTCTCACCCCGACCTCTTGCAATTGCCTGGGTTGTCTGCTTCTGAACTACCGGCCCTTGTGTGTGCATACAAATTTGGGAGAGCTGGAGGAGAGCTTGCTCAGGTGAACAACTTGTGATACTCAGACACAAGAATTTGGACCCTAATGATATTGTATGGCCAGATTGGTACAATTTCATTAAAACAACAGAAAGATTTCGACCCCTTGCTTGGGATGTTCCGTGTCATATGTAAGGAGTGCTGGAGAGGTGTGTGTACAACCCATGCAGAAAGCAACATTCTGAGTTCTTGGTGAGTCAAAAACCTGGATTCAAATCTTGTGTCTTCAAAGTACTGCAAGGACTGGTGCCTATGGTGAGCCCCTTCCAAGGCTGTTCCTGTGGTTTGGGTAAATGTTGCTATCAGTTGGAGACTCGTTGCCAGAAACCAGAGCACCTTCTGGCTGTGCAAAGGCTCCAGTGTGAGCTGAGTGGGGATTGAGATCAGTGATCCTAAGGCTATGATTCATGACTAAAGTAAAGGCTTTTGATGGTATTAGTCTTTTTAAAGCTGCTGGTTCTTTATTCCTCAGGGTTTGCGTTACATTTATTTCAAATTGTTTGCAAAGACCACTCCAGTTTCGTAAAAAAAAAAGTCTTTTGTGCATAACTAAGCACTTACAAAAGCATGTGTGGGTTGCCTAGTTATTTTGCATTATTGCTTTGTGCTTGTCTGAGAAATTTTGGATGTTATTTTTATAAATGCATGCAACACCTCTGATTGTCTGAGGCAAAATGACCTGTGATTGTCAGTTTGATTTTTGTGCTGCTGTGTACTGAATTACTAAAGTAATTCTCAGTATCAGGTTTACATTTCTGATTTAGGCTCCCATGTGCCAATCTTAGGTGTCTGCCATAATACTTCAAAGGCTGTAAAACATACTGAAGTTCTCTGGCATGGAAAGAGCTTTGCAAATTTAAGGTGGTATCTACTGCTTACCTGGGACAGTGA
>NW_008237239.1:20969364-20973632 GCF_000691975.1 Corvus brachyrhynchos | reverse complement strand
ATAAAGGGAGCTTAGGACTTGCTTATTTCTGGCTGGAAAAAAAATGCAACTTGCTGTAGTCTGGGCTTCCTCCAGGGTGTTAAAATACTGTGTGCTTTGTATGAAAAAGAAAACCTGATTAGAACAGGTAAGGTGGTGGGTATCATTTTACATGTCTAGGTTAAGTATGTCCAGGGAGGACTTGCTTTGGCTACATTGGATTAAGAAGAGATCTGAGTTTGAAAAAAACCTGAGAGAAAACAACATAATGGTATGTGTTTTTCCACCTTCCTTTGTAAAACCAAAGTATGAAATTAAACTGATACAACTGTGCATATTCTGAAACTTGTGGTGAGATGAAAGTCTCAGTATATTTTAAAGCAGTCCTTAATATGCTGCTTTTGTAAGGTGGTGTTTCTTGATTAAAATTCTGCATAATCAAGTAGAACAGTTGGACAGGAAAGTTGATCTTAATCTGCAGTCAGAGAAACCCTTTAGCCAGCAGAGAATACAAATGTTTCTCTTCAGAAGACTCAGCTGTTAGGTAGTCAGGGGAGTTACAAACTTTAAAGTCTTCTTAAAAGTAAGTCGGGTTCTCCTGTAAGAGAGTGCATTCTTAATTTATTTCAGTGTTAACAGTTTTTTTTCCTTGTGTTATGTGGAAATTTTAGCTAATACATTTTTTTTCTAAAAACATCTGAGTAATGGGGATTTTAAGTCACTACCCTGTAGTAATAGCTAAATATATATTACTCATTATTAAGTATATATTGCTGATTATATATGGATCCCAGTTACATGAAATGATAAAAAACCCCTCGGAGTCCTTTTTCTGAGCAGAGGTGCTTGAGGGAAGTGTTTTCTTTCCTGCATGCATAGAGAGGGGCAGAGCTGTTCAGGGTTTTGTAGGATGTTGGTGGAGATTAAAACTTCAGGTGCTTTATAATTCATCTTATTGTACACTGGTTTGTTAGATTTTTTTTTTTTTTTTTAAATGCTGACCAATCCTGCTTAGACACTATAAATACTCTGTTCCTTTTAACTCTGGTCTTTTATTTGAGTCTGTTAGTGTAGTTATTGTTTTTACACACAGAATTCTTTCTTCATAAAATCTATATACAAATCGGGCATGGTTAATGTTTTCCTATTAACTTAAACTTTGATATTTAGCTGTGTAAAAACCGAGAAATATAATCAAACCCTCCTGACAATGTCCATGTTGAGGCATCTTAAAATGGTGATGAAAAATGCTGCACAGGTGTAGCAAGGGAGGAAGCAATCTCTTCTGATGTCAAATGTGATGCAAACCTCAGTGGAATGGAAGCAGTCTGTTGAGACTTGGGAAAGTGTGTGACATATATTAGATTGAAAACAGATTTTTGTTGTCTTTTTCTGTGTGTGTGGTACTTTGGCCTCTTGTCTGTAGTTGGTTCAAGAGATGCCTCTTATTAACAGTAAAACTGGGGAAAAGATGGAATGTTTCGAGTTGGATTCTGGAATATCCAGCAGAAACTTGGAGATAAGAGGTTTTTTCCTCTCCCTGTCTCCCAGAGCACACTAAGCCTAATGATACTTGTTAGTGCACAGAATTCAAAGCTGGTAAACAGCCCTGGTTTTGTATAGCAGGAATAAAAGGTGGCTACAATTTCCAAGTTCAAGAAAAGCACCTGTGATGATTTTCAGTTACATCAGCTGAAGTCTTGTTCGCCATTTTTGCAGTTTTAATTGCAAATTTAAATAACTGTCTTGAAACAAAGATTTCCTTTATGTTCCAGTGTGGTTTCACAACTTATAATTGTTTCTGTTATCTTGACTGTGCTGCCTTAGATCTTTGGTGGAAAGTTTGCCCTATTTTCCTTTCCTTTTGGCTGTGTGGCAGAAATGAGTTATCTAGTGTTGTCAGCTGTTGTTTGATTACACTTTCTTGGATTTTTAAAATCTGTTTATTTTTGTATTTTCTTTTTTTCTCCCCCTTCAGCTGAACTTTATATTAAAAACAACCTGTCATTTGATTTCAGTATTACTTGTGAGCATTATTCATGGCTTATGGTTGCATTACCTTAACATAGCCCTTTCTATTCAGCCACCTTGTATGTATTCTTACCAACAGGAAATTGTTATGCAAACTGTGGCATGAGCACAAACCTGTCAGATGTATCTTTGTGGTTGGCAAATGTAGGGGGGAAGATAGAACAGTACCAGTAAGGTCATTAAATGTTAGTCTAATTACCATGGTTTTTGGCAGAGGAAAATTGTTCGTGCTGATCTGAGAACTCTTTGAACTTGTCATTGTGGACAAAAGAGGAGGGGAAAAAAGTAAATTAGAGCTTTCAAAATGCCTTTGACAGGTCTTTATCCAGGAGGCTGTTGAACAAGCTGAGGGAGCCGTGGGATGAAAGTGAAGGGTTTGTTTGTGCAAAAGGCACAAGCGAAAAAAAAATCTAGATCCTGGTAAAGATAAGCTCAAGACTTACACAGAAGCTGTGCTTGAGATGTTCTTGAATGACTGTTACAGCAGCTGTGCAAAATTCAGTAAGTTTTCAGAAGTGATTCTGTGTATATATCCATATGCCAGGATTACTGATTTTCTAAGGACCTCTTGGAAGAGAAGCTAAGTTCTCTGACTTTAAGCATAAGCCATGAGAGGGCAAGATAGGGTCTGATGTTGGTGGTGAACTTGAATTTTGCCTATTCTTGCGTGTGTGAAATTGGTCATCAAAATAAGAAAAAAAGTAGTTTTTATACTTGAAATTTTCAAGTTGAAGTCATGGAGTAGTCAGTAGTTTAAGCAGGTTGGACAAACCCAGCAAACTCGGGTTTCCTGCTGCAGGCAGGAATAGTATTTTTCTGGATTAAAACTTACTTTGATAATGGATAAATGTTCCAAATATGTCTCATGTTCTTCCTGGTCCTTTTTTTAAGTGAATAAAGTTTGTTTTAAACAAGAAATTAATGCAGTTTTGCAGATAATAAAACTTGAAGGTCCTTGCACCTAGTTCCTCTCTGTGGGTTGGTGGTGTAGTGGTAGTTTGATAATTGAGAAACAATAAATATGTTTACAAATCTTGCATAATACCTGGGAAGTGAGAGGACCTAACATCAGGAGAGTACAACCTCTTGTGTGTTTGTCATGATTATAACTGCTGAAGACCAAGGAAGGTAACAGTAGGAACACATGGGTATGCTAAATGGAGAAGTTTGCTGTAAATCCTGTTTTGTTTTTGCCAAAGGAATTGTTTGCAGGTTAGAGGACTAAAAGTGACCAAGCTCCTTGGTTCCTTTGGGGAGGTTCATGTCGACAAGTTGGTTCCTTCTCTAATCCCTTGGGGAAGGAAGACATCTGGTTAGGGGGCTTGTATTTAGGCTGTTTAAGCAGTTGTATCAGGTGTCCTTAGTTTGGTTCAGTTTTTGTTGCCTTTTTTTTGCTTAGTATTTAAACAGTGTCTGGTCTTTAAAAGCTGTGTTTGGTCACCGGTTGCTGCTGGTGCTTCTGAGAGAACAGTTTGTGATGTGAGTCCTAAAGTGAGGTCTGCTTGGTAAATTGAAGGGATTTGTAATAAACATGGCAATGTATCTGCTGTGACAACATCATGTAATTCTTGTTATTCCTCCAAACCATTTGACAGAAGTCTGAAAGCTAGAAATCATGCTCAGAAACACCAACAGGTATCAGAATGGAAAATTGTTTGGCTTTTATGATGTTTCTCATGCAAGTCTTGTTCTGTGTTCTTGCAGTAGGTATCTTCAGTATATTCTTGTCTATTTCTGACAAGCTCTGTGTGCATGCTGAAACTTTAATGTACCTTTTGGAGGTAACGCACCCTTATATGTCAGTAATGTCAATGTCTAAATTTATGTATTAAGGCTGTAGTTGAATGGATAAACATAGAGGTAGTGGTAGGATTTTTCTCTCATCTTTTTTGTTGATTTTTTTTTTTTTTTTTTTTTTTTTGGTATAATACAGAAGATTCACTGGAGTGTGGGGGTAGAATACTTTTTGAAACAGAAAGAATTTTTTATATGCAGAAATGTACCACTGCTTGTCCAGGGGTCCCTACCTCTTGTGTTGCTTTAGCCAAAGCCTTTGTTTCCTGACTGTCTTTGCTAATGACCTGAGGCAGCGCACTGTGTTAACCCCTGTGTACTGTTGCCAGTGTCTGGCACTCTGCAGAGCAATGCAGTGTGTAATGTAGAGATTGCTGCTGTCAGAATGACAAAAAAAATTGTCATTTCCAATGAAGTTTGCAAATGCAGATGTTACTGTAATTGAAACAAATGCATTTTTCTTC
>NW_008237239.1:20900371-20969353 GCF_000691975.1 Corvus brachyrhynchos | reverse complement strand
AGCAGGAATAATGTGGTGAAGGCTGTCCTTTCTTTGCCTGCATGTCTCTAGATAAAATTAACTTCCCTGCTGAAGCAAAGATATTGATAGATATTATTAACCAGAAATCAGCACAGTATGTAATATATGGAGGTCTCTGAAGGAGGCAGAGCTCTTCCTTGGTATTCTGAAAGTGTGATCAAAGAACACTGACCTCCCCGGCATTCCAAAATTAACAATATCTGACTTCTTTTTTTAACTGCAAATGCAAACTGTGTAGAGATGGCAATATTAACTGATGCAAAACCCCCAAGAAATGTATGAAAATTTGCTTGTGTTCTAGTGGAGAAATACCTTTTAATGCTCTGTCACTTCTTATTGAGATTTATGCTTGCTTTCAGCACTTAAAGAATATTTATTTCACTATTTAAAAACCCCCATACCTACAATTAAAAAAATACAGAAAAAAGCCCCCAACAACATACCAGACCAAAATGTCACAGAGCAACAGCAAGGGAAGGCGAGCTGGCAGTCAGTGGTGACAAGGCTGGCAACCATCTCATTGATAAGAATGCAGTCCCCCAGTGAGGCAAACAGTACTTCGGAAGTAGCTGGCATGGATTTACAAAGGGAAAATTATGCTTGTCTAACCCAATAACCTTCTGCAACAAATGGATTAGGTGGTTGGATAAGGGAAGAGCAGGGAATGTTGCTTATTGTGACTTGAGCTGTCACTGTCTCCTGTTACATCTCAAAGTACTAGACTAGATCAGTACAGTGTGGGGGACTGAAAACTCACTGAGCTGCCAGGCTCAGGAGCATGAAGTCGCCCTGGAGGTCAGTCACCAGGGCTGCGTTCCAAGGGTTGACACTGGAGCCATCCTTGGGCATGCCCAAAATGTGACTGGACACCATCCTGGGCAGCTGGCTTTAGCTGTGACCCTGCTTTGAGCAAAGGTTGGAGTAGTCAGTGCACAGAGGTGCCTTCAACCATGAGGATTCTCATCCTGTGGTCCAGGGTTGCACAGCTGCACAGTGTCAGTGTTGGCCTTGGCCACAGGGAGCTAAACTCTGACAACAGTGGGGACTTTTTTCCTGCGTAATACCTCTTCTTCCATAGACTACTGGAAGACTTTGTTTATAGTGAAGGGAAAGAATTAATCTCAGAGTTGATTCTGAGAGTCAGCTTTACGTACAGGATAGATGTTGGTGTTTGCACTTGAAACAATTGCTGTCCAATGCTGTTGATTAAAAACCCCAATTTCAAAACTACCGAAGCATGGCAGGCTAAATATCCTTGCTTTCTCAGCTCATGTGTTGTCTTATTTTCATTTGGTTTTTTTTTTTACCAGGAAAGTTGACCAGTGGATAAGGCCATAGGTATAAGAAAGTATAGATAGAAACTCTGAGATAAGTGTTTTCATTCTCACTGGTGACATTAAAGAGTTATAGATCATGCCATGCTAATCACTGTTATGAATTTCTTATGTAGGTTGAATTTGGTTGAAGCTTTTGTGATGGATCCAGAACTACGTCAGTGCCTTCAAGAAGATCTGTTACGTCGCTTTCCAGACCTCAACCGGCTGGCAAAGAAATTTCAGAGACAAGCAGCAAACTTACAAGACTGCTACCGAATGTACCAGGCTATCAATCAACTGCCTAATGTTGTGCAAGCACTAGAAAAACATGAAGGTAATGCTACCCCCATCTATTTTCAATGTTTTTTAGTATACTGATGATGCAAAGAAGTAGAGCGTAGATTTCCAAGGATTACTTTTTTCCTGTGTGCTTTTGTTGCAGGAATAAAGCTTAAATACATTTGAATTTGAAATGAGCTGAAATTCTGAAATGCCTGTCAGCTACTTTAAAATACACATAGCCAAATCTTTGCAGGAAAATATGTTCTAATTAGTGTGTAGCTGGGATGCTTGAGCTGTTAGGTGATGGTGTGGTAATCTTTGACACGGACTTGTCTCTAAGAATTCCTGACCAATTGCGTGTGTATTGTGATCTGACAAACAAGATACCATTCATACAATAGCATTGTCATCCACTTCCAATTGTAATTAAGCACAAACCCCCCCCAATTTCAATATTATTGGTATAACTTCAGTGGCTTGTTTTTAAAATCACAATGCTCCTGTATTTGATACAGGTGACATGCCAGGGTTTCTTCCAATCTTCATTAGTAGGAAGCACAATGCTGTGACAAGCAAGTCCAGAAAATACAAAAGCTGATCATTTTTCCCTTTTCTGTGTGTTACCAAGAAAATGCAGAATAGGATCAGCATAACAAGGGAGTGATTCAATTTAGCAACAGCAGTTCTAACCTACCAGAAAACTCATTTTTGTAGAAGCCCATTAATTTGTTAGAAATTCACTTTGCATAAAGCAAGAATCAAAGCCTTAAAAGCAAATGTTGTTTGAAATGGTATGGTTACAAAAATTTCTTTCCTCTATTTGAGTAGAAAATAAAGCTACCCAGTGTCTTACACTTTTCTGTACTACAGTTTTATGACTTCAAGTAATGAAACTTATCTTCTACAATATTAATCTTAAATCAATTTTTGATTGCTGGCTGCAGCCAAAGAGTAGTTAAGATCTGAAACTGAAGGAACTGACAGATATAACTCTTTTGTTTTTGTTCTTAAAGAGCTGTGCCACTCTTTAGCTGCCTCAGTCGTGTCCATTTGGCTTTTCCAAAAAGACTCTGCTTGTTTTAGCCTTGACATGGAGCTCTTGGGTTCCCATCTTACACTGAGGTGTTTGTTCAGAATGCTGGCTTCCTGTCTTTACTACTTTTTATATTAGCTGCCGTTTGGATCAACAGAGTTCCTCTGTCATAACATTGGGGTAGGAAAACAATTCCATTTTTAGAGTTTTGAGGAGCAAGCTGTGTAAGGCAAGCTGCTAAGCTCACCATATGGAAAAGTTAATAGACTGCAAAAGGTTCTTCCTGTTCTACACATGAATCAGCTGGACTTAGCAGGGCAATCAGCAGCAGTATATTAAAGATAGTTTAAAATAGGTGGCATGTTATTTTTATTTTTCTTTGTACTTGTACCACCTGTTCAAAGTACATGAATGGTCTGGTAATTTTCAATGTACATGAGTGATTCAGACTGAATCTGATAATTTTTCTGTTTCTGACTGTACAGAATGTTTTAACTCATCAAGGGATGGAAAGTCAAAAAGATTGTTGACAATTCTGAGTATGTGCCAGTTTCAGAACTCCCTTACCTATGAATGGCTATGGGGATATAGAACAACCATGAAGTCATCAGCTGTGACTGTCTTTCCCTCAGTATGAAGCATTGTTTTGTTGAAATCCTTGCTTTTATGGATGATGAAACCTGAGGAGGGGGGTGATGAGTGAAGACAACCTCTTTCTGGTTTAGACATAAGAAGTCTGCATAGGATGGGGAAGGACTCTGAGTCATCAAATCATTTTGCTCTAGCTGGCAAGAGGGAGCAGTTGTTCATTACTCAAATTGCTGGGGCATGAAATTTGAGTACTTAAAAGATTCCTGTCTTCAAGAAGCTGCTGGAGCATCTTCCTTCCCATCTCAAACAAACACTCTTTAAATATGCAGGATACAGGAATTGTATGCTGGGGTTGGAATACCCCTCACTGCTTTTGGAAATGCTTCTTACTGCTTGTTTCAGTGCTGTGCTTCCCCAGACTGTTGCACTGATGTGTTATAGCCGTGTTGTGATCAAACTTGGCTCTTTCCCATCCTTTGTCATATCCAACTGATTATTCCCTTACTCATAGTGGAAACTCATTTATCTGTCAATGTGTCATCTTACTCAGTGTTAAATTTTACTTGATTTCTATTAGCCCAGTTTTCAAGGTCACTTAGTGTTGATCTATTTCTGATTTATCTTATTCCAGTATAATCTACTGATACCTTCCATATTGTGTATTTTAGTGACTTACTTTTGTAAGCAGCCTTGTTTTGTGTGTTAATATGAATTCAGACATCTTAAAAAGATAAATGCTTCTGTGAGCCCTGGGGGAACAGATGTCCTTTCAGCTCGTTCATCTTTTGCAAGTGGGTGATGTCCTGCTTATCTGCACTCTGGTCATTGCATAAATCACAGATCTTGCACCTTGGCATCTCCTGTGACACCATGCTGAATGCTTTAGAATAGCTCAAATTAGGTCTGCAGAGTCCTCTTTGTCTTAGGCATTCAGTATTTCAGACAGATGGAGCACTATATGGATATTATCTGCCTCTGGTAAAACTGTACTATATTTCATCCCAATTTCCATTGTTCTTTTCCTTTTATCCCACTTTCCATTGCACTATCAAAGTGACTAGTGCACTTAGTCATTGGGATATGTCTGTTTTGCCTGGATAGAGTAGTGTCAGTTTGCTGCCAAACTGTGTGTTCCAGGTCTGCAGATTAGTGTTTTATTTTAATTTCCAGGCAACATTTTAAAACCATATTAATAGTCTTTAACACATGTAATAAATGCTTGTCTGTGCTTGAGTAAGTAAATTATGGTTTAAATGAAAAACTGCACCTGGGCACAGGTAGGCTTTGTGATCAGTATGCACCTCTGCTTTTGATGGTACATAGGTCTGTTAGTCTTTCTCTCAGTGGTTAGTTTCCATGCTAATAATGTTGAGAGGTGCAAAAGAGGATTTTTTTTTTTTACTGTGCATCTTTCCTATGAGTTTATGAATACAGGTGCAAGACATGTTGGAGTTTAATTTAGGATTTTTCAGTGGTGTTTCTTGCTCATATTCTCTTAATGTCAGGTGTTTTAAGAAAAGCATATGCATGTAACTTTTTGTAAATCCTCATTATTCGCTGACTCCACTATTTTACTTCCTTCAAGTGAGGGTTACTGAGTTTGAAGCTGGATTAAAAGTGTAAATAAATTTTGCAGTGTATCAGTTTGACCTGTATGTAAATACATGAGTATTTTATTTACTTAATCAATGTATTGTAACTTTTGAATGTGACATCTTCCTATGGTGTCTGAGATGCACCCTTCAAGCTTAAATAATGAAATGGCATCATGAAACTTCCCTACTTACTCCTTTCAAGAAAAGAAATTATAATTGCTACTTAAAGTCCAAGTACAGTCGTTTTTCATTGATTCAAGAATACTGAAGATCATTTCATTGTGGGTGCCATGTATTCTGTCAGCTGGAGCACTGGGAACTGCTAAGTCCACTCTGAAGAATGGACATGAAACTTTTTCTGCTCTTCAGTCTCTTCCTTGTTCGTTGACTCCTTTTATTTTCTAGGTTGGTTTAGATGTGTCTTCTTGCAGGAGGGAAGGAACCAAGATATTGTGAGAGCAAGCAAGAAATTTGAAACAGAAAAAAATCTTTATTTCATATCTCATAGTTTTGAAGATTTTTAGTCAGCAGAAAACTCCATTCTTACAAGTTCAATAATCTCTCAACAGTATGTGATTTTTTTTTTCCTCTATTAATAGATATTAGTTTAGAGCTTTAACTTTTCAAGGTTGAGGGAGTGGGGAAGCAAAAAGGCATGGTAGAAAAAGGAATCAAACAAAACCTTTTCTTTCTACTTCAGCTGAGAGAGGAGATTCACTTGGGTAATCGTGTCCTCACTGTGTGACTTCTATAAATTTCTGTGGCAATTTTTCTTAGGAAAGGCTAGGACTTTTTTCTAAGTCTGGTAAGAAATTGAGCGACTCTGGAATTAGCCAGAGCTTAATTCTGTATTTCTCTCTTGATGTGCAAAGCTGTGCCTATAAACATTAGAGGCAGGCCACACAATTCTGTACATAATTCAGTGACTGTAAGTTCATAGTACTAGATTCATTTTGAGGCATTTTTTCTAAATCATATAGTCAGTAATGCTAATCTTTCTATGATTGAATCCTAACTTGAAGTGGCTGCAAAGATGTAAACATGCATTTACTGACAGAACGTTTCCACAGCTGGCTGCTGGATGTAGGTGCTTATTTGTAGTTTATGGCTACCTGAAGAAAAGACTTCTTTCACAAATTTGGCAATATCTGTGCATGTTAGGTTAACTGTGAACTGCCTGTGGTGTTCAATGCTTTTGGTGTTCCATGGACTTCCAGCCAATATGTGTTCCATGCAGTTTGACTTGTTCTATGCAGTGCTACAGAGTATCTCTGTGAATTTTGATGACTTCCTATCTAGTGGAAAGCAGTGACTGTAAAGATTTGGTTATAATATGTGGTCTTTTTTTGTGGAAAACCAAACCAGGTAACATACACTTCAGTTTCTGTGTCCATACTGTAATTACCAAATATTCCCAGTATTTGGTAACTTTTATTAAAAAAAATTAAAAACTGTGAGTGTGGATGATAAGACCTATGCTTTTTGCTAAAGGGATGTCAGCTGTTTATGTGCAAGAATTGGTGATATTCAGACAGCAGGTTTGCTTTCATACTGCTGTTTGTAGCCTTACTCATAATAGAAGGGAATTAATACCCCCAGGTATGAACAAAGATGATAGAGTAGGTACAAGCTTAATCAAAATATAGATGGGATAATTCCAATTTTAGAAAAAGGTACATGTGTTTCAGTGAAATAATCATAGAGCCCACCTTTGTAAAAATTAACCAGCTAAGCAGTTGTGTATCTTGGATAAGTGAATTCCAGTAAATTTGTGGGGGTTTGTGAATGATAATTTTTCCTGTTTGTTCATAACAGGAGCTCACCAGATGTTGTTGTTAGCGGTATTTATAACACCTCTTATTGATATCTGCTCTGACTTCTCAAAGTTTCTGGAGATGATAGAGACAACATTGGACATGGATAAGGTATGGAATGTTGTGTGGGTAGAGTTTACTTAGCAATTAAAGTTTCTTACTGAACCTTGCAATCTGCTCTATGCTCACTAAATTTAATTGATCATCTATATTAAGTAGCTAGCGATAATTTAGCTGTGGAATATATGAAGACAGTTATTAGTATATCAGGTGAATATTCAGGATACTCAACAGGATATTCACCTACTATCGGAAATTATCTAGCCAGTGAAAAAATGCTTTGGGTGCATGGATGCTGTGGACCTGAAACTATTTTTAAAAAATCTCATCATTTTTTAAAATTGAGTATTAAAGTGGAGAAGTAATTTTGTCATTTCTCTGCTTCTTTGTATTTTTAAAGTTACAGTGATATGTCTCAAATCTAGAGCGTAGCCCAGGGTATGTTTATTACTTGGGGAGTCTTTTAGGGTTTTCTTTTTTTTTGATTGACCAAGGATTAGGATTATCCTAAGTGTATGTCTCAGCTGACTGTAGAAATAAGAGAACTACCTAAACATGTGCCAGACATGGTAGTAAGGGCAGTTTGTTGAACTTGTGAAAAATGCAGTGGCTTTAAAATTTTGAACGTGCATACTTTTCTCCAAAGGCAGGAGCACTGCATTTTCTCTCTTTGTATTGTGTTGTGCATCCATCAACTGCATTTTACTGTTTATGGAAAGACTGGTTGATTGACATGTTGCTGTAATTTGTGATGTATGGTAATGAAGAAATTTATAGCTTTATACCAGTTACAGACCATCTGTTGATGCAGTTTGTGTGCCCTGGGACTCTGTTTTCTTTAAAGCTAACAGCTGTTTAAGCCTTCACCCTTCATAGTCCAGCTCTTCAAATTTCATTTCAGGTTCTACTTTAAAAATGTTTTGTTGTCCTTCTAAACGGAATAACAAGTCAGTTATTTTTAATCAAATCCCATAGAATCTGGCATGTTGGATTTGGTTTTTCCCCCTCTTCAAGGTACTGGAAAATGTCTATAGATAAGCCAACACTGGTTTTGCCAGAAGAATAAACCTTGTCCCTCTGAATATTAGAATTTGAACTTTGACTTGAAATTCCTCTTGGATTTTGAGGGAGTTCAAATAAAATACGCAGTTCTATTCTGAGTGCAATTGAAGGATAGGTTGTCATAGCAACTAAATTATGTCAATAATCCATTCTAATATAAAAAGAAACATCTAAGTTCAAAAAGTGTGGGATGTGGTTATTCATTTACCTAGCTGTAATAAAAGTTGAGAAACTGTCACTTCCATTCCTATTTATCACAGAATCATAAGGTGCCTTTGAAAAACCATCTACTCCAACCTCCTCCTCAAGTCAGGGCAACTTCAAAGTTTGGTGGTGCTTTTGGTACATAGCCACCTGGCAGTGGAAGCACGTGGAAGAGAGAGAAAAAAAAGATGAAATGCAGCATGCTTCATCCTTGCCTCTGAAAATGTTAAGCTTAGAAGGAACCGTGTCTGCTTTTCAACTCAAGAGCTGGGTTGAAATTGGTAGGATTTTTGGTGATACTTGCAGGTTCCTTCCTAAACCTCTAGAGTCTCTTTTGGGGCAGATATTATTGTTTCAGAAACTTCAAGTTCCAAAGTTTCTTGTTTTGAAACACCCCATCCTTTTACACTCTTGTCTTGATTAGCTGCCTAAATCCAGGGTAGCAGACAGATTATGTACATAACAATGTCATTCCCTCTGACTTCCCTTTTTGCCCTGCCTACTGCTCAGTTATTTGTTTGCAAATAAATGTGCAGACA
Source organism: Corvus brachyrhynchos (assembly GCF_000691975.1). Lineage (NCBI taxonomy): Eukaryota > Metazoa > Chordata > Aves > Passeriformes > Corvidae > Corvus > Corvus brachyrhynchos. The sequence continues at coordinate 20,960,836 of NW_008237239.1, read as the reverse complement.
ACTCCATTTCAGCAGAAAGGAGTCTGTTAAATTGGTATATTTTGCTTGCATAAAGTCTATTATTTGAGAAAACAAGTATTTGAGATGTATTTGCTTTGCAGTTGAACCAGACACCAACTATCACAAACAACATTGCATGACAACAATATATATATTAAAAAATTGAGTAAATTATTAAGTAAATTCATTTCACTGTGTATGATCAGGGGGATGCTTCTTTATTTTTTATTGCCTAGATTCATATGAATTTTTTCTTGTTATTTTTCTCTAGGTGGAGAATCACGAATTTCTTGTCAAGGCTTCTTTTGATCCTAATTTAACAGAATTAAGAGAGAAGATGAATGAACTGGAAGAAAAAATGCAGTCCTTGTTAAAGACTGCAGCCAAAGAACTAGGTAGGGTTTGGAAGTGCCTTTGATTCTTGTCTCTTTTGTAAAATGTATTGCAATCAGGTGATGAAAACTGGTGTAAAGGAGTTAAAGGGTTAAAGGATGTTTGCATGATTATATTATTGAGTTGGGGTGACTTTGGTTGTCGAGTGCAAGCTGTTGAAAACAGAGTGCTTTTTGGTTTATAACATGGCCTTTTTTTTTTTTTTTTTTAATGGCATTCCAAAATATTTCAGAAATTATCATGTATGTTGCAGAATCAGTTTTGTAGAACTGTAACTCATCAAACTCTTGGCTAAGTCTAGTTCTTTTTTAGATTTTTTGAGGACCTGCATTGAGACTTTTCTTTTTCCCCTGGGTGTCCATTCAGTTTTCTTTTGATGTTCCTTGCAAAATGTAATGTGTAAGCAAATGAGACATTTAAAGAATTGGTTATTCTATACAAAAAATTCCATGGGCAGCTGATGAACTGGGCACTGAAAGAGCAATTTTAAGAAAAAGAAAAAGCCACCAACTTTTAATGCAAATATGGCAAGGAAAATTGGCAACACTGTACTTATTTTGGGTTACACCTTTAAGAGCTTGCAGATGTTTTTAGTGTAAAGATGATACCTGGATGAAAAGAAGGAAAGCCAAGATTGTGTAGGGATGGAATGAGAAATCTTGTAACAGAACCATGTGTTAGTAGAAGGATCATGATAGTACAGGTGCTATGCTTACAGCAGCAGTACAGAGTGTCCTTGAAATTTTCCTGGAGAATTCACAGCAGTACAATAATTGCTGATTTGAATATGCAGCTTGAGAGCATTTTAAAGTAGGAGGAGGGAAGGAATCCATATATTTGTGTTTGGTCTGGGTATTTCTCATACCTGTACAGAACCAAAGCAAGTCTATTGAATTAGGTCATGTAAGAGAGGCTAAATCATGGGAACTGAGGGTTAGTGAGCAAGAATAGCACAAGGCTGCAGGATTGGTGGTAATACAGCTGGTTTCTTTTTCTTTCTTTTCATCTGAAAGGTTTGGAAGCTGGCAAAAGTATCAAACTGGAGACAAATTCACAGTTTGGACATCACTTTAGAGTAACTTGCAAGGAGGAGAAAGCTCTCCGTAACAATTCGAAATACGGAATCATTGATACACAGAAGAATGGTGTGAAATTTACTAACAGGTATGAGATTATATTGGTAGTTTTTAAAGCCTGTTCTGAAAGGAAAAGAATTGTTCCTTTATAATTGTGGTGATAAACTGGATTCCCTACATCTTGAATGGCAAATTTTCACCTTTTTAATTGGCTCACAGATTGAAATATTGAGCAGGACTGGCATGAGGGAAGAACAGTAATAGAGTTTATCTTAAAAGCTGCATTCCCCGTTTACATTGCCAACTGTTATCTATTTTTGGTCCTTTGACTTGGGCTAATTTCTCTGTTTTAGCTGCAGCAAGTATCATAATTGCTTTTACTGTGAGTGTTTATACAGACACAAGCTGCAGTAGGGAACGAGCTATTTATGTTTATCACCAAATGTGACATGCAGCAATTTTGTTGGTGATTACCTTTTTCTTCCCTTTGTTCCAAATCTTCCCTAATTTCTATTGGTCCTGTGTATTGAACTTCACTTCTGTGGCTCTTTTGATTGAACTGTTGAAAAATTTAAGTCTTCAGGCTAATTGCATTGAGGCTGTTTCAGTGTGTCCTTGTCTGGACAGCAGTTCTGACACAGATCAGCTGAAAAGTCTGTATTTTTTTTTGTTGAATTTTAGCTGGTTTAGAGCATTTTAGCAGGGGCAAGGGCTGCATCAGCCATCAGATGTTTCTCTGTTCTTCAGTGTTTTTACACAGAGCAAACGAAGTAGAAAGTTGCATGTGCAGAATTGGGCAATAACTTAGGTTGAAGGCTACTTCTTATCCCTCACTCAAAGCAGATGCACCTTGGAAATTAGATCCTATCTCAAGATTAAATGGTGTAGCCCAAGGCTTTGCCCACGTGCCCATCTTCTTAAGTATCCTTCACAGTCTCGTGGGGCACAAGGTCCAGTGCTGAATTACTATTTATGAGAACTTTCCTAATCAGGTCTAATGAGAATTTTCCTTGCAGAAACTTGGGATCTTAGTATCTCATTCTTTTGCTCTGCACCTCCAAGGAGAGTCTATTGCCTCTTCCCTCCAGGCTTCAGATTCTCTCAGCCTGGGCAGGCATCTCTCTCAGCCTGTCCTTGTGTGCCGTGTGCTTCAGCTCTGTACCACCTTTGTGGTGACCATCTGCTCCAGGTTCAATGTTGGGAAGACAAAACCTAAAACCAGAGGTGTCATCTCAGGAGTGCTGAATAGAAGGGAAGAATGACTTCCTTCAGGATGCTGGTTCCACCCTAGCTACTGCAGCCAGCATGGGCTTGGCCTTCTCTGCCTCAGGGGCACACTGCTGGCTTGTGTTCAGCTTCTTGAGGGACCCAGTGGAGAAGAATTTTATGATTTTTTTGTTTTGTTTTGTTTTTTACTGTTTTATAGCCATGTGGACCACAGTTTGTATTGGTGGACAGAGTTATTTCATCCCAGGTGCAGGACTTTGTATTGATGTGTGCTGAAATTCTTGTTCACCTATTTCTCCAGCCTGGAGTTACCCCAGTGAATGGCAGCTCTGTCCTCCAGCACACTGCCAGCTCTCCTTCCTGTGGCATTGTTATACCTTGCTGAGAGTGCATTTGAGAGTGCATTCAGTTTCATTGTTCAGGTTGTTAATCAAGGCATAAATAGGATCAGCCCCAGTATCAACCATAGGAAATGCTGCAAATAATCAGCCTCTAACTGGACTTCAGCCTCCTGACAAGTTCTTCCTTGTCTGTCAGTGGCAGATCCAGGAGAAAACTAGCTTTTAAGCCTCCTGCTTGTGTTCCATGGAAGGGTGAAAGCTGCAGAGATTAATATATGGTGCAGTCCGTTTCAGACAAGCCCTGCTGCTCGTGCTCTGTGTGTGAGTTCAGCAAGAGTCAGATCTTGACTGACACACAAGTGTGAGGAGCACTGCCTACAGGGCAAGGCTGGTTTAAAGCCAGGGCTATCACTAATAGTGACTGGCTTCTGTTAATCACTCACTTTCATAGTTATAAATCCTTATCTTCGAAAAGGAGGGCAAACATATTGGTTCACACCAACCAATATGTTGGTGTATTTCACACCAATTTGCTTAAATGAACAAAGTGTAAACCTTAATTGCATTTTGTTTTAACATTTACTCAGAGGGTATTTTTTAAAAACATCCCTGAAATGTAAAACAGCTTTTTCTGGTTCTAAATATGTTGTGAATCTAAATGTATGATGAAATTAGGCTTTTCTGTAACTGAGAAGATGTACTTAGAACCTGTACTGTGTCATCTGTTACTTTCCCTTAGTGAAGCAGCCCATGCATCACTAATAAAAAAGAATTCTCTGTGCTTAGTTAAGTTATAGTTGCTTCTGTAGGTGGTACTAGAAGTACAAGACTGACTTCTGCCTATAGTGTGGGCACACCACTTGGGTGTGTTTCTTATTCAGTCTTGCAGACTTTTGTTCTTTGTTTAGGAGACAAGAAGTATAAAAACTTGTTTAAACTCTTTTCTTTATTTCAGCTTACCTTAGTTTGCAGTCCAGAATCTGTTCATAGTGACTGTAGTTAACTGAGGTTTTTTCTAAATGAAAGAAGTCAATGTCTTCAGATCTGATAAGCCTGTTGTAGGGCTCTGGGCTAATTAGGCAGTTGCTTAGCAGCAAAATGTAGCAAAATAGCCAGAAATTCAGTTTTAAGAGCTAGTCCTTATCACATAGCATCTCTATAACATGGATGTTTTTAAGAGTCATGTGTTGATGCTAGAATTTCTGGTTTGGCCATTATGGGTGATCTTAAACTTGGAATTAATCTGGAGGCTGTCTTGGTGTGGATGAATAATAGTAGGTCAGTTGCTTTGTGGTCTTTGCTGTTAAAACAGGTGGGGACACCTGGTATTGACTCACAGATGAGGAAGCCAAAAGTTTGGCATTGTAGGTGAAGGCAGGACACCACAGCTTCTAAATACTCTTGTTTTGTTCACAGCAAACTGAGCGCCATCAATGATGAGTACATAAGGAACAGGGAAGAGTATGAAGAGGCTCAGGATGCAATTGTTAAGGAAATCATTAACATTGCTTCAGGTGAGTGTGCCACTCTTGGTGTGTGTCACAGTCCGGAGTGCTGGGAGGACCTGCAGTTCCTTTGAGGGTCTTCTACAAACTGTAACATTGTCCAGAGAATTGGTGTGAAAAGTGAGCTGTGGCTTTCAGACAGCTGTTGCAAGTTTGAAATATGAATTGTCTTCTGTTGCCAGACCCTTTCCTGGCATTTCTGCAAATGTGCAGTGATGAGGTGTGTGCAAATGCTAATCCTGTAATAGGAACAAAAATAAGGCTATAAAGGCCACATCTATCCTCCACTGACCTCCCTGACTCTGGGCACCTTCACCCTAACAGCAGAAGAGGTGAAGGACAACAGAGAACTGAAGGAGTGGGACCTGAGGTCTGTAAGAACATTGATATGCAATATAAGATGAAGTTAATCATTGCTCATATGGCAATACAAATTATTGGTTTCCTAAGTTATTTCCATATATTTTGCCCCAAGTTTGCCTACTTACAGGGCATTCTTTATTATCCTTCACCAAAAGCAGAAGAGACACTGGGGAGTTTGGGCTCTAGACCAGTCCCTTATCGCTTTCACTGAAAAAAAACCAAACACCAAAGCTTTAAGGTTGGTACTGGGGGAAGCCATTTAGTCTGGTGTCACAGGCACTGTATCTGACAGACCTCTCCCTCCCATCAGTCACATAAACATAGATGGCTGCTGTGTCTGAACTGTCTGTGCTGTCTCTCTGGTGTGTTTGCTTGCATGAGCATCAGAATCCAGTGTATTATTCAGGAAGGAAACATACTGGATTTCCAGATGAGGGAAAATAATCAACATGGCCTCACCTCTTCTTTTCCTTAGTCTGAAGAAGTCTCCTTGGTATTCAAGGCACGGAAACTTTAGGAATACATCCTAGACTCACAGGAGGTGACTTCCATCTTGAGCAAAATTGTTACTGCAGGTGAATTAGCTTGATGGACTCAGTATAGGCTTCAAGGTACCTTCTCAGCTGAAGCAAAAGAATGGCTAATGGCACTGAATTTGTATCTCCTCAATGCAAACCAGGTTATGCAGAGCCCATCCAGACGATGAATGATGTGATAGCTCAGCTGGATGCCATTGTCAGCTTTGCTCACGTGTCAAACGGGGCCCCGGTGCCCTACGTCCGTCCCGTCATTCTGGAGAAGGGACAAGGCAGGATTGTGCTGAAGGGTGCCAGGCATCCCTGCATCGAAGTGCAGGATGAGGTGGCCTTCATCCCCAATGACATTACATTTGAGAAGGGCAAGCAGATGTTCCACATTATTACTGGTAAATACTTCTGTTCCCTTTTTTGTTTTATAAATGTCTTGAGTATTTCCAATAATGATGTCTTTTTAAAAAAAACCAAACCAACAACAACCAAAACAAATCAGCAACCTTATAAAATTCTGTCAAAACAATTTCTAACATCAAGGGTGAGCAGCTACTGAATTACTTATCTTTCTGCATGGGGAATAAGAGTTAGCTCTGGAAAAGAAAGGAGGGTATTTGTAAGCTATTATTTATTGCTATTATTGATTATATTTTTTTTTTTTTTAAAGTGTTCACAATGTTAATGTGAAATGTTACCTTTGACTGTGGATATTCTACATGTTTCTGTACATACAAGCATATTTCTCATCATCCAAGCTAATAGTGATGGAATTGGTTACTGTGACTTTCGTTGTAGTACGCTGTTTGGAGAAGTTGATCACTAATTTACAGAGAGTCATTTGTGAAGAAAAAAGAAGCTGCTAGGACAGTAGAAAATAAAAAAATTGTCCTTCCTTAAAGTAAGGCCTTAGTGAATGTAACTCCACAAGCTAGGCAACCTCAGGAGCTGGAAAGCATGACCCTGCTAAATTGATGTGGAAAATTCCACTAGGCATCAATTGTACTGTAGCCATGTAGGCACTTTTTGGAGGCAAGATTTTAAGCATCCTCTTTGTTAGTGTTTTCTTTGTGAAGTATTAAAGTTGATTTTAAATGCAAAGCATGTTTCAATGACTGTACCATTTTTTACCCTTTTCTCTGGTGTAATTAAGATAATTTTACTACACACCAAAACATTTTTAGTGTTTATAGATTTAATTGGATCTTAATTTCCATCCAGATGTCCTTGACATACGTTCTGAGTAGCAAAGATCTGAAATTAGAGAATGATTAATGAGTACTTCTAACATAATCAAAAAGAAAAACTGAAACCCTGAATAAATGCATGGCAACACGCTTCTTTTTCTGGTTAGCAAAAGTGTAAAATTGGTTTTAATGATCAGTTTCCTGGATAATACTTTTTATTTCATTTGTACTTCAGTTACAAATAACTAATTAATATCTGGGTTTGCTGATTCTAAGTCACCCATTAGCTGGTACCCAGGCTGTAACTAAGCTGTTTCATTTTTATAGAGAAATTTTAATAGTTGTTTGAGGTGAAAACAAATTATTATAATTCTTAAGCAGAAATAAATACTGATGGCTTTTAATTTAAAGCTTATTAGTTTTAGGCATGAATGCATGTTTTAGATGACTGCTTATACTTTTGAAAAGTCCCAAAACTTATGAAGGCCCGTAATGTTCTCTGATCACCTTTCTTTTGAAAAAAGGAGCATTCAGTAAGACAAACAAGCCTTGTTAGTCCTGGAGCCACTTGTTGCACCTGTTAGACAAGTTTGCTGCTCTTTTCTGGCGAGACAGTAATAAGTTTAAACACTCTTTGTTTTAATTTAGAGCCTGTTCTCATTTAAAAGAGCTGTTGAATTGTAAAAAGATGATGCTTTTTAAAATAATTCTTGGAAAATCTCTTCTTTAGGCCCTAACATGGGGGGAAAATCAACATACATCCGACAGACAGGGGTGATTGTTCTTATGGCCCAAATAGGGTGTTTTGTGCCGTGTGAGTCCGCAGAGGTAACCATTGTGGATTGTATCCTGGCTCGGGTGGGAGCAGGAGACAGCCAGCTGAAAGGAGTGTCCACTTTCATGGCTGAAATGCTGGAAACTGCTTCAATCCTTAGGCAAGTCTTGAGCTTTTGTTCGATTGCGTTGGTTGGGGTTGACGGGAAAGGAGGCGCATTTAAGGTGCATTTAGGATTTTTCTTTTGTGGGGAATCTTAGTGGAGGATCTCAAGTTCTTTTTAGCTTGTTCATAAGTTCCTGAAGTAGCCTTCTGTTTATTCCAGTGGTCAATACAGAGCTGCTACCAAGAGGCCAAAGTTCAAATGGGACAAAGGACCTAATTTGGGATAATCTGTGTGGTGCTGTGTCTGCACTATATATGTAACTAAGAAGGGTCTTTTGCCTGTTCCATGCTCTGCATCCACAGCATAACTTGTGGTACTCCAATATCCAGAGTTCATGCTGCTATCAAACGTTACAAAATGCTCTTGTGGTTTTAGGACAGCAACTGAAAACTCCCTGATAATCATCGATGAGCTGGGAAGAGGAACTTCTACCTATGATGGCTTTGGCTTAGCGTGGGCTATCTCAGAATACATTGCCAGCAAAATCTGTGGGTTTGCCATGTTTGCTACACACTTCCATGAACTGACAGCTCTTGCTGACCAGGTGCCAACAGTAAATAACCTCCATGTCACTGCTCTGACCAGCGATGACACACTGACGATGCTTTATCGTGTCAAGGAAGGTAAGACTGTGTCTAAACTTCATTTTGCCCTGGGGAAGAAAAATCTTAATGGAAAAAAATCCCCCCCAAAAACTCATGTCATACTTGAGGCTTAGGGTTTATAATACATATGTTCTTCTCTGTCCGTAGACAGTGTGTATGACAGGAGCTCTGTCCATGTGTGAACACAGTTGGTGGTGATGTTGATGATTATTTGTGATGATTTCTAGGCTATTTCTGCCATTCAAGTTGATGTTACTGAGTTGCTTCCCATTTCTTTTTGAAAGATGGAGAGAAGGGTTCCAGAATGTTATTTTCTGTTTTCCTAAATCAGCCATTTCAACCTGCTGATGTAAGAGACTTAAACTTGTTAAACCGTTCTTTTAAAAGAAATGAGTGCACCTTTTATGTGCTGATAGTTTTTAATAATGTCTATATCATTATAATAAGACTTAGTCTTATGTTGCCCAATTTATGCAGTAATTTGATGTAGGAAAAATCATATGGTTAATTTTTAGCAAATGGCATCATAGTGAAACAACAAGTAGCCTGTTTTGTTAGTGTAAGATCAGTTAGATGTATTTAATTAAAACCTTTTAGTGGATCCAGTTATTCCTTTCAGTATTAAATTAAACAATTTTTAATTAGGCATAAATTTCATCTATTCCTTCTGCTTCTCTATATCCCCCATCACTTGTTTTTTCTCCCTTCAGCAGGTTTTTTAATTAAGCAGAGCTGTAACTGTGGCTTGCAAGGTGTGCCCATTTATGGCATTCTAATTTAGCTGTGAACTGTACAGTGATTTTGGATTGTTCTCACTAGAGCGTTTCAGTCCGGTTGGCAACCTTGGGGCTGAGATTTTGATTTAAAATGTGGGCAGAGTACTCCTTCTTACTCTGTGTACCTCTTAATTTTCCTCCTCTGAGTTCCACAACAAAGGAATGAGTTAGATGACACTTGGGTGGGTAGAACAGGGTTACTGTAGAACACTCTGGCTATCCTGGATCTGTTACCTTGCTGGTTTTACTCCTATGGCATTACTGATTGACTATTTCTTACTCATTTCTTCTGGTTTTAAATCTATTAAATGACTTCATTTCTTGCCCTTAGATTACATGTATGACCACTTCTAATTTTGTATTCCCCTCTGGCTATAATCTTGCAGTTAGGTTTTGGGTACTTTTCTGTAAAGCTTGGGAGACTGCTCTGAGCAAGGGGAATCACAGCAGAAGTACTGCTCTCCTCTGGCTTTGCTGAGAGTCTGCTCAAAGCTGGGTGGGTTACCTCTGTCTGCCACAGCCCTGTATCTTTTAACTCTGTGTCCTTGTCTTTTGGGATCTTTATTCCTTTGAGATGGGCACTGTTGGTGCACTTTGCTTGAATATTAGTCCAGAGCACTGTGGCTCTGGTCCCCAGCCTGTCCCAGTGGAGAGGAGGTGTCTGTGGTTCTTTCCTAGTTTGTTGTTTCCCATCTTCTCCAGCACATGTTGAGCTCCTTCCACCAAGTGAAGGTTCAGAGCCCTCTGAAAGCCTTGCGCAAACTGGTGCTTAAAAGTGATTTAGTGTGGCATTGGAACTGAAGAAAAACAGTCATAAACTGCTGCAAGTGTACATTGAAACTGTGAGTGGTTTTGGTGCAGCAAGAGATGGTGATGTACAGAATCTTCAAACAAGCCATCTTTATTTAGATGCCTTATTTTGAGCATGTTGGTTGAGGAGGGAATCAATATACACTATATCAAAACCTTCTACCTTCTAAATCTTTTGGAACAGCAACTCGTACAATAAAACCCCCTAATATTCCCCAGACAGTTGGGTGAGTTCTCTTTCTTCAACCCACTCCTTTTGTTTTTAAAACCTGTACTAATTCAGCCATTCTGGTCCTGATAAAAACTGTAGAATCCCAGTTTAATTTTTTTCTTCAATCAGTTGTGCCATTTTCAGTCATACACATCTTTTTGTACATGCAATGTCTTTTCATTCCATCCATTTTCCTGGAAGTGCTATTGAGCATGGAGACACAATATTTTTTATCTATCTACTTAAACCTCTGTCAGAGGAGATACAACACTATGAAATCTTCATCTTTAAATATCTGGACTCTAATTAGATATCCATCTTGCACCAAAGTTTTTTGCATTTAGTGTTTCCCTTTTGGAATTGTTATGTTGCTCCATCAAGCATGTGTGTATAGGCAGCTCAGATACAGCTGTGTTTTGAAACAAATAACAGGTTTGATGTCATTTGAAACGTATAACTAAATCTGAAAAGCATGACAAGGGACTTTTATACAGTGTTTTCAACCCTGTCCTCATGCTTCAAGAGTGACAGAATCACTGGAAGAGGAAACACATGAAGTACTGTTCTTCAGGCCTCTGCTCAGGATTCTCTGAGCTGAGAACTGAGTTAGATTTGAGTCTGGGGAGGTGTCTTTTTTATACAAAATCAAGAAGACTGATTTCTGCTTAAATGTGTTAATTTCCTTTAAGAAACCTGAGAGATTACAAGGTTAATAAAACAGAAAAAGTCAAAATGCTAAATCTTCCTTCACCTATTCTTCAGTTACTCAGTATTGAATAGATGATTAGTTGAAAAACCCAAAAACAACTGTCATTTTGCAAGTGTAATTAATTTATTCTTAGCTCCTTGATGGAAACCAGAATTAAAAGGATGTAGTAATATATGTGGGAGAACAAATGGAATTATGATAATGTAAGCAAATAAGAGTTGATAGATTTTATCAGAGGGCTTTTAATACTGAAGTGAAAATTGTTTTATGTAACTGTGTATAATTTACGTATTTTGAGCAATTATGAGGACTTTTCTCAAACACGTGTTATAAACAGTGTATTAATTGGAGTAAGTGTGAAGTTGCAGTTGAAAGATTTTGATATAATTAAAGATGATGACTCCTGGAGACTGAGGAGTTATTTGGTACAGATGCAAAGGAGGAGAGGGATGATTGAGAACGCAGCATTTTTAATGTTTGTCTATACACATACATACATGTATTTATATAGGTATAGAGTAGATGTGAGAAATATCTATTAAAAAGCACGCAAATTATTATATTCTACAGACTGTGCTGCTTTAATAAAAATCATTGTTCAATTTCAAGTATGAGAGGGAAATTTTCTGTCTGAAGAGTTTTCCATTTCTTCCTGAAGCACTTTGGAGCTGCAATTACTTCTCTAATAGAGCTTAATTAAGTAAGAGTGTATTCTTTATTCTGTGTTACCATTTTTAGTAGAAAAAATAAATCAGAAAGTGTTGGGGAGAACCAAATCAAGTCACGCACTTAATTCTTCAGAACAGAGAACTATTACAACCATGTCCATATAATCTCTGAGCAGCCATATTAGCTTCTGTGAATTCTTAACTGTTGGGGTTTTTTTCTCTGCTTCCAGGTGTCTGTGACCAGAGTTTTGGAATACATGTAGCAGAGTTGGCAGCTTTCCCAAAACACGTGATAGAAAGTGCAAGAGAGAAAGCATTGGAGCTGGAGGAGTTCCAAAACATTGGGAAGTCCAAGGAATCTGAAGGAGAACCACCAGCCAAGAAGTTATATAGAGAAAGAGAGGTGTGGTATCAGAAATAATTTTTAAAATTTGTTTTGCTGGAATAGCTGAAGCAAAATCGTTTAAGGATTCCGATTCCCCCAAAGCTTGAGAATAATTACCTATAATGCATTTTTCTGTAACAAAATATCTTGGCTATGATGTTCATTAGGAGTTGAAGAGATGTTCAGGGATAGTGGGTTTTGATTTAGATTAATTTCAAGTTAACATAGGCAAGAATTTTATCTAAAAATATAGTCATGAGATGGAAACTATTCTTTTTTCCTCAAAGAATAATGCCCAGCAGTACAGCTTGAGTTATACTTGAGTTATATGTGTGTGCCTGTCCAGTGGAGTTTTATTTATGCTGTGAACCAAACAGGAACTTTGTGTTCATCACTTTTGTTGACTATTTAATTTGTATGCAAAGTTTCTTGGGACTTAAGATAACAGCTTCTGTTACCATTGTGTAGAATATTCTTGGCTCTGCAGTTGGGTCACACCTGGTTTTGCTTCCCCTTATTTGAGTGTTCATTAGTGCCGAGTTCTTAGAGCCCAGTGTGATCAGATCTGTTCACACCAGAGAAAAGCTGAATACCCACCCAGCCTTCTCCTCTGTGGCCTTCCATGTCCCATCGGAACTGTCACATCTCAGAAGCTGATCATATCAAAGAACATGGCAATCAGTACCTGGAATGTCTGATGTACAGGTGTCACAAAATGAAGTTTCTTTAAAGAAGCTTTGTTAGCAGGTAGTGTAAAGGACAGCAAAGGCTGCAGGAAGCTTTTTCAGAATATCCTGTGTCGTCTTGTTGCTGGAGTAAAGAGTCCACAGCGACATCTGTGGCAGCCTCCTGGGAAATCCACATGCTTCTGCTTTGTGGCTTTCATTGGTTTTTGTCAGCAGTTGGGTCCTCCTTGCTGTGTGCATACAAACCTGCTTCCAGAGCACAGTTCTGTGTCCCAGCAGTCAGCCTGAACCTTCACAGCATTGTACCACATTTATCTCCTTCTGGCAGCCTTGGTAATACAGCAGTGTATGGAAGTCTTGAAGTGTTAGTCCATATCCAGTACACTTCCTACATTTAAAAAGCCTTTGCTCTAGACAGAGGCTGTTCCCTGTTACTTTATTTTCACTTTCAGAGGTCAACTGCATTTGTTGTTCTAGCTCAGTAAGTGGATCTGATGCTTTAGGTGAACAATCTCTGGTTTGTTCTACTTTTTACTGCCAGAAGGCTTTCCCTCCAACTACCTCAGTTGCTCCACTATTACCTTTCCTCTGTCAGGTGTCATGGTGAAGGAATTTTCAGATTAGTTGGACCTGGCTGCATGGTCCTAAGTTGGTGTAAATGAAATTGACATTGCAAACACTTGTGACAAATACAGCATCATGTTTTATTCTTTAGTGTTTCAGTAATACATAATATTCCATAAACTCTCTAGGCAATAGAATGGCAGAGCTTTAGATGTCTCACCCAGAGAATTTGTCTGCCTTGGTTAACATCATGTGTAGAGGGAAAAGGGTGCTATTACTTTTTGGAAACTTCTGCATCAGTCTTAAATGATAAGAGGAAAACTAAGTAAACTTTTCAGTAGAATTCTAAAATGCAGAGGACAAACTTCTGCATTCTGGACCAATTGTTTCCAATACAGGGATTCTGAATACTGTTCATTGCAATGTTCGTTCTTGCTATTCAAGTCAGATTGTTTAGAAGTTCCACTTTGCCTGTTTGTGTAAAAGCATATGCATAAAGCTTAATTATCATCTGTTCTCCTTGGTGACGGCCACTCTCCAGTTGCTTGGTTACAATTTGTTCTTTCCTTTTGCATATTGAAACATTGCTTTTGATTGACAGTCCCTTCTAAAAGTAACTAGTTTGGGTAATATGACCATTCTGGTGCTATTATTGCTGGCAGTCCCCACCTCATGTGGCTGCACACTGGAATTAAATGTGGAACATTTATAGGAGATCATAATGTTCAATATTGTGTTTGTGCTGATCAACTCGTGCTTTTTGCTCATGGACTGAAAAAGAACTCCCGGTACCAGCATAAGTGGTTTGTTCTGGTGTTTAGAACTTGATAGCAAGGACAAAGATAACCATGATTTTTGCCTGCACTGAGTTTCTGCTGATGAACAATACTTTGTATCTGTAGGGAATTCGGAAAATTCCTGCTTGCAATCTAAACATCCTTGCTGTTTTCTTTTCCTTCTCTTCTCTCCATTTCAGGAAGGTGAAAAGATAATTGAGGATTTTCTTTGTCAAGTGAAAGCATTGCCCCTGACAGATATGTCAGAAGAAGACATCAAAGTCAAGTTGAAACAGCTGAGAAATGATGTGCTGGCAAAGAACAACAGTTTTGTGAATGAAATAATTTCTCGAACGAAAGTTATATCATGAAATGTGTGAGAACAGGATACAGCTCTTGAAGTGTATTTTGTATTGAAAGAACTATAATTTTCTTGTCTTGTAGCTTTTATACTTCATGATACTTGTACTGATTTATGTAGGCATTTTTTCTTGGATTGTAATTATTTTGTAAAAAATTCTGAGCATATTACGTGCCAGATTCCTGCTTTAGTTGGGATCATTTTGTCCTTTTAGAAGTTTACAATAAAATGTTTTTTTCCTATCAAGAACTATTGACTGCACAAACAAAATGTGTAATATTTTACCAGAAGTGGGCTAGAAAGTCTTAACAGTTGAGGTGTCAAACAATTGCCAGAGCCTTGGAAAGCAGCAGTGCGTACACAAAATCCTGGTCCTAGACCATGATTCTTTTTCGTATGATGCGATTATATTAATTAATTCACTAAAGATTTAGTAATGCCATGTTAGTGCTCCATTAGAAGAAAAACATCTAAGTGTGTCCAGGTAGCCAGGAAGGCCAATGACATCCTGACCTGTATCAGCCATTGTGGCCAACAGGACTGGGGCAGTGATTGTCCCCCTGGGCACTGGTGAGGCCACACCTCAAGTGCTGTGTCCAGTTCGGGGCCCCTCACTACAGGAAACACATGGAGGGGGTGGAGAGACTCCAGAGAAGGGCAATGGAGCTGGGGAAGTATAGGAGATCATAATGTTCAATATTGTGTTTGTGCTGATCAACTCGTGCTTTTTGCTCATGGACTGAAAAAGAACTCCCGGTACCAGCATAAGTGGTTTGTTCTGGTGTTTAGAACTTGATAGCAAGGACAAAGATAACCATGATTTTTGCCTGCACTGAGTTTCTGCTGATGAACAATACTTTGTATCTGTAGGGAATTCGGAAAATTCCTGCTTGCAATCTAAACATCCTTGCTGTTTTCTTTTCCTTCTCTTCTCTCCATTTCAGGAAGGTGAAAAGATAATTGAGGATTTTCTTTGTCAAGTGAAAGCATTGCCCCTGACAGATATGTCAGAAGAAGACATCAAAGTCAAGTTGAAACAGCTGAGAAATGATGTGCTGGCAAAGAACAACAGTTTTGTGAATGAAATAATTTCTCGAACGAAAGTTATATCATGAAATGTGTGAGAACAGGATACAGCTCTTGAAGTGTATTTTGTATTGAAAGAACTATAATTTTCTTGTCTTGTAGCTTTTATACTTCATGATACTTGTACTGATTTATGTAGGCATTTTTTCTTGGATTGTAATTATTTTGTAAAAAATTCTGAGCATATTACGTGCCAGATTCCTGCTTTAGTTGGGATCATTTTGTCCTTTTAGAAGTTTACAATAAAATGTTTTTTTCCTATCAAGAACTATTGACTGCACAAACAAAATGTGTAATATTTTACCAGAAGTGGGCTAGAAAGTCTTAACAGTTGAGGTGTCAAACAATTGCCAGAGCCTTGGAAAGCAGCAGTGCGTACACAAAATCCTGGTCCTAGACCATGATTCTTTTTCGTATGATGCGATTATATTAATTAATTCACTAAAGATTTAGTAATGCCATGTTAGTGCTCCATTAGAAGAAAAACATCTAAGTGTGTCCAGGTAGCCAGGAAGGCCAATGACATCCTGACCTGTATCAGCCATTGTGGCCAACAGGACTGGGGCAGTGATTGTCCCCCTGGGCACTGGTGAGGCCACACCTCAAGTGCTGTGTCCAGTTCGGGGCCCCTCACTACAGGAAACACATGGAGGGGGTGGAGAGACTCCAGAGAAGGGCAATGGAGCTGGGGAAGGGTCTGGAGCACAAGTCTGAGGAGCAGCTGAGGAGCTAGCAGTGTTCAGCCTAGAAGAAAAGGAGGCTCGGGGGAAGCCTGATCTCTCTCTACAACTCCCTGGAAGGAGGTTGTAGCAGGGTGGGCAACAGTCTCTTCTCCCAAATAACAAGTGATAGGACAAGAAGAAACAGCCTCAAATTGCACCAGAGGAGTTTTAGATTGGGTATTAGGAAAAATGTCTTCACCAAAAGGCTTGTCAACACCAGGGAGCAGGCCACCTGGAGAAGTGTCAGAATCACCACCCTGGAGGTATTGACAGTATATGTAGATGTGGCACTCAGGGACATGGTTCAGTGGTGGCCTTGGCAGTGCTGGGTTAACAGTTGGACTCCATAATCTTTGGTCTTTACCAACCAGATGCTTCTGTGGTTTGCCAGAAATTTTTTGCATGTGTACCTGCACAGAGCTGGGGAGGGGTGAGGTGGGGGGGTGGGAGGGATTTTTTTTGTTTGCTGTGTGAATGGTAATGCTTCCGTGAAATATACTATAGGCCTGCTCTTCCTGCCTGAGTTGTGATAATGTGCTTATTTTGGGGGTTTTGTAATGTAAGCAGAGGTTGGGGTGAAGTTACATTTTAACTGGAACGTCTGAGCTGGTCGTGATTAGTGAGGTCTGTCTACAAAGTAAGAATACATTGATTTTTATCTGATGTGCTTCTCTCATTGAGGCAGTTTGAAAGCATGCTGGTACAAGTTTATTTTCTCCTTGAAATTTAGCATTTTAAATTGTAGCTGAAGAATACTACCTATATTTAAAACTGTCAGTGTTGAAAGACTAATGGGAAAAGGTGTTTGTCGCAGGAGAGGATAGGAATAAAGTCATGCTGAAGATGTTAGGCAAACTCTTGCTGTGTTCCGAGATTGCATCAGTGGGTGTGTGCTGGGGACAGCAGTGCTGCTGTTAAAGGTGTGCTATAGCCCTGTGTCAGGGATTAATGTGTTGCAGTGGTCTGCCTTTAAGCATTTAAGTAGTCATAAAAGAGGTGTGATGTTCAACTTGCTGTTGGATAATGCTTGTACTTAGACCAGAACTGGGACATACTAGATCTACTTCTTAACAGAAGCGCTAAAGGCTTGTTTGAGAGGTTGGAGTGCTGCCTAACACCTTTTTGGCCTTTAAATTAAAATGCATTCTACTTAAAAAGACAAAAACAGATTTGCATGTACAAGCAGCACAGTTGATGCATGGTCTGGAAAAGCACGTAAATGAAAAACGACTGTTGCATAAAGTAATGAAAAATATATCTGGTTTTGCAGTATATTGTTTCAAGCACCAAGGTATCCAAAAATGCTGCATCAAACTGCTTCGGGTGTTGCTAGAAATGGGCAGTTCCTGTGAGGGACTGGAATGGCTGCTACTGACAGCCTGTTCCTGTGTATGCTGAGATCCCTGGAGTCTGAGCAGAGATGCCCCTTTCTGTCATGTGGCATAAAACCACCAGAGGTCATCTCTTCCAGGAACTTCTCCATTTTCCCTTTGGCCCTGTGTGCACTTGAAGTGTCTACTTAGCCGAGGATTTCCTCATTAAGCTGCCATCAGCAAGAGGAGCCACTTCTCTGCTTTGACCCTGATTCCCAGTTTCCCTCAGTCCCCTTTGTTTATGTTCTTTGTGTCCACTCTTTTCTTTCTGGATGTGGTGCATCAGTTCTGTGTGTCCGCAACGTGCTGAGGACAGGCTGCTTTTATTTTTGTATTGCAGTTGGAGGCTGATAGAGCTGTTCTGTGTGACCGGATTTGCCTGTCTGAGAGTGAAAGGTGCTTGTGTGTTATTCAGGAGTGATGGACCAGCTCTGGGCAGCACCTTCTGTGTGCTTCAGAAAGGGTCTTGTGTATCTGCAGCAAAGAAGATTCAGTTTTTCTCATGCCCTTCAACACTCAAAAGGAAGAGGTGTGCAAGATAACAAGATTTTAAAACTAATCTTTTGAACTGTTTTCTCCACTACGCTTCCCCCTCCCTCTGCTGCTGGATATAGGCAAGAGAAGATCAGGCAGGGTTAAGTCTCCATATGTCAGTGCTGCTTGCAAACTGGGTTACAGGTAGTGTGATTTCATGTGAGCAGGCGGGGTGGCTATTTTTGCTACTTCCAATTTAGCTTTTTGTTCAGAAATGTACCTATGGGACAGGAGCAATTCCAGAACTTGTCTGCTTATCACAGAGCTGTGCCAGGGATGCAAAGATTATCAGAGTTTCAAAAGAAAGTAACAAGGCTGTTGAGGAGCAGTGAGGCCATGTACTGTTAGCCCGGAATAAAGATGCAAAGTTCTCTTTGCTCATTCACCTGGGAAAGCTTGGCACTGAATGCTTGCTGCAGGCACGTGGTCTTTTTGGTCTCTGCTGTTTCTCTCCATCTAGAAGGCTTTTATGAAGAAAACTGGATTACATGGGGTAAAACGAAAGAGGGGACATGAGTGAACACTGATGGAATTAATTTTCCTTTTATGATTCCACTGCCCTTTTAGTGATCAGGATCTACCTCTTTGTGTGCAGGAGCACCTGGTAGCCAGCCTGATGAGAAAGTGTTGGGTTTACCTCTTGGGTTGTGGTCAGAGGCTCCAGTCAGGGTTGGATGACTCCAGGGATCAAGCCGACAAATTGGGGAATGCTGCCTGTCAGCTCGGGACTCAGCTCTGTGTGTTGCAGCTTGCAGCTGTGCCTGTGCATCTCAAATAATAATGCAGTCGCCAAGTGGCTCTGTGTCTCTTTTCACCACTGGAGCTGAGGTGGTTCTGGAATCAGAAATGGCAGGAAAGGTACTGAGGTGAGTCCTTGCCCACTGACAGTGGCTGGAGGAGACTTTGAATCCTTGGAGAGCTTGGGCTCTCTGCTGGTGAGAACCGGCATGCTGGTGGCCTGGCTTTGTGGAACATAACAACTTTGCATTAGTTCTTGGTGGATGGAGCTGTTCTGGGCTGACAGCCACCCTGTAAGTGACTGGGACTGCTTGTGGTCTAACTTTTCCGGATACAAGACCTCATTGCTGAGGTCTGGGGTTGTGTGAGCAGTTTCATCCGGTTTGGTGTGAGATTACGATGACGATTTAAGCTGGTTTTCATGGCATTAATTTAAAGAGTTTTCGAACATCCAACCACTCACTACACAGGCTGAGCAATTTTTCTGGCTACAAAGCAGTGAGATAACTGGTCTTGCTATGCTGCAGTGGGGCAGATTTATTTGAAAAATCAAGGGGGAGAGCAATTGCTGCTCTGCATCTGAAGTAGTGTGAGGTTATGAATCGAGTTCTTTGCCTCTTGCTGACCTGGGAAGAAGGAAAACACAGCCTCAGGAGACTGAAGCCTTAGAATATAGGGGAGAGGTGCTGTCATCTTTCTGAGATGGCTGCAACCCTTGCAGGTAGAACTTGGCTCTGGATGCTGTTTGCTGAAACAGCCTTGTTAGCAGTTGTCTCTCAGATATTCCTGGTCCTCTCCCAGCCTTGCAGCTGCCTTTCCCAGCCTGTTGCCTTTCCTCTCTCTACTCCTGCCAAGCTCCTGCGCTGTTCCTGTGCACAGGGAGCACTTTGCAGTGCTACTTTTACGTATGTGTGTCTCCCTCAGCTGCCAGCAATGCTTTTTATTTGCACGGGGTGGGACAGGGCCCTGCATGTGCTGCTTTGCCAGTCAAAGTGCGGGGACGAACCTCTGCTGTTAAAGAGGGGAGTGGCAATTTCTGATCATATGTAGTGGCAGCTGGGACTTACCCTCCTGACATGCTGTCCCCCTGTCACCTGACCCAGCAGCAGTGCCTGTAGCTGAGGGAAACAATCGTGTAAAGCACATGACAGGTTGTGTTTGCTCCTGCAGCTGCAGAGTAGTGCTTTCCTAAAGGTGAGAAAATGTGTTTGCATTTTTGCCTTTGTGGGAAAAAAGGTGCCTTGGCAGCTGGTTTGAGCTGCTGGATGCCTGTGGCAGTGTCCTTAAGGATGTAATCGTTCTGTCTTTGTGGGGACAGTTGGAAAACTTACAACAGCTGTGCTAAACAAGGAGAGCTGAGGGAAAAGCTGAGAATAGATAGCCTGTTCCTACGAGAACATTTCCCCTGCTGATCCACCCCGTCCTGCTGCACACTGAAAAGTTATTGCTTGTCAGGGCGATGCGCTTGTGCCACAGGGGGTGGCTTCAATATGCTCTTTCTCCAAAAATTAGGCAACTGTTCCCCTGTGTGTTGCTGTGGACTCTGGCAATGGGCCCAGCTGCCATGGCAAAGAGCAGATCTGCACTGGAGGGCTGCTGCAGGTCACTCTGGCAGTCTGGTCCCATCTCCAGTCTGCTGCTGGACCATGCGGTGAGGGAAGCAGGAAGATGGGCAGCATTCCTAAAGTGTCTGTGCCTGCCTGAAGATGCTGCTTTATACCCTGAGGAACATGATTTTTTTTCCATACTGAGATTTTGAAATATCTTCTGTCCTGCACCTTTCTATTTGTGCACAAAACTTCCGGAAAGCGTCCACTGCTGTGGACTTCAGACCAGAGATTGTCAGTATTTTCAGCATGCCTGCTGGTTTCCCTTGTGTGGCTGTTCCTAGATGCCTCAGACAGCAGACAGTCCAAGCTTTTAAACCTCTCTGCACCCACCTGACCCCATCCAGAGCTGCCTGGGGACCTGCTCTCCCTGTGCAGGTGCAGCCAGAGTGGCACTGTAGGGAGACAGAGCCAGCAAACCGTGCCACGTGCTGCACCTCCTCCCCAAGGCCTGTGGTTCAACAAAAAACACTCTACAAAGGATCAGAAATGTAGCTGTCAGAATGTGGTCCCAAGCCTTGCAAGGAATGACAGCATGTGTTACCATGGTGCAAGCCTTGTGGGTTTTAGGTGATTGGGGAAATGCTGTTGAGAAGCAATTATCTTCTGCCTGGATATTTGCGGTAATTCTTCCTTGCGTCTTTCTGCTGTAGGTTGTTGCTGACATGAATGTCCCTTCCTTGGTTTTCAGGGTCTCAACATAATGGCAAGTAGTTTCCTTACGCTTTCAAGTGCTAATGAAGAAGGGAAAAATAAAAACCAAGCTTCATATCAATGTTCAACACCCAAATTACCAGCAAGATGATTCTGATGCTCATTTTAGTTCAGGTGCTCTGGCTGTCATCTTTTTTCGCCATGACCTGGGAGGGCAGCGTAGTTTTGGTTTCTGTACCTACTGACTCTTTTCACCTTGGGCAGATTTTTCAAGCTCACATTCCCTTTCTGCTTGCAGGAAGTCATCTTTCATATTTTCATTCTGCTGTGGCATTTATCATTCAGTGCAGGGGCACTGGGATGCGCTGTAGCAATTCGCTCGCACCTTGCTGGCAATCAATGACATTAAAAGGTAAAAAAGGAAGCCCGCTTACTTTGTGCCTGCTGTGTAAAAGGATGTGTATTGTAGTGCCCAAGGCTGGTGATATAGGTGCAGGAAACCAGGGGGTGCATGTGAGCTCTGTGAGAGTGGATGTACATCCCCAGCAAAACTGAAGCAGCCCCCAGGGTCTGAAAGCTGCACTTCTCTGTGCTGGCACAGAAGCCTGAGATAGCAAGTGACTGCACCAGCTGTGAGCAGCCACCTGGGGTAGCTCTGATAGTGCAGAGCCCACGGCGTGGTCTCTCCTTCGGTCCAGTTTGGGAGCACCCTGGTTGCTGTAGGAGCCCTGGCCACCAGCACAGGCTGGCCTTTCTCTGGAAATGTTCTAGAAGGTGTTGTTTCAGCACTCGTTTGCCCACTGCCGTTTTGCTCTAGTTATTCCCTTTAACTTAAAAAAAGTCACCTGAGACCAAAACCACCTGTTTGAGGTTGCCCCAGAAAATGAGCAGTGCTTGCTAAGCAGGCAGTGGATCACCAGCACTATGAAACACTTGCATGGCTGGGTGGCTTGCTTAAAATATTTGATCCTCAGAGGGGGAAGGTCCTGTGGGACCCCAGCTCGGACCTGTCCAGCTGCAGTGGAGCCACCTCACAGTGCAGTAACACAGCCCTGGAGAAGAGCTAACCTGGCTCTAGCAGACCTGAGCCATATTCCTGGCCATCTGATGTACAATTTCATGTACAGTAGCATTTTAATGGCTCTTTTTCTTTTTGGTTTTTGGACTCTGGGAAGGAGATCAATTTCCGAAAGGGAAACCTTGCAGAAGCCCCTCTTTCTGTGCTGCTGTGGCTGGATTTCAAGGATGATTTAGTATGATAAACACTGGTTATGAGAAAACTGCAGTGCTGTTTATCTTTCTGCCGTGGAGAGGCACAAGATTAACTCTGTAATCTCTCTTGTAAGAGATGTGCTCACTCAGTGTGAATTGGAGGAGCTGCAAGAAGTAAATGCTTTTTTTCACCCTGAGATTAGACTGGCTGTTGATTTGGCCCATGAATCCATGCTAATGCTGTTGTGCTCTCAGTAGTTCTCAATGGTTTAATTTCTCTCTGGAGTGTAGTTTGTAGATAAAAGTGTAATTTTCTTACTGGAAAACTTCGAAAGCTGATGAGTATCTTACCCATTAGTATTACAAAGTTCAGTTTTACTGGTTTTTTAAGAATGAGGACTGGTCTCCATCAGTGACTAGATGCTTATTTATCCTGTGCACGAGAGGAAATCAAACCATCCAAGGCTTTGCTGCACCTCCCACGCATCCTGAAGCATGCATTTCTTAGGATTTTTCTTTTCCTATTACCCTTATCAAAGGACATCATTCAAGGCATCAGGCTGCTTGAAGGTGTTTAATGTGAACAAGGAGTTTTTTGAGGGAGTGTGGTAACCAGTGTAGTAATCTGACATTTGCAGATAATGCCTGAAAACTTGCTCCTTGGCCCTTCCAGGAGGACACAGCAGCATGCCTGGTACGAAATCCTGAGCTGCTGTGCCTGCTTTGGGCCAGTCCCTTTATGAGGCCTGCCTAAGTAGGATCTTTATCCAAATGGGGAAATTTAGTCTAGAAAATAGATTGCAATGCATCTGGTCTATAGAGAGCAGGCAGCCATTAATGCATTTCACAGGGAGCTCAAAGAAACCTCCGTAACCATCAGTCAGGAGGGTTTTGGAAAACCTTTGCGTGGCTGTAGGTGTCAAGTGCGTTGTCTGCTTTTGAGATGGTGTTGGACACCTTTGGTTGCTGAAGGAGGGATGCTCGTCTCTGCCTCTGCTGCAGTTTAGTGTATCCCCAAACACAGTCCTGCTTTGCACTGCAGCCAGCACAGTGCAAATGCTCAATGTAAATCCCTCTGGTTTTAGGGCTGTGGAAAACAGGGAGGAGAGGAGAAGCCCAGCCATGAGGAGCATGTGCTTAAACTGCAGTGGTACAAATGGAGAACCACAGGGTGTTCACCTCATGTACCACAGTCTGCTTGGCTTTGCTGTTATGTGAGTTAGTGACAAAGCTTGCACTGATTTGAATAGAGCGGGACGAGGTCACCGTAAGTCTGTGTGTGATGTTTCAATTCTCACTTCCTTGGGTAGTGAAAACAAGCCCTGAGCCCTTTGAAGCTGAATGGGGTTCTGAACATGAAGGCTGAAGTGTGGGGCCCCTGCACAGGCTCTGGGTGTGGAGGACCAGTGCATGGTTAGTCAGAAACCACCACTGAAAGCACCTCAGTCTTTAATTAGTCACCAGGAGAGCTGCTCTATACCAGACCCCTTTGCATTCACTGTCCTCTCATCTCTGTTTCTCCCTGACTTTGTGGCTGTTGCCTGTCTTCTCCATCTCTTTGTTACCTGTCTGTTGTTATCCTCCCTTCCCCTGTCTGGGGCACCATGGATGTTGGCTGGAACACAGCTTGGTGATGAGGGAAGCACATGACAGGGCTAAGCAGGGAGCAAATCCTCTGTGGGCAGGTGGGAGAGGCTGCAATTTTTGGATGCCCTTCACATGCTGCTCTAAAAAAGCCACACAAACAAACAAACCAGCAGAAGCTGTTTGCACTCAGAAAATAGCCCTCTTTCTTCTTTTGAAAAAAATGTACACATTTTCAGTTCCAGCTGAGGAGGAAAGTGGCTGCAAGGATCCATGCTCCTGAATGTGTGCAGGCAGAACAGCTCCAGGATTGGATGGCAGAAAGCTTGATGCCATCAGGTTGTCTTGTGCCTGCTGAAAATTCACCTTTCTAGAAATGCTTTTCCCCACTGTTCTGCACCCTCTGTCAGGCCATGTTAAAAACATCCATGAGAGCAGATGAGCTGTGATGAGTAGGATGTGAGTCCCTGTGGCAGAGTGTGAGCTTGGCTGTGGAAAAACCCTGGCTGGGCTCTGCTTGTGGCAGTTTCAGAGAGACCAGCTAGAAACTAGACTAACAAAAATAAGTTCTCAGCTTCAATGTACCCTGAAATTCAGCAGTTCCTATTTTAAAATGGACTGAGTGGCCAAAAATCGTTGCTGGAAAAACTATATAGAAAGATGTTGGGTTTTATCCAGTTCATAGTGGAAAAGCACATGGACAGGCATCCTCACTGCTGTCCTGAAAGAAAAAGGGCTCTTTGCTTCCCCCCTGAAGCAGGACCCTAAATAAAACCACTCGGGTATCACCCTCACCCCCCAACTCAGCCCCTTTCTGGGGAGAGCAGCATTTATTCCAACCCATCTTTTTAGTGGCTTGCAACTCTATAGCCTGTCCAGATAGAAATGCCCATTGATGATATATTGGGATTGGAAGGACTAGATTTGTTCAGCAGTGGGGGAAGAAAATCCATGCGATTTCTCTCTCCCTGGAGTGTCTCTGCAGCCCATGACATTTAACCACGGAGTAGAAAACCTTGGCACTTTGAGCTGAACACCACACTGTGGTGGCCGATTGGCAGGATGCTTGTTCAGTCCTGTTAATCTATCCCAGTTTGGATTCCCCGGTTGGCTGTTGGCCTCTACCCCTCATCACCCCCCCAGAGCTTCCCCATTGGTCCCCGTTCCCTGGTTCTGCCTTTTCCCCGCCCCCAGATAAAACTCTGAGTTTCGGGATCATGTTGGTTTTTGCCCCTGCACCCTTTGACAGTGTAGCAGCAATAAATGCTCCTGCCGGAACGCACACAAATGCCCTTCTCGACTCTTTGCTACTGACAATAATACTGAACCCACCCGTGCGTCTGTGGGGGCGCACGGGACCCTACAGAGCCAGGCAGGGACAGTAATACCACACCCCTCACAAGGCAAATATTGCCTGCTCAGAGCTCTCCTCAGGATCTCAACATCCGCCTTGCAGGTGCTTTAATACCGCCCACAACAAATTTCCTGCCTGCACAAGAAAGCACTGAACCAAGCAGGGACAAGCTCTCTGAAAGATGATGCTCCCAGACTCCCAGAGCTGCCAGCACGGTGTGTTAAACACTAATGGGGTACTAGAAAAATACTGGAGGGTGTAGGACTGATGCTAATAACACCCAGCTGCAGTTTCTGGAGTTTTAAAAGATTTTAGAGAAAAGATGACTGACAGTGCTGAATGATGCAGTGAATGCATCCTCTCCTGACTATATGGGGTGCTACTGGTGCTGACTTGAGCATATCAAAATCATCTCTTGTCCTGAGAAACCTTCCCTGGGCATCTGTGGGTACCAGCAGAGTCTTGGAATGATTTTCTTTATGGGGGCTGTTTCTCTCCTGGCAGGTTGTGCAGATCCTCTATGTCAGCACCACATTCTAATCAGAAGTGGGAGATATGGGAATGGTGCCACTGCTGAGCCAAAGGGCTGATGGGCAGAGAGGAAATGTACCAGATAAACAGGATGAGAGGAAATGGTTAGATTGGATATTAGGAAATTATTTTTCATGGAAAAGGTTGTCAACTATTGTAACAGGCTGCCCAGGGAAGTGGTGGAGTCACCATCCCTGGAGGTATTTAAAAGTGATGTAGATGGGACACGGTTTAGTGGTGGGCTTGGCAGTGCTGGGTTAATGACTGGACTTAGTGATCCTAAGGTTCTTTCCCAACTTTAATGATTCTGTAATTCTATGATTCTCTGAAAGAGAAGTGTCACCCTGAATGCCAGGCTCCTGCCAGCCCACCAGCCCTCCTTTCATTCTGTTGGGCAAAGACAATTTCTTAAAAACCCTTTAATAAAATTATGTTCTTAATAAAACAGCTTTTGAGTCTCCTCTGCTGGAGTTATTTTGTATTTATTCGCTTGAAGGGCATCCAGGAGCACTTCTTTGTGCACCAGTGCCAAACTACCTTCTCCTTGCAAATGGGATGGATGTTGGCAGTGCTCTGGGTGCTGCCTCGGGCTGACAAGCGAGCTGAGTGTCATTGTGTCTGCACAACTGCTGCCACGCCTGGGGCCCTGTGGCACTGCAGGTGATGCAGGAGCCACCTTGCCAGGGAGACCTGGGCACTGTGGTGGCACCCATTCTCCTGCTCAGAGTTTGGATCCTGAGGTGTCCTGCAGGTGTGACCAAAGTGAGAGGCAGGAAGCTGGGAGATGGGTAAAACACCCCCAGTGGAAGTGCTGAGACCCCTTTGGTGTTCCCATCCCTCCCAGTCAATTTGTGCAGGAATAGCTCTGGGAGAAGAGTCTGCTGAGATGGATGCTGGTCAGCCCCCAAGTGCAGCCCAAATTCCCCCAAAGGCACCCAGGTCTCCCCACATTTGGCTTTAGGGCTTTGGGCAGCTGACCCCGTGCCTGGCAGTGCACAGGGAGTTATCCCCCACCTGCATTGGCTGCTGCCTCTGCCTGTGTTAAGTTGTATTTTCTTACTGTGGAGATGCACAGAGGGTGTTTGAGCCCTCTCTGATGGTATGTGCTGGCTGCACCCATCTGCAGCACCTCTGTGGAAAAGCAAACAAGAGCACCCGTGACATGAGGCAGGATTTTGCACTGGTTATGTTTCCATTTGCTTTGGAAAATGAAATGATGTGCTCTAGCAAGAAAGTGCTGTGATATTTCTGGGGATTTTACAGCAGAGCCTGTCTGTGGCTCCAGATTTCTCTGTAGTCTCTGCTCTTTGTAGGTGAAACCAATCAAAAAGAGTGAACAATCCCCCCCAATTGTTTTCACGTGCACTTTTGAAGTAATTTTTTTACAGCATTGCTGTGTAGATCAAAATGCATTTAGGTTGGGATGTGATACCATAAAAAAACTTCTAAAAAGTTAGCTCATTGACTTTTCAGTGCCTAGGTACAAAGGAAAAATAAAGTAATTTTTAGGATGGCTTTTAAAATTGCTGAGAGATGCAGCTGTCTTTTCACTGGCAGCTTCAAAACCTAGAGCTATGCTTTTTTTAGAGTACTTTGATAAATGGATGTTTTGTTACAATTCCACTGAACTGAGCTGCTTTCTGATTCCTGCCTCCTAGTTCTGATACCTGCACGATGGAGGATTTGTCCCCAACAGCTTTTTACATGGCAACATCTGCTTTCAGCTCTTTCAACTGCCTTTAATAACAAAACTCTCAGTGCCCTGATGTCCACTTTTACCAACTTTATGTGCACAAGTTGGTTTGGTGAAAAGTTCAGAAACTGCTGAATATTCTATGTTTCTGCTGGAGCCAAGATGCTCAAGATTTGTAAGGTCAGGACTCTGATTATCTGCAGGAGCTACCACACAGAAAAATGTGCTGCCTACAGCGTTGGTCTGGGGCTCAAGGATCTGCTGTAAATTCCTGCACAGGTCTCCCATGTTGTGGTGGACAAGTCCTCATCTCTCTGGTATCTTTCTGTGTATAGACTCACTGAATCATTCATGTTGG
Source organism: Corvus brachyrhynchos (assembly GCF_000691975.1). Lineage (NCBI taxonomy): Eukaryota > Metazoa > Chordata > Aves > Passeriformes > Corvidae > Corvus > Corvus brachyrhynchos. The sequence goes on along the minus strand of NW_008237239.1, from coordinate 20,933,279 downwards.
AAAAGACTCACGAGACCATCAAATAACGTATATGAAATGAAGGTGCCAAAAATGTCTCATTCAGAGGCTTGTGGAGAAGCTTACAGCTGGTCATGAGATGCTTGGAAATCACCAGCGACAGAAGGGAGCCAAGATGGAGTATCTGATTCATCCACAGGCTTCTCATTATTGATAATGCTCTGAGGGGCTAGAAAAAAGGTAATTGCACTTCAGATGGAAACAGTGACTAAAAAATGATCCTTGGTGGTTCATTTTTTTTTCTCTAAAGGGCTGTGGATACAGCCTGTAACTGCCTATAACCATTTTTAATATGAGGTAATTTCTGCTTTAATGATCTCGCAGTTCTCAAGGATATGCTAACACTTACCACCAACTATTAGATCTACATAGGAGTATTTCACTTCTTCAGTACTAGCACAGATGATGCTCATGAGAGGTTGCTTAATTATACCTACATTTTGGAAGATGAGAAACAAAAAAAAATATTAGTAAAAATCAACATGATTATATGGGTGTGAATAATCTTGTCCATACTGGCTTTTTCCTTTCTGATTTGCAGAGATTTCAGGGATGAATGTTTCTCTCCCTGTACAATTCAGATGAATTGGTTTGATTTTGCATTGCAAATGTAGTTGATGTAATGAGACACGGACTTTTGCAGCTCCTGGTGCAGACATGGCTCTGGCCAGGAGTGCAGGAGAAGAATTCTGACCCTGTCTGACCAGGCAGGAGTGAGCTGGAGAGAGCCTGAAGCACATGGATAAAGCAAAGGTACCCCTTCATCTTACCCAAGAGGAGTCCTTCTGGTTTGGTCCCTCCATTGATTTCACCACTTATTTTTCCATGACATTAAGCTGCAGCAATGTGTTAGGCTAAATAGTTTTTCTTCCCTGGACACCACAGGTTAGCAGAAACCCTTTATTTGAAAGACTCTCTCAAATTCCCATGTTTTCTACTAAAAGAGCAGAGACTTGGAGTCACTTGTCCCATATAATTTCCCCAGGAAGGGGTAGGGACGGCTACTGGTCTGCAGCTCAGCGAGGAGGGAGGATTTGTCTCTTTTGGGAGACAGGAGATCTGAGGAATAGCACAGAACTCATCTATCAGTACCAACGTGCCTCTAGTGCACAGACCTGCCCTCGGTGTAATGTATGGCAGGAGACCAAACCATGCTGAAAGCAGAGAGGTGCTGTTAGATGGCCACTCTTAGCACAGCAAACCCAGGCACATCAGCTATGGCTGCACGAGATCCTCACCACCAACTATTCTGTTACTCCTTTCTCTGGTTCATCAAGAACATAAGAAGGTCAGAATAATTTCCTTGGCCAAGAGAGCCGTACATGCAGTATTTTGCCAACTGAGTGACATTTAGGTGGTGATGGACATGTGGACATAAAGCTTTGCCCAACAGGCACTTGCAGCTGTTGGGGTGAGGGAAGGGGGCTCCCTCTCCTAATTCTGCCAATATGCCCCAAGGGAAAGTGTCCCCAATTCTTTGCTGCTGCTCCAGGGCTGGATCACCCAGGACCATCTCTCTCAGTGTCAACATGATGCGTGTGTTAAAGGCAATCAGAACTTTTTATGCAGAAGATCAACATTGGGATTGACTCAAATATCAATAAATTCCAAAATAAAGGGTTTGATCACAGCATTATAAACTTCCCACATGAACCATTTTGAATGACTGGAGGGTGACAATCTAAATATAAATGTAATTTCTTTTTTAAAACTCACTTCAGGCACATATATACAGCTTCAGTTGACTTTCAAGGGGAGTCTGTGGGAACATCTGACAGCAAAATTAAGTTATATGTTTCTTGTGGGAGTTCGTTTCCTCCAAAAACAGCAAACGCCTTGTTTCCCTGGCACTCAGATTTTTAAACCTGTAATCCTAGCAGGATATGAACTGTTTTTAATTACCCCCAGTGACAGAATTTTGTCCTTTGAAAGAGCCACTCGGGGTGTGAAGGGGAACAAGGACATTGAGTGCAAATGTGAGGGTGTGATTCTTTTTTAGAGCTGGTGTGGTGATCAGCTCAGCCATGGAGGTTTTGGCACTGATTTCAGCAGGTCACAAGGTCACACACAGCTCTTGTATTAGTTTGGGAGAATTAAGCAGTGGGAAGGAAACAGAGGACTTAGAAGCAGGCAGAGGAATAAATGGGGTAAGAGACCAATTAAAGTGGATAAAAGCAAAGAAAGAAACAGTGGGCATGGTGAGGGCTTTAATGACTTGTACAGCACATTTCGAGGGTATTTCAGGTGAAACATTTTTTGGAACACTCATTCAAACAGCGTCATTTCCACCAAAATAACTGGTTACGTGACTAGGGTGAGGTGGATTTTAACCTTTATATAATCTTCCTATATAAATGCAACAGTTGCACAAAATGTACTTTCTGGATGCGCTGTAGAGAGAATCACAGAATCACAGGTCCAGTTAGGTTGGTAAAGACCTCTGAGATCATCCAGTCCAACCTTTGACCGAACACCACCACGTCAACTTGGCCGTGGCACTGAGTGCCATGTCCAGTTGTTTCTTGGACACCTCCAGGGATGGCAACTCCACCACCTCCTTGGGCAGCCCATTCCGATGCCTGACAACCCCTTCCATGAAGAAATTCTTCCTGATGTCCAACATGAACCTCCCCTGGCACAACTTGAGGATATGTCCTCCACTCCTGTTGCTGGTTGCCTGGGAGAAGAGACCAACCCACACCTGGCCACAGCCTCCTTTCAGGGAGTTGTAGAGAGTGATAAGGTCCCCTCTGAGCTTCCATTCTTCCAGGCTAAACACCCCCGGCTCCTCCAGTCATGCCTCATGGGATTTACCCTCTAGACTTTCACCAGCTTCATTCTCTGGACTCACTCCAGCACCCTGAAGGTGTCAGTGTGTTTCTGGGTGTGTGATCAGGTGCCCGCTGGAGAGGGAAGGACAATGAAACTCAGTCCCAGGAAAATCCAGCAGCAGTTGTCTCAACCCAATGAAGTTTGCAGCTCGGTGTCTGGAACCACTGAAAGCCCCAATACATGATTAAACCCCAAATCTCAGTGCACAAGGTCTAATGAATCACTTGTAATTGCCTCATCCCGTGCAGGGCTCTGTCCGGCACATTCGCTTCTCTCGAAATTAAGGCTGCATCTTCTGCTGTGTCTCAGTGAGCTGGAGCAGGGTGGGAGTGTCAGAAATGCACATGTGCCCATTGTGGGGGATGCTGGAAAGGAGGGAAGCCAGCATGGCACAGCGGGGACATGCCAGCAGCCAGTCTGGACACCGAGCCGATACTGGTATGAGCATGGGATTAAATCCCAGTGGCACATTTGGGAACTCGGGGCAGCCCCATCATCCCGGTACTGTAAATGTAAATGCAGCCCTTATGTGAGGGCTGGATCCTGCTGCAATAAATTGGACAAAAGGCTATTTTTACATTCTTGCCTCTGGAGAGGGTTTTGGAGGCCTGGAGACAGATGCATGTCCTGGTTGGGTACTGGCTGCCCCATATCCACTCCTAGAGGAGTCACCTGAGGGCAGCATGGATGAGCTTCCCACCAGCAGCAGAAACAAGAGAAATCATCTCCCAGTGAGCTTGCTGCCTTCTTCTACCCCCTGATATGCACCAAGGCTGGATGCTTTCACAGTGGCCTTCTGCCTACACCAGGACAAGCCACTTGAGAGACCTCAGAGCAGCTGTGGGAGCTGCTGGTGCTGCTCTTCCTGGTGAGTTTTCTCTTCCACTCATTTGCTTTGCTGCTTTCTTGGAGAGCAGAGCTCAGTGATTTTTTTTTTTTTCCCCATTAGGAATGAGCTGAGGTAGCTGGTGGCTCCTCAGGGATATATTTGCAAACCAGGAAGGCAGTCGAATAGTAACATGGAAATACAGTGGTGTGAAAAGGGTAATTATTAAAAACAAAAAAAGGTATTTTCTCATTTTCTGTAAATATATCTAGCAGATTAGTAAGATTTTCCCACCACACTCTATGATGGAGGACTTTATGGCTGGAATTGTGAAGAATCTGAAACACTCTGAAAATCTCAACTTCTTTGAAGCATGGGAGACTCTGAATAAATCCCAGGGGAATTGGACTCCTAGCATAGCAATTCTGGAGACACCCAACATCAGTGAAGTAAGTGCTAAACAGCCAAAAATTTCCCTCTCCCCTTCACTGCTGGGCCCAGCATAACTTTTTGTGGCTGCAACTTTTCAGCCCTTATCCTTTCTGCCAGTAAAATAAGTTGTGTGTGTTTTGGCTGACAGGGGCTGTCACACCAGCCCTTGCAGGTTTTGTGTCTGGCTGGACACTGCAGCAGCAGGTGCCATCCACAGCCTGTGCCCAGCACCAGCTCTTGCTGGGGCTTGTTTTATGATGCTGAGGAGATGGGGGCAGCAGTAGGGGCTTTGCCTGGGTTTATAAACCAGAAAGGTTTGCACTTTAGGTCCATGTTATCTAGCAAGATTAGCAAGTCTCCATGTTTGGTGCAGTGACATTTCTCTGTTCGCAGTGTGATTGATCTTTTAAGGGCCTTTCTAGTCAATATCAACACTCCCAAGATTTATCTTAATACCTTGGACAGATGGCTTCTATTGATTTGAATGGCAGTTGTGGAGAGGGGATATATAGGAAGTTCCTTTTAACTGTTTACAGAGCAAACAGTTTCCATCTGCTTTCTATTTTATTGCAAAGCTAGTGATCACTCAGGTGCAGGATTTAACAGGTGACCATGGGGTACACTGGAAGCACATCACACCAGTTGTTATCCCACCTGCCTCTGCTTGACCATACACAGTGTACCCAGCATCTGGGTCTCCCCATATGGCTCTGAGGTCTCCAAGCCATACATTTCCAAGGGGGTCTCTCACCCAGGAGGTGCTCCTGCCTTGCCTTCCTCTCTCCATGCTCAGAAGAAAAAACAAGAGTACTCGCATACACATCCCAGGCAACTTTTCTTCTCCTGTTTATTTCAAAAGTCTTTGTAATAGCTTAATTGCAACATTCCAAACGTCACCCGGAATTTTACATCCTCCCAGATGTACAGGATTCATACTCCATCATGTTTCACGGCATTAAAAACACACAGGAACGTTCCCCAGACACCATCAGTGGGCTCTTCCACAGTCTCATTAACCACCAGCTCTACACATCCTCTGCCAACGCCTCTGCACGGCTCTGCAAAGCAGCTGCACATCAGCTGACACTGCCTCCTGGATCCATGACCATGTTTCTGTGAATGAAGGGGGGTGCCAAGCCCAAAATACCCATTTTTGTTTGCAAACTCTATATAACATATGTAGAAACGTGATCCGTGTTTGATTGGCTTTGTATATGGCTTTTAGACCTCTTCATTCAAAGATCTTACAGTGGAAAAATCCTGAGCTGACACCAAAAATGGGACGGATTCGTTAAGAGCACTCACAATTATGGTATGAGTTGGAGGCTAAGTTCCTGTCAACCCAGGATTAAAGCATTTTTTAAACTGCCACTTGTTTAAACAGATTTCAATCTTGAAATTTATTCCAGTTTAATGTTTTGCCAAGAAGCATCATCTGAAAGAGTAAAAATCGATGTTTTCCAATCAATGATTTACAAGAACTTATGTTTCTTCATTTCACCTCTTAACTTGGTAAACAGTACCAAAATTGTGATGAAAAAGTACATGCATCTCCTTTTGACTTAAATGCCTTCTAGCAGGCATTTAAGTCATTACATCTGTTTAATTAGGCTATTTACTACCTGCAATTCAACCAAGTTACTCCAGATTCAAGCCATAGGAACACTTGCTTCTCAGACCCTACCATCTCTTTTGGCTTGTTGGGGTAATGTCTGTGTGGTTCAACTCTTTGGGAGTATGTTGAGTGATGTCAGGCACTGCAGAAACTGCTGCAGCTGTTTCTGGATGGCAAAATGTCCTTTTTTTCTGACCAACACTCAGCAGAAATTCCTCTTGGTTGTGAAAAATGTCCCTGGCTAATACCCATAGACACCAGTGACAGTAAATTGCTTGTGTAATGCTTGCTGCCATCCTCTGGTTTCAGTAGCAGGGATGTGAAATGTCCCTAACAGTGTAGAAACAGCTGCAGAAACATGTTCAGAAAGTGCCATTTTGGTGCTGCAGCTGTTTGCAGGGCAATGTCCAAACATCCAGCTGATGCTCTCCTGAACCCAAACTTCTCCCACTGCCAAGAAAACATCTGGCTGCTGCAGACAGAGGCGGCTCTGCTCTCAACTTTTGCATGTGGATCCTTACCACCTCATTTATGATTATTTTGCTTTTCTGATATGCTGATAATGGGTGTTTGAGTTTTCTGTTTGGGTTTTTTTCCTCCTTTTTTTGAAAAACCATGACTACTTGAAGGTCAGCTGCCAAATTGAATGATCAGTGCAGGAAAATTGAAAATCATAACATCTTGTCTGTAGGCTGTGAATAATGGGCAACACCCTTTTGATCGTTAAAATAGAAAATTATCTCTCTGTTTTCCACTGTTTTTAGCCCATTAAGAAGGCAGGGAAAAGAGCACATTGCTGATGATTTGTACCACTCTCCTGGCAGTACAATTCCTGGCAGACCAGGGGCTGGCAGTGGGATGGATCCCACCCCAGTGGGGGTTTGGCTGGAGGAGGCAGCTGTGGTTTGCCATGACATTCAGCTGCTCTCCAAAAACCACAGACACCCCGAGGCGGGGCCATTTTGTCCATTTTCTGCTGGAGACTGGACCAGTATTCATGGTCTCTGGATGATGGGCACGCTTAAATTTGGGGATGAAGGCAAGTCCACCCGAGTGCTGTGCAGACCAAGGCATGTCCTCAATACATTTTGCTTTCATACAGATAAAGAAAACAGAAGCTTTGCATGTCCTGGTGCTGGCAGAAACCAAGGCTTTTTCCCAAAAGACACAGGTGCATTGAGCATTGGAAGAGAATGATAATTTTGTGACACATGCCTGAGCTCTGGGGTCCAATTGTATATTTTAGCACCTTACTTTCTGTTCAGAACACCACTTACTTTTGTTGACTCACTGTACTGGTAAGACAGTTTTTCTTGTTTTTACTGATAAAGATCTCTTAGCAAATATAGCCAGACTTGGTAATTGATTCATCTTGTAATATTTATATATGCTGTCATCATATGGAAAGTCTAAACAAATCTCTCTATGCATTTTATGAGGAGAGAAGGATCACAGCAGGATTACTGCTTTGCCAGCGCAGAGGCACTGCAAAGAGCAAAATGAGTCAACAGCTGCACCCGTGTTCCAAACACTCCAGTTTCAGGAACAACCCAGGGTTCACAGGTGGCCAGAAACACCTACAGCACTTTGCTGTGCTTCTCAAGAGAGGCTCAATGCAATGTCCATCTCCTTTTAAACTTTTTTACTACTGGCAAACATCTCCTGAGGCTCAGCAAAGGGAACTGCCCTTTCCCTTTCCCTCAGGGAACAGCCAAGCTGCTTTAACCACCCCACTGCCAACTCCCAGCCACTAAACCAACCTCCAAAATAACATCTTTGTGCATCAAGATGCATCTGTCCATCACCCATGGCCCTGTAGCTGTGTGGCCTTTTTGATGAAAGTGGTTAGCAGCCAGTCAAGCCCTGTGATTTATGTTTCTTCACTTGAATTGGAATTACATTAGCATGCCCTTGGTTTGCAATGGCCAAACAGGTACAAATACTCAGATTTCGAAGGTTTATACTTGCAATCCTGTTTGCAGCAATTAGGCAGGCTCAGTTTTAATCCCTCTAGAAGCTCTGTTCATAGGAGCAAATGTACAGCATAGGGCATTTTCCAAATGGGACTTACATACTTCTGACTTTAAGAATTCAAAACAGATTAGATAAAATGGGCAAATGAAATAGGCAGGTCTTTTTACACAAAACCGAATCATTAGCATCCTTCAAGAATTCATGTCAAGCAATTCCGTTGGTAGAAAAAATATTCAGTCTGCTAATTCCAACCATGAATGTAATTTACAATCAGAATTTAGATTTTACAAAACCAAATTTTAAAAGAAAAATGTTCAGAAAAGTGACTAATTTTGGTGTGTCTGGGAACATTTGCTCTTGTTAATATTTCAGCTATTTTCAATCAATGCAAAAAGGAAAGTGATACCAACCAGAAAACAGCACAGAACTGGTTATTCCTTCTAGAATTCAATGCAGAAGTGAGCAAATACCAAAACCAGAGGAATTCGCTCCAGGAGTAAAATTTTTGAGGTTTGTAGTAGGAGATAGCAATGCCAGCTCAAAGATGTCTACCAAGCTGTGCCCTTTCAAAAAGAAACAAAACAAACAGGAATACTTTTCAACAGGTTATCTTGAAACTTGAGTAATTTAAATTGGCTAGAAATTTGGAACTAATATTTTTGCTGAGAGTATCCAACAAAGTAGTATTCCAGTGAGCTAAAAATAGGTTTGTATATGTATAATTATAGCATTTTTATTTTTGTAAATAAACAATGTTTACACACACAAAAAAATACCCACAAACAATCCCCAAACAGTATTTTAGACGTTGTGCTTTCAGATACTGAGGTTTTACAATAAAACTGGAACTGAATTCTTGCACTGCCTGTGCAGCCCATGGATGTTACTATGAGCAAAAATTTCCTGGACATAATTTTACTTGCATGGAATAGGAAATTATACCCATTGAGAAAACCGGGTGTTTGATTTGCACATTGTCAGAAATACTAGTAATTTTTTTCACGTTGTTTATTGTATGTTGTTATAAAAGCATTAATTTTGCATTGACTCACTGGCTTTAAAAAGTACTCTTACAGTCTGCAAAGTACAAAAGGAATATGGGAACATCTTTGTATTCTGTAGGTTTGAAAAAGCATCACCTGCTGAAGGTCTGATCCTGAAAACTCTTGGGACGATGATGTAACACCCTTTCAAACCCACCTACATCCTCATGCCAAGTGTGGGCTTGGGAGCTGGCTGGGACACACCTGGGCACGACAGGGCCCTGGGACTAGGAGGACTTAGAGGTATGGGAATCTGCACCTCTGATACACCCAAAATACTGATCATCACTGTAAGGGACCAGTATGGCTGCTTTCCCAGTAAAAGCTGGGCAACTGTCTTCCTGAAACCAGCCCTGAATGAAGATGGTGACTGCAAGTGTGTGGTCCCTCTTCCCCCTGTGTCTCACAAAATACCTCTCTTCACGTTCCACGCGAGGTAGCTGAGCTCACGACGCCACAGGAGCCCCTTGGGGGGGTGACAGTGTCACAGAGTTGTGTGGTGAGGAATAAATGCAAGTCTTTGGTTTTCTGCTGGATTTGCTGGAGAACACTTCTAAGCTTCTCCCTTTCCCCACACTTTTCATTCCTCAATAACAGCACACTTGCTGTGTTTTTTTTTCTCATGCTAAATCTCCAGACTGTTGGGTAAATATCCGTATTTACTCCCTCTTTTTTTTCCTGGGAAGGACTAAACATGATGCATTTGAAGGCTGCAGGTCTGCAGCCCCACTTCAAAGCTAAACTACACCACTCTGGATCCTTAGAGTTGAAAGTTTGGATTTGACCTTAGACCTCTTTTTGCCTGTGCAAAATTTAGGGCAGTTGCATTTTCTTTTTGATGGTTTAAAGAGATATAGTAATTAAAGGGTGGATGTTACCCATTTAGCAAATGAAGAGAGAAAGAAAAAAGGCATGTGTCTTTATTGGTAGCTGCATTCAGACTGTGGCCATGTAAACTAAAGTAGTCCTTCCTCAGTGCCATTGCTACACAACATATTTATAATGCATAATGAACCACTTACTGTGCATGTGCTAACATGCATAGCCTTTGTGTCAAATCTCAGTGGAATTGTCCATGCTTTCCTTTATTTTCCACAATGTAGCACTCTTCTTTTCCTAGCATTCATGAAGGCATAATTTGAGCTCAAATATGGACATATTCTTTTAAAAAAAATTGCATATTGGTTGTACAATGTGCAATGCACACTTCATTAGTTATTTTGTGTGAGTCAAGTGCTAACTTTTTCCTAATTGAATTTATTATGTAACACAGCATTTATTGTATTATTTAAATGTAACACTGCAAATGTGTGTTGGTTTGGAAAGGCACATTAGTAATACAATTAGAGCAGAAGCCATACCCACAGATTTGCCAGGCTAGCAATCAGCAAAGTGTGATTTTGTTGAGATTAGCTCTGAACATTCATTGCAATGATTTGCCACTGAGTATTTTTCAAGTTAAAGGCTAGAAAAATACTAAAATGTGAGAACGGTCTCATTGCTACAGCTGATTTCCATACAGTTGTAAATTCATCCCACACAGGCAATCAGGGTTATACCAAGCCCACATGCCTGGCTACGTGACCTCCACTGCTGCTGAAGTCTTTCTTTCAGAAGCAAGGCATGACTGAAAAATGGGTAAATGGTCATCCTACACCCAAATTTTCACCCACAGAAAGCTGGGGAGGAGAAAAGGCTGAAGGCCAGGGTTGCAGCCGTGCTGGGACAGCAGCACTACACCAACGGGGGCATTTCTGGGTAACCTGAGCACGGCACAGGGCAGTCCCAGAGAGCTCTAGTGGGATTCCTGTCTTCCAGCAGTAATCCTGGTTGCAATCAGAACTGGTAGCTGCCTAAAGAACCTTGGTATGCATTGCTGTGCAATGCTGCTTCTGCAGGGAGGCAGCCCCGTCCCTCAGACACTGCCACCTGTTGCCGAGGTCAGTGAGATTGATCTGAACATCTATGTGGTCTGAAGGATGTCCTTTGCATTGCAAGGAAATAAAGAGCCATCTGAATTTTTTCAAAATGAGTACTGTGTTTGCAGATGGAAAGAAACCAATGAGAACCAGATGACATCTTGGTGTAACTCCAAACTTTGTCCAAGAACACACACAGGGAAGACAGACCCCGAGAGGTCAACGTAGTGACTTGCCAAATGCTACAGATTTCACACAAAATTATTCCTTCTGACTGTTCTGTCCTGAGCTCCAGGGTTAAGAGAAGATATCACTTGAATTTGGTCATTGTTGCTCATTAATTTTCCCCTATGTTTTGGTTTTTGTCTGCAAGGTACTAGTGCAGGTGCCAGGCGAATGTGTATCTCCTTTTTCTGAGCAGCTCACACCTCTGCCATCACTGTTCTCACTCAGGGCCAGCTCACAGAGAAGTGCTAATTCCTGTAGCTTTCTTCTGCTCCTGAATGCTCTTCCCTGGGCTCAGGCAGCAAAAGACCAGTGTGGGGGACACGGTCTGAGCTCAGGTCTGTGCTGCCTGTAGACTCAGCAGGCAGCTGGGATGTCTTGGTCTGTGCCAGCCAGGAGTTACTGCTGCTGTTCTACAGGGTGATACAGAGGGGGTTGTATCAGGGAAGATGAACTTTTAAAACCTAAGCCAACTGCATTCTTTCAAGGCTATCCATAATAAAATTTGAAAAAGAGCCCCATTTCTAGAATGTAATACAACTCCCAAGTTACCTGAAAAGAAAGTGCAATCTAGTGCAGTGTGCTTTCACTTTCCCACTCTGTTCCTTCTGTTTCCTTCTGATTTCTTGTGCTTCAGCCTGTGTCCAGGTATTGCTGGTATCTGCTTTGTCTGTGAAAATGAAATACCAGGAGGAATTGCACTTGGTGCAACTGGTGCATGTTTAGGGGTCAATTCACAAGGGGAGCAGGCTGCGCTGGGGAATCCGAGTTGGACCACGCACAATAAAAGAGGAGTTAGGTGCTGAAGCCTAGCAAGTTTGAAGAGGAGTGGTCATGAAAAAAAAGCCAAAGGAACAGCACAAGGGACTAGGAAAGACTGACCTCAAACCTCCTATGTCCTCTTGGCTCGTGTGGTCATGCACAAGGGTGATGGGTGCCCAGGAAGGGCTGGCAGGCTGAAGAGTAGAGATTTGGAGCTTGGATTCCATGCATCCTGGAAAAATACTTCTGCTACTGAATATGAGGGAACTGTAAGGCCACCCTTCAGCAGATGCTCCCCAGTGAGACCCAGCTCAGTAACCATGCTCTGACCCTCTCATAAACTGGCTTTGCTGTGCCAGATGGGTTTGGGACTTAGATATGACCTGGGGGTCCCTGTGGTTGACTTATGTCAGCTTTTGGAGATATGTGACCTGCAAGAAATAGGGGCACTGGTAAATAACTGGGCATGCACTTTATATGCCTCTGAAGCTAAGGAGAAGCAGAATGGAGATTATCAAGGACCTTGGGTGTAAGTAAACATTAGATCTAAGTGAACTGAGCAGCAACCTGATGCTCAAATCCCTTGAGATGCCCAGCTCCAGGAGCTGGTCCAACTTCCCCTGGAGTCAATAGGAACTGCAAAGGGTCCTGCAAAGGCACCCTTGTGACTGATGGTACCAGAAAGACTTGGAAACATTTAAATTATGCTACAGCAGACTGTGTGTCTGCCTTTGCCTGGACTCAGAAAAAGTACAGAGGAGGTACGTACAATTTCATATTACTTCACTGTATTTCCCAGGCTGGAATAAGTGGTTTGAAAACAATTCACAAATTTACAGTTTAAACAGGATCCTAATATTAGTTATAATATTTACCCTTTAAAAACAATTCACTGAAAAAAAACCTTTAATTTGCAAACTTGTTACCATAAAAATAAGAGTTCTTGAGCTCACAGAATATTGATACATTTGAACATGTTTTTACGAGAGAAATAATAAACACGTAATTCTGCTGTGGCTTGGGGCCCTATCTGTTCAAACTCCTAAGTCCTTTGGGACAGAGCCTGTCGGCCCTGATTTATGTTATAGTCCTAATGAGTAATAATCCCTATGATGACAAATGCACCAAGATACAATCCTAAGAGAGTTTTGGCTGCAAAAAAAGAGCAGGGTCCCATTCACACTTTTAATAAACAAACATATAAATCATCATAGTTAGAGATTTACCCGTGGGGGTAATCCCAAGGGGAAATAACAAATTTCCATTCTTTTGGTTCCCTGCCTGTGCTGTTTCCCTTGCACGTCTGGAAGGGAAGGGACCCTTCCTGAACTGGGTCTTCCAGCAGTCAGAGTCTTTTCCAGACCATGACCCGCCCCTGTACACCCTGCTTAAATTTATCCTTCAGTGGGCATCAAAAGCAGCACCAAACACCTCTTCCTGCCTCCTTAAAGAGGATGAGTGCACAGACAGGAAGGCATTCTGACAGATGGACCTTGAGGAGTCTCTCTACCACCAAGAAAGCTCCTGCCTCTTGAATGCAGCCCCTACCATACCACAGAATCTTAAGTGTGAGTCTGCACCAGCTGGAAACACATTACAATCATCACTGCTTGTTTCTGGCCAAACACATCTTGATAAAAGCTGTGACATTTACAGTGTGATACAGACCCATGTGTGATGGTTTATCTGCAGCTCTGATTCTTTTCGTTAGGAAAAAGATACATTCAATGCCATAATTCAGCTGGCAGGCTCAGGTGTGCAAAACCTCAGATTTAAAGTTAAGTTTTCCAAGGGTACATTCCAAAACATTTTGCACTGCTACAAATTTAAAAGAAAGCAAAAATGATGGCTACTCCAAACCCATGCAAAACAAAGTCAGTAAATAGAGTAAAATATTTTCATGGAAATATTCTCAAACATTTCTAATATTCCTAGTTTGTGTTCATCATCTCGGTCAATTTATTCAGTAACCAACCTACTACTCATGGTCTTGCCTACAATTTTCCAGTAAGTTTCCAAGAGAAGGCTCCTTAGAATATAAGCTTAAGTTTTGTTTCTTGCCCGGAATCAGTAGAAGCCTTTTTATTATCTTCACAGTGTAGTAGAGAGAATTTAGAGAAATGATCCAGAGCTGTTGCATGTATTTTTGAAAGAGGTTTGCAGTAACTCCTCTGCATCCATTTGTCATGCTAAACTACACTCTAGACCAGGTTTGTGTTTGGTTCTTCAGTGGTTTGGGCTAGCACAGGTTAAATATGGCTTAAGATGGTAGCAGCAACAGCCAAAGGCTAATTTATGACTTGGTATCAACATTTTGGGGAAGCCAGTTCCTGGGGGAACTTCAAAGCAGTGCTCTTTTGTACAGCCTGCACAGTCAGATTTGTGGGAAACAAGTACAGGGTTGGGGTCCTCAAAGAAATACTTTGGACGAATCTCTGCAACAATACTGCAGAAGTAAAAGAGCAAATTTAGGACAACAGAGAGCCTACATTCATTTTAGTGACTTATTTCATGAGAAAGTAATGAAATAAGCATTTTTGTGATGATGCAAACATTTGACACCAGAGGTGCATACCAGCTTCTCTTGCATTAAATAACGTCAGTTCTGAAGATGACAATTGCCTGTTTTCTGTTATCAGTAGGTAGGAACAGTTTTGCACACCTTAACACGGTCCTTGATAACCACCTGACTTTTAAGAGTTAGGTGGCAGGTGGTCTTTCGGACAAGACTGGCTAAATCCCACCATTTGTACGAGGGGAGTTCAGCCCATTCCATCCTCTGCCACTGAAGTCAGTGGGATTATTGAAGTTAAACACAGTCACCCTAAAGCTGGTGTGACAACAGTCACCCACGTGTATGTCATACAAAGGCCTGCTACGAGGAATTGCTGAAGAGCATTGAGTACAAGGCTCAGGGTCAGAACCAGACTTCAACAAACTGTGAGATACCGGTTTAGCCAAAACTTACCGACCCCAGGCTTGAATCTGGAGCCCAGCTTGCCTGCTTTATGCCTTTTAACACAGAGTTTGGGTTCAGGCTCTGTTCTGAAGAAGAACATGTTGGTTTTGACACCATCCTAACTATGCACACCATCCTTCTATAATTGCACCAGATTCTGCATCAAAGACATCCAAGTCTCATTTAAAACCCCCTTAGGGGAAAATTGTAACATAATGGTAAAGATCTCACTGCATATTAGAGAAAACTTATAAAACCCCCAGAAAGTAAAACGCTGAACACCCAATGAATACCAAGGCTGTCTCTGAAATTCAAAACTTTCCAGTAGCTTACAGTGGTAATTCCACCCTAACCGCCGTTTTATTTTTATTTAAGAAACAAAAGGAATTCCAAAAACTCTACCTAGAATCACTTGTTTCTGCCAAGCGGTTGTTCATGATGGCCAGAGCCCCCACCCCCGCAGAGAAACCGTTCTGTCTCGTATTGATACAGACATTCCTCGGGTAGCCGTTGGCCGTCTCGGACAACTGCTTCTGCAAAATGGCCAGGGAGACTTTATTGGACGCTGTGAGCTCCCTCATGGAGATCATCTCTCCAGAGAGCCTCCTGCCCTCGGTGTCACTGTCGTACTGTCCGTCAGCGTCCACGGCGACATTGTGGCGGCGCAGGCGGGCTCCTGGGGTGATGGCATTGCGACGGCTGAGGCGGGTACTGGATTTATGGCACTTTGGGCAACATCTGCATTCCAATTTTTTCAACACCCAGTTCAAAATTTGTTTGATTACGATTGAGATGACATTAAAAAGGGAGTATATGCAACATACCCCCATTAATATAAATATGAAGTTCCCGACTCTGTATAATCCCTGATGTTGGTACGCAGCGTTTTGGCTGCTTACCAAATCTCCAAAGCCGATGGTGCTGAAGGTGACAAAGCAATAATACAAGGAGTCAATGTAGTTCCATCCTTCCACTGCTGTGTACATGGCTGAGGCGCAGCAGGAAAGGGTAATAGCAAAAAATCCCAGGATCAGCATCACGTGGTAAACGGACGGCTTCCAGCCCACGAGGCTGCCCACCCCGGACACAGCTGGCCCCCTTCGGAAGTTGGGAGGTAGGAGACCACTTCTTCGCAGCTGTCTCTCGTAGCACGCCTTCATGATAAACGCCAGCAGGGAGATGATGCGCTCCAAGAAGAGGTTGAAGAAGAGGATGGTCCCGGCACACCCAAAAAGGCCATAAACGATGAGGAATACTTTTCCAGCCACGGTTGCTGGTGTGGTCATTCCAAAACCTACGGTGTGGAGATAAATGGGCAACATTAATGACACGGGTTTTCATGTATAAGCTCAGGATATATGTACCTTAACATGGCTCCCATCTCACTGGACAAAAGGAGTGCTATCTCTAAGTCAGCTCAGGCCAACATGAAACCAAGTTTGGTAAAGAAGGAAAGCACCAGAAAGTTCAATGAGATGACTAAAACTCAAAAGTGAGCAAAAAATCCTTGCAAGACAAAAGGCAGTGTATTAGCAGAGCAACACCACTCTGTAAAGGCAGGTGGAAGACTCACTGAACCCAAACCTTTTCAAGGTGGGATGAGGTAAAGAGGCCATTTCCCTGCTCCCACATGTGTCAGCCATCAGGACCTGATGAAAAGTTTAAGTTCTCTGTTCACAAGCTGTAACCCAGTGTAACATTTTTGTTACAGGGGTCTGATTATACCATTCCCACTGAGAAGATGGAAGTTTTCAGGTTGTATAACAGGAAAAAAATGCACCTCCCAAATATTGAATATTGTTTTAAAAATAACAGCACTTCAAAGTCTTTTCCAAATCCCAGCTGTGACTAGCCCACCGGGTATCATCACAGAGGGAGGGAAAAACCATCATGCTGCAGAGCTGCCTGGAAGACTGGGGGCATTGGGAACTTGCAGATGGATAATTACAGCAGGGAAAAACACTGCTGCACAGTTCAACAGAAAAATCAGAGTATACAAACTCTGGGAAGATACAGCAACAATATTAATTCACCTCTTCTTGATATGAATTACTTATTGTACTATTACTTATTATGATGTTACTCATACACACAGTTTTATAAGTAAGCAGTAATGCCCTGTAGCTAACAGATGGTTAAATAACAGCAAAGGTGAACTTAAATTTGCATGCAAATAAATACAGTAAGTTTACTCCTTGTTATTTGCTGATACCAGTTATTTTATGGAAAAGATTACACATATTTCACATCCTGTCTCAGGAAGATTCTTCTGAAACTCAGTTCTGCAGGTATTGCCCTTATTCTGCTATTCTTCTCGGTAAAAACACTTGGTGGCTCAGGCAAAGTGCTTATTGACAGGACTGAGGTGACTGCTTATGTCCCGGGAAAAAATAACCACATCTAATTTGAATTAAAGGTTTGTGAAAAATCCACATTCTGAAATGTCATTGCTGTATTGCTCCACCAAAATACTGAGCAAATAACATATTCAAGGCAGTAAATATCAACACCAGACTATATAAATAGAAGTTTGTGAAGACAAAGCACAGAGCATAATGAAATCATTACAGAGCATAATGAAATCATTAAATCCAGTTTATTACCATGACACACCTTTATAAACAGCAAGAATTGAGATTGCTGCTTGAAACCTACTGGTTTATTTTTGCAATGGCTGAATTTTTCTGGGTAGTTTATCTGTGCTCCCTTCCTACTTTGTTGATAGAGAATTTCCCAATGGTTGATAAAAGAATGTAAATGCTCACGACAAGCAAACTCAGGTGTATCTTTTCAGTGACATGAAAATGCATGAGAAAAGAGGTGGTCCTACTTTCACAGCACATTTGGCAGGCTCAGAAACAGCTGTGTGCCACCAATTCAGACTATATTTCATAATTTGAGTAACCTCATCTAGTGAAAGGTGTCCCTGCCTGTTGAGCTTTTGATGGGAGACCCTTCCTTCTCAGACCAGGGTAAGAGAGCAGAGGAGGCTGCTGTTCTGCTAAGTTCTTCATTTCATAGTCTCATAGCTTTCTTGAAGGCAGAGTTCAAAGGGGTTACATGATAAAGCCAAGCAGCAACAGCAAACAGCAGGCAGAAAACAGCTGCTTCTTCTAATTCTATGTGCTCTTCTTTTCTTACAGAAGTGTGGATTACATTTGTTAATTGACCAGTAAGATTAACACACGATTCTAGTTTTCCTTTTCTTAACCTATCCTGGTCCAATTCTAACAGTCATAAGCCTTACACAAGTGTTACACAGGTATTACACAGATTTGCATATACAGTTTCTATCAGCTCTTATTGTTCATGTGAACACTCTATCTAAAAAATGTGAACAGTACAGTTCTAGCTATATTTTGTCTAAAGTAAAGAAATTCTGTGAAAAGGCAACACTGCTGCAGTAAGAACTGTGTTTAAGGTCTCTGCTGCAGATCTTCAGTGTTTCAGGCACTTTTTAAGGCACTTAGCATATATTTTTACTAATAGTTAAAAATCTATATTTCTATTTCACTTTGGTGTGGCTTCATGTATCTCTGCTTGTCCAAAGGTTTTAATTCAACCCCTGTGCTTTGGGCCTTTTCCTCTGGACCTGAGTCCAGAGAAGCTTTCACTCCAACACCTGCCCACGTGAATAGATGACCTTTCAAGTCCCTTTCAACCCAAACCATTCTAGGATTTAATGATCATAATCTTCATTGTTAAAAGAGTATTCTGTGTAAAAGTCAGTGAAAAACTTGCACAGTATTGCCAGAAAATATTACCAAAGAGGTAATTACATTTTGCTTTCTGGACCCACCGTCTCTCCATTTTGCAGCGTTAACAAGACCACCCTTGAGCAGACCTCATAAACCCTGCCTTGGGCTCTGAGAAGTTCTCAGTTCCTTCTTCTCTGTGGGGTGGACCTGTTCTCTGGATTGGGCTGGCTGCTAGCAGGAGTCTCTCATTTAATGATGAATATCCATAAGAGCCTGGTCCTCAGAAGGAGCTGGGGAGCCTGTTGTGGTTGGCAGCTAGGGATACACAGCCAACTTGTTATGGAGAAGGCATCTGTTCGCCTGTGCCTTGTCAGCAAAGCACTTAAACATGTGCTTCACAGCAAGCATGTGAACATCACCATCAAAATAAATGGGTTTATTGTCACACATATGGCTAGACACATTTATTAATTAGGAAAAAAAAAAGAGATAGCGACAGTTTGGATAGAGCTGTAAATGTGCTGAGCTTTTCAGTATTTTCTAGTGATCATTCAAGAGAGAGAGTGAAGTTTTATATTTTTGTTGCTCTTTGTTTCATCAAAATCTTCTGAAGCAAAATGTTACCAAAATTCAGTATGCAGCTATGCAAGGTGAAAGGGCCCATCACAGCAATGAGAGTGCTAAGAAATATATAAAACAGGCAAAAAGTGAGGCCAGGCAAACAGAGAAGGTTGGCAAAGACCTTTAAGACCATTGAGTCCAACCATTACCCCAGCACTGCCAAGCCACCACTAAAACACATCTC
The DNA here is from genome assembly GCF_000691975.1 of Corvus brachyrhynchos. Taxonomy (NCBI): domain Eukaryota; kingdom Metazoa; phylum Chordata; class Aves; order Passeriformes; family Corvidae; genus Corvus; species Corvus brachyrhynchos. The sequence goes on along the minus strand of NW_008237239.1, from coordinate 20,914,171 downwards.
TTAGGTCACCAGCTGGCTGAGGGGAGCACTCGTGGACTGCCCATGCAGGGTCTTCCTCTGCCAGCTGGGTTTGTCCCTTTGTGTCACCCTGACCACGAGGGGTTGGTCCTGGTATGTTCTGTACCTCATCTCTGAGTTCAGCCCTCACCCAAGGCTAAGAACATCGTGATGCCTGGATGAAGCAAATTCATCCAGAACTGCCTACGCTTCCAACACGCTACAAGGGAAAAAGCGCAACAGGGCTTTACATTTTTCATGGCCCTGAGACGTATTTTACAGGTGCCTTGGGGTTGACTTTGCAATATTTGAACCTCCCTCATGCCAATTTTGCCTCATCACTTCAGATACAAGCTCTATGGCAGCATTAATTTCAGCTGGTTGATATTTCTCCTCCCCAAACAAAGAGAATTAGTAGAGATGAGCTGACAAAAACCCTCTTCAGCAGCCTCTCATGGTTAAATGCTGGCATTTAATGAAACCCTCATCCTGGCTTGCATAACAGGTTTGTGGTTACAATTCTGCTCATCTGGAGTTTTAAATTACTTAAGCTAGGGATGGATTCAAGAGGTAGAACAGATGGACAAACTTGTGACATATGCTTCCTGTTGCTCTTGCTTTCTTTTCTTTTACCCACTTTCTTATGAGTAAGAGATGGTTGATGCCAGAAGACAGAAAGAAATACAGCAGCTTTAGTACTTGTGAGCTCTCCTCTCAGTCAAATTACTTTGGCAATTACCTTGTCTTACTATATTTTGAGATTAAAGGGGGTGACAGTTTTGCAGTAAAGACGTATTTACTGAGAGATGTAATAAAGTTTTGGTCACTTCAAAAACTTTAAAACACAAGAAAGTCACAAAAACTGAACACAAGAAAGTGTCCCTGCCTCTTTCAGCCACCCCAGTTCTTCTTATGCAGGTGTCCTCTCACAGGACTTCACTCACACAGCAGATCAGCACCCTGACTCGCAATCATTTGAAATCCCAGAGTGAAATAGCCCTTAGATCATCAGAGCAGCATCACCTCTATGCCACTATATAACCATCATGTGGTTATATTTAAAGAAATCAAAATCAACTAAAATGGTTGAAAGCAACTTTTTAAACAAATGGTTCCTCAGAAATAAACAACAACAGAGACAACTATAAGCAGAATGCTGTTTCCAGAGGGAAAGAAGTTCTTGCAACATAAAGGGTAAGAGATGGGGGTTACAGAACACAGAGAAACAAAGAGCTACCAATTTTCATGTTTTCCTGTTTCCTGTCTGTTCCACACTTGCATTACTTCACAGCTTTCCAATAGTCCTGGCTGGTCTTTATTGACTAACACACATACCATACTATACAAGTACATAGGAACAAAACATCCTACTCTGAACCCCATGTTTGGGTTCTGGTGCTTCCTCCCACCCTTTCCCACCTGTCAGCATTTCATTATTATTTCCCCTGAGAGTCATACCTGTATATTTCACAACTGCCTCTCATTTATTCTCTAGCTCCTTACCACCTAACATCCAGAAACGGTTGCCTTGGATACAGGGTCACAGCTCAGAGCCGACAAAACTGCTGCATCCAGAGCTTTTACCCCAAAGGGGGAATACTACGAGTCAGTTCTTCCACCCAGCCTCGCATGTGCTGACTATAAACGAAAGACTTACTTTAACATCTTTCTCAGCCTGATTTACTAAAATACCCCCCTTTGGGCTCAAACAGTACATTTTTTTAGAACTTTTCTATTGCAAAGCCTTTAATATCCAAGTTGCTGTAAAATCCCATTTGATCTTATTTAGATTACTATCTGCAAACACCTCCTGGACAGCAGTGGTCTGTCCAGCACTGTGTGAATTAAGACCCTTTAAGCTGGACCCATGCTATGTCTGAATAAATGAGATACAACTGCAGTGTTTAGGGCTGGCCAAACCTGTATCCTACACAAACCTGCAGTCCTTGGTGACCCATGTACTGGGACAGATACTCCATGGAGAAAATACTGAGTGACTATGCAGATAAGGAGTGACTTCCATAATCATTCTATCTACCCATTCATCCATCCATCCTTGGTAAAATATATCTATATCTAAATCTATATCTATAGATATATACACACACCACTTCAATTTCTGGCATTTCCTAACTTTCTAAAAATATTTTTAAATACATTCCTTTAACAGAGACTAGAGTAAAGAGATGGTCAGAATTCCTGCAAATTTGCTTTGCAAACCAAGGTGAGCTAAACCAGTTTCTTTTTTTTTTGTTTTCCCTGAGAGTTCCATATATAAAAAAGTGCACACCTGCACCCAGAGACTTTGGGAAAAGATGCCCACTCTATTCAGTGACTGAAAAGTGCACCATAATAAGCTTAATGAATGTAGTTAAAAACCATCCATGTCTCTGCTGGTGCTCCTTGTTTCATTTCCACCTGTGAAATATTAGTCAGGTGTTTGAGACAACTGTTACTCAAAAGGAGCCATGCTGGCAGAACAGAGCCAGGAGATGAATAATTGAATTTTAAGAGAGTTTCAAAGAGCTGCAGGCAATTTTTACAGGATTTATACAGTACCAATTTTATTCTATTTACACACAATGGTGATCAGGTTATTGGTTATCCATAGCCCTGTGATGCCTAACATCAGTGAACACCAGAATCGATCACCCTTGGCATTTCTCTGCTGGCCATGCTTTAAACCACGGGCTAAGAGGTCATGGCCACATATCCATTCCTCTTTAATGTATGTTGGTTTTAAAAAGAATTAATAGAAATACAAGCCTAAAATAAGCCAAGCTTCCTTAGGAAAAAAAGATTATATTTGTCACAATTACATTAAATAACTAAAAGGTGAATTAATAAATAGTTACTAAGTTACCAGGTGCATGTGAAAGGTATAAAAGACTGAGAGGAAACAATTTCTGTAGAAGTGAATCACAAAGATGAAGCCAAAATTATTCCCAGCCGTGACTCAGGTGAGGACAGGAGATAGGGCTGGGAAGCAGCAGGGCAGTTCCATCAGGGCAGGGGTGCTGGGACTCCCCTGCTTCTCTGGTAGCTGGTGATTTCTGCATGTGGGCAAGGGGCTTGCAACTCCCACAGGCATCCCTGGCGACCAGTAGGATGTCACAAGGGTCTGCCTCATGGGAATGATGCAAGAGGCTCCTGCAAGAGAGTGGTGTGATGGAGAGGTGCTGGTGGCTGTGATGCCGGGATTAAACAAAGTACTCATGTGCTCTAGACAGGAAATTTTGTAGGGGAGGTAGTGATGAAGGACCTCTTGTGCTGTACAGAGGACTAGCACTAGAGGGATAAGAAGCTGCAAGAAAACCTCATGAAATTTCTCATGAAATCCCCTGAGATGGGAATGTGAAGACCAATCCCAGACGCAGAGTGCTTACATGGAGAGGCGCTGCCATGTGGGGCTGATACCTGGCCACGTCAGGCAGGAGAGGAGGGGACCCCATGACCTAAGGAGAGGTTATCATGTATGACACAGCCAGGGCAGTATATTTAGGGTGAAGGATATGCCAGACTGAGAGGAGTAAGGTGAGGTTTTATCTCAGAAACCCCAGCTGTTAGCATCTCTAAGGCACTGGGGGTGACCCCAAAGAAACCTCAGAGAAGGAGAGAGGAATAACCTCCTCAAAACCCGGCTGCTCGTGAATGTTTAACTTCTCCTCCTCGCAGCAGGTTTCCCAAGTGTGTTTTTCTAAGCTGACACCTTCTAGCTGAGCTTTCCAAGAAAGATCTTTAGTCTCTAGAGGGTACTCAGCAGGCACATTTATCAGCTCAAGTGGCCTAACTTTTGTGTATTTGAGTGATACATGGCCCTTAAAAAGATAAACGCTGGGGCTTCAGCTTCACCACCAGCAGCAGCAGTATTCTTGCTCTTTTCACTTAGCGGAAGCAGGAAAGCTTTTTTCCTCAGCTGTACTGCATGCTGCCCTTTCTGTGTACAGCCTGCAAAGACTAATTAAACAAGTCCACCCCTGCTCACTACTACATGCCGTTGTCCTAAAGACAAAACCCAATAAATACAGAAGGAGGTCTGGTGACGTTGCTTTGGCACAGAACCAAGCCACGGAAGAAGTAGAAGTGTCTCTAAATCACTTTTATGATTCCCTGGCTGGGGCCAGCTGCTCTTCATACACCTTGTACAAGCAAATGGGGACTGACTTGTGCCAGGCCATCAGTGTTGCCAGCTGAGCAGCAGCTCTGGCCCAAGCTCTTGCTAAGCAGCCCCCCCTGAAGAGGGAACATGTGGGGAGAGTCACAGGCTTGAGGCTCAAAATCTTTGGCAAGCTTATGTTTAGTTTTCTGGCTAATCCTACTGCAACAGAACATGGTTTCAAATGAGGGAGAGGGAGCCTCTCCTAAAAGGAGATGGTGGAGAATGAAGTTCAGAGAAGGATGAAAATCAGGAGTAGGAATTCAAACTCTATTTGAATTCAAAGGAATTCAAATACATAGAGACAATGAAAGTCAGGACCTACAAACTGGCACTATTCTTGCTGAATTGGCTGTAAAGGGATGGAAGTGTCCTGTGGCATGACAACCTCCCTTTTCCACTAACATAATGTTCACAAACTTCTTTCAATACTTAAGGTTTTATTGTTCTTTTAAATAATATCATCTTCTTCTCTGCTAAACTCTTGGGGCCAGTCTCTGGTTTACAGTCATAAAAATCAAGACTGAAATTATTTTCTTCATTTTATGCTGCCTTTCTTGGACAAATCTTCAGCAAGATGCTAGTAAATGCCCTCCTGTTATCCTGCCCCTTGGCACAGCTGAGGTACTCTGATGGCTTGTTAAAACAGAAAGAATATGGGTTAGTGTTGCCTAAATTAGTCCTAAACCACCTCACAAAGGAGGATTTCCAGAAAAAGGAGATGAGAACAGAATGTTCCTTCTTTTGGTTGCAGCCTGTCTCCTTGTACATTGATCTAAACTAGCCCACAGCTGCTTTCTGTGGCTGCCTCCACACCTGATGGTTGCAGGGTCCTGTCTCTGGCTTGTCTTCTTTTCTTATCCTAACAGCTGGGGAAAACCATTTTGCTACAATCTTCTCTGAAATGGTGGTGGTGTTAATAATGGAAAAATATATCCCACACGCTCCACAGTTGTTTGACAAATTTATATACTGTGAAAAAGCCTCCCCTTTGCACTACAGGCTTAGGGTCTTCACACTCTCACATTAACAGCTGTTGGGGGGGTTTAAACCCCTGCTCATATTCCAGGTTGCATGAAGAAGCATCTGCCTTGGCTCACTGCACTGCCAAATATCACCTAGAACACAGGGGTTTCTGAAACACCATCAGACAGAGGAAACACACCTGCATTAAGAGTAACTGTTTTAAAAATACACAGGAAACAAAAGCATGATAACCAAGAAATATACGAAGTATGTCTCAGTAACCATGGGTATACATGATGGTAGTGCTCATGGGCCCCAAGAATCACCAATTCCTTCTCTCTTTTGTGTCAAATATCTGAAGCCATATACTGCCACCTCCTCTGACCTTCCTACAGTCTTCATGCAGCTGATGATTCCAGGTGAACATTGTTTCAAAAGTAGATTTCTGTTGCAATCATAATTTTTCATCCTTTAAAGCTGCTCCCATTCTTATTTTCCTATGTCTTTTTGAGAATGTTTTTTGTGTGGATAATTGTGTATCTAAGCAACACCCTAACAGAAAAAATCTTATGCCCTGTCATTTCAAACATTAGCTGCTTTTGCTGTTTATTGAAACTTGCATTTCAGATGTCTGTGTACACCCAAGGTTGAGCCTTTTTTTTTTTTCTGAACTGCAAGTTAAAAAGAATAATGGTATCCAAATTTTCTTATGTTTTTGTGAGACATTATTGGCTTCGAAAGAATACTTGCACAAGTACTGTCACTTCAGTGCCAGTACATCTCACAGTACTTCTCCTTTCAGGCTAAGAAACAGCATTAAAACTGCATTATCTGAATTTCACAAGTGATCTTGGGTCTATGTCATATTTCTCCACATAAGAAGTCTGACAAAAGAAGATGTCACTTGTGGGCTTTCTGAGCCTTACAGATGGGAAAAGCTGTTCAATGGTTATATTGTTGGCTTATCTTTTGACTGGATTAAACAACAGACTTGTGGCAGATTTTTCTTCTGCCACTGGTGTTTTGTGTAGGTAGGTGTTCAGAGAACATCTGTTTCTTGATAGTTGTCTCAGCAATTCTGCTTTACAAAGATGGATGCAAGGGATAAAAAGGCCCTAAACATGAAAACATCCTTTCTACTGTTAGGCCTTTTTTTGTTTCCCCCCCCAAATCTCTGTACAAACTCCTACAGTTACAATTTAATGAAAAAACTCAGATAAATCTACCTGGACTTCTCTATGGTTTAAATATACCTTCACAAGTCCCTTATTTTAAAAAGTTCCATCTGAAAGCAAAGAAACAAATTCTCAAGTACCTGTTTGCTTGGGCAGCTCTTCCAATTCATTCATGAAGGCACAAAGACCCAATTTTAAGTTACTGTAATATAAATAAAGGGTGACAGGACTGCTGACTAACCAGTTATTTCCCATTTTCTACTTCTCCATTTAACTCTTCCTTCCTTAGCATGCATTTCCCTTGACTACTTTTAAATTTAATGATACTGAACAACTTTGCCACATTACCAAGACAATTTTGAGCTTTTGATTTTATCTGAGATTTTCCTGGTCCTCCCAGCTCCGCCAGTAGCAGTTTTTGTAAATGAACAAATCATCTTATCAAATTCTTCCTCTTTCTGCCTCTCTTATGAAAATCACAACTTGGATTTAAGATCTGTACACTGCCATCACTCCCTCCTATTTCCATCGGGCTTAAAGTAGACTTGACTGCATACACATTGAGCATGAGTGACACTGTGCTTTTTGTCTGACCTCAGGAGACAGATATATTGCTTGCACAATGCTCAGGCTGAGCAAAGAGATCACAGAATATATAATGATGAATAACCAAAGGCATTTTATCTGGCTTTAACTGAAATTTACTGAATTAGTTTCTCGCTCGGTTCTCGCATGGGCAAATTTCTTCTAGCTGTGGTTTCTGCCGTGATTAAATTTGCCTGTGTAAGACTTGGGAATGATTGGGAAACATTTGGCCAATAATTTCTAAAAGGGAAGAAGCTGCAGTGGAACAAGCTCAGAAAGGTTAAAACCCAGGGAGGAATTGCTGCGGGGCTAGAACTGTTATCAAGATATTACTGCTTCTTTCATGCACTTATTATGGATTTTTAAACAGGAGAAATAGCAGTGCCTCACCCACAATAAGTAATCCCATATCTTAACATCAAACCATTCAATTTCTTATCTTCTTCCACTCCAAAGCTTTAATCACTTGTAAAGGCTGCTAATGCTTTGCCTTGTGTAATGCAATTAGATTTAATTTTCATTCTACTTCTTGTTTGATTCAAGAAAGATTGCACTGAAACCTTCCCATGTCTAGATGTAGCAGCCAGTGCCATCAACAGACCCACTGAGCTCAGGGGGGATGTATTTTACACGGTAATAACAAGTGCATTTGTTTTATAAACCTGGCATGCCAATAAAGTACCTAAGGTAGGATTTCCTAAAGCTCTGCAGGCTGGTCTGCTATTGACTTCAGCAGAAGTAGGCTATTGAGGAGATATTTGTCTGGATTGCAATGCAATTGCCCCTTGGATTCTAATTTTGTTTGTTACTAGAGTGTTTCTATTCGCAAAAGGTTTTTATTGTCACTTCAAACATTTATTGTGCTCAGGAGGGCTTTCACATTTCAAATGTTCACCAGCATGAACCCTAATTTTTGTGCTTAAACATCTTCTCCCAAAATGCCCTCAGGTATGCACTTGGTGCTGACACACTACAAAAACTGTCTCTTTTGATATAGGTAAGCAAGATTTATTCAGATCATGGCCACAGCTTATGTTCTCAGTAATGTCAAGCTGTTTCAGTCTAAAAGTTGCAGATGAAATGTTCAGACCTGTTTTTGTGTTGCTCTAACCCTGATGCTACTACAGCAAGAGGCAAAATTCTCTTTGACTTAACAGCTTCAAAGATAAGGTAATACCGCATTCATTAAAGAAAGAAATGACATTGTATTTTTCAGCACACCACCAGGAGTAGGTAATGTTACATGAAGTTAATTGTCAACAGAACTACCCTATAATTGTTTTCCTCCTCTCTCCACAATGAAGAGCAATTAAAGCTTGCATAAAAACAAGACAGTGTGCTGGCAAAGATGACCCTGTGGTACAAGTGAGAAAAAATGATGACATGTGTATGATCTGTGTCAAACCGAAGACAATTGGAGAAAGAAGAAATAGTTAAACTGAAAAAGAAATGCGGGTCAATAGCAGGATTAACAACAGGGAAAGGGGACAAGTATGATGAGGAACAGAGAGAAACTGTAAAGCTTTACTTCTGCCTTCTTTAGTAGTTATTAACATGAAAGGCTGTAAAGACATCAAACAAATATCCAAAAGTTAATCAAGCACGCAAATCACCAGTAGAGAAAGGCACACTAATTGGGGGAAGGCAGAAGAAGCTGGAGAAGTTTAGACTGCCTGGGAAACACAGGTGAGCAGGCAGCATTGGATCAGCTGTATGAGAAGGAAAGAGGGAATATCCCCAGGAGAGCCAAGTGGGGGGAAGACTCCAGGGACTGGCAGGGCTCCATGGGAACACAGGCCACAGGGTTTCAAGCAGGATTTGGCTTTATGAGCCTGCAGCAAACAGGGCAGCTGATAAGCCCAGTAATTATGATCCCTCACAGCTATCACAGGCTCGATAGCTGGTTTACAGGGAGGTTGCTTGGTAATAGAGACGGACTGGCTGGAGCCACACATGGATGGAGAGGTGTCAAAGGGGTGCTTTGGCACACCAGTGTCTGGTATGCAATCACATCTCCAAGCTCTTGTAAATGCACAGGGAACCAAAACGGAGGTATTTGTCCAGCAGGACAATCACCAAAGACCAAAAGGAATGTTCTCCTAAGCAGGAGGTACATGCTCACTAAGTAGACATTGCTCCTTCAATTACCCAAGCTAGAAGGACCCTGAAGGCTGCTACAACAGAGAATCCCTGATTACAAACTCCAGTTGGTCTTTGTTTTGAACCTGAACCAGCACTTAGTAAGTCAGTATAAAATTTCCCCTAACTTCTGAGATGCTGGACCATATCTCATGTAATGCTGGGCAAAGTTTGGTTTTTGGAAGACTGCTCTATGAAGCTGTGGTGCTTGACATTTAATTTGGAGACCCCACATTTCAGTGCTTCAGCTGAGCACCTCAAACTCCACAGCCATGGCAAAAAGAAGTCCAATTTGATTGTCCTTGACTTCTCCATCAGTTACTGATGTCAGTGTTTTGAAACATTTAGCTAGGGTTTAATATTAAAGAAACCTCTGAAATGCTTAGATTAAGTAATCTGAGCTGAAGTGCTCTGTAGAAATAATTCATTTTAGATGACCAAAGCACAGTGAAAGCTTTATTTTCTGTGGCAGGCATAACCCTACAAGGGCAGGCAAAGCCTAAGAAGTACTGAGATTAAGATAATGTTTTTCAGAATTTTTTTTAATTTAAAAAAGGGCTTTATTTTAAGTACTGGGGTTCCTTCCTCCTGCTTTCTAGAATAAAATCCCAACAAATTTAGGATCAAAATTATTTCATTGAGACCCTTCAGGGGGGACTCCTCAAGTCACCTGTGTAATTACATGGATGTAATCCAAGTAAATCTTCGTGTTGTTTCTCTCAACCACAAGAAAGCAAGCTGTGATTTAGATTACTTTTCTGCTCAGAGCACTCAACCTATGCCCACACACTTAGGAAATTCCTATCAGTGGCACCCAAAGAAGTTAATACTCCCATGCACCTACAGCAAGCAGAAAACATTGTTATGGTGACAGTTCTTCATGTGAGGAAAATCAGTGCAGGATCAGGACTCTCCACAGAAATATGCTGACCATTGACCTGCTGCCCTCTGAGCCTCTTGCTCTCTGTTCTTTATCGAGATTACCCGAGCGAGGAAAAGACTCTCAGAAATCCACTGGCACATTGATCAAAACACGACACGCACCAAAGGAATCAGATCTGCCTGAAACACACTCTCATGCTGGCTGCAGATTGTGTATAGGATGGCAAAGACAAATAACCTGACACTGCACCTTAATAATACTGCTTGCTCTTCCAGCTGCTTTCTCATTTGGTTTTGTTTGATTATTTCTTAAGAAGGTCAACTCTGGAGGCAACTCCCCCCTCATCTGAACCCTCAGCAAAAGCTGCCTGCACAAACCTCAGAGAATTGCAGAGCCCTGAGGAGACAACACTGCTGCTGATCAGGCGCACACCCCGGTTTGGCTGCCACCTTTTGGTTGGGTTGGCCCTATAGACATAGAATGAGGCTGCATTCACGGAGAGCAGAGAGCCACAACCTCCCATGGCTGCAGTTCTAATTCACATCCTGGAATACAACAATGAAGAAGACAGGGCAAATATCTTTTCCCCTTAAAACCTTCGGACCATGTTGGTTATCTGTGGGATTTCTTGCCAAATTATCCTCTGTAGTTGCCTGCTCTCACAGGTTCACCCCCTGGCTCCTGGCAGCTCAGTACAGCATCTGACCTGTGCTTGCTGAGCTGTCCAAGTGTGTTTTGCACATCACTTCCATTAAATTATCACCTCCAGAACATCTGGACCACCAGATATTCTCACAAGACTATGACACAGAGACAGAGGATATTTTAGAAGTGAGTGGTTATGGTGCTCAGGTTGTGGAGCACAAGCAGAAATGATGTGCTGGGTATGCTGGGTCCCTACAGAGGACCCAGAGAGAAGAAGGTCTAACCCAGCTAAGCATCCTAAGCAAGGAGAGAAGAGCTGCCAAAACCTGTGAGATGGCAGAAAACCCAGAATGTTGTGTCCCTTACTTAAGATAAGAGCAGAGCATGCCCGATCCATTTGGGTAGAGCTGTCAGTCCACAGGAATATTGGGTCATTTAACAGGATTCCTCAGGGCACGTATGAACAGTCCTGCTCACTCCTACACACTGTACCCCCAACACCTGTAACCTTATCACAGCTGTACAGAGAGAAGATCCCTGCATCTTTTCTTCCCAGGGGTGCTTCTCAGGCACACATAACCCAGATATGTTCCATCCCAAAACCATCTGCCCACAGTAAGGCTGCTATAAAAAAAAAATTATATCCAAAAATCACTTTTACACATCAGAGTACTTCACTTGACTTCATTTTTTAATGCCTGGTATGGATTTCTATAAATCAATTCTATCACTTGATTTTTGAAACACGTAGTTACACATAAGAAGCTTAGAATCCAGTTTTAATGGGTTGATTTTTCAAAATGTTTTACTATACAGGCACCTAAGGTTTATTCTAACACTTAAGATAGGAAAAAAATCTGGGTACAAAGTCTAGACTCACGAACTGAGTCAGAAATCCAGATCTTCAGGCATTCCAGAGTTGCCTGATGTGCTAGGCAGAATGAGTCTCTGCTACCAGAATATGGGAAAAGCTAGGACTGATTATGCCTGTATCTGTCACATTTTACCAGGAAGAAATCTGATCTGAGTTATACTTTTGCTGTCAGTCTTTAACGAAGTGCTGGGAGCTATAGGTGGTCTGCACTTGGGGAGGGAAGGAAAAAACTCAACTGCAAACCAAAGCCTACTGTCAGTTAAACCAAAGAATCAAGAATAAATTTCACCTAGCTGCTCCTTAAAGAAATCAGAATAATAATTGCCTAGAAACCCAGTACCTTTTGGAGTGCAAAATAATGACTGAAGAGATGGTGTGGTCCGACAGCAAGCAAACAGAAATTAGAATGAAGTGTTTTCTTACATAGTTCTGAAAATCCAGATGTGTCTAATGAAAATAAACTCAACATTTCATTATTCAAGCACAAACAATACAGTAATAAAAAATGAATGCCCAGAGTGCTATCAAGAGGGTGTTTTATGGACTGTAAGCCACACACTTTGTGGGCTATTCAGGAAAATGCTTTAAAATTAGAATTTCAACTCTCACTTCTTAAAGACCCCATTAACATGTTTCTCACCCAGACTGTTTGATTGTGTCCCTGAGGAATTGGGGAAGTGCAGAACTGCAGCCAAGGAGGCACCTAACAGCGGGGAGCTGCTTGGCTCTGCAAAGCTCTCAAGGAGCATGGACGGAACAGTTCTCTGCCAGCCTGGCTATGCCTAATCCTTGTGTTCACAGAAGGATGAAACCTGGACTCTTCCGTCCCTCTGTTCAGCTTACACAAACTCCAGGAAAACTTGCAGTCCTGTCCCTCGGTGACTGTATTTCAGTGCCTACATCTGAAAGATTTAGTAGTCTTATTAAAACTGTTGAGAACAGAGTGAGGGCTTGAAAAGACATAGCGTGATTCCTGCAAGCTCGAATCCTCTACAAGTAAGAAGCTGAGTAACCTGTGGGTGATTTACCCTTGAGAGACATTGAGTATACTTGCTATTTGTTAAGCAGTAAGGAAGCTTTCCAACACGTCGCTAGGATAGTGGTGTGTTTAGCTGGAGTAATAAAGCTGCTTTGACACACGTAACTGATGAAGCTGTTGAGGAAGGCAAACTGTTTTGACTCTGCACGTCTGGTAGTTCTTGGCAAGGTTGGGTAGAAACAGCATTCTTGTCAATTAAGCACGACACGAAAGCAAATCAAATTGCTCTGAGCCAGGATAATGTGGTGTGTGAGCTGACAGTGGCATCAAAGGTACTCCAGGAGGGTACGTACATAAATGAGCTGGCTGGGAGGGAAAAAATGGACCTTGGAAGAATGGCTGTGGAACTGCTCACCCAGGTGACACCTCAGTGCCCTGCCATTTGGTTCCTCCCACGCTGCGACCACGAGCCAGACAGCTTTGTGCACGTTTGACTAAGAGCACAGCATCATGTTTTAGCAGAACAACTAGTTAATTCATTGGGGTTTTTTGCCTTTGCTGGGTGGAACTGCCAAAAATAACCGAATACAACCGTGTGGTGGAAGAAACCCTGCTGCAGCTGAGCTCACCGTAGGCTTTGCCTCTCTACGAGCTGCAGCAGCTTGAAGAGGCACACGAAGGGAAGCACTGAGGTGGGGGCAGCTGCTCTTCATCTGCAGGAGCTGTACACGTAGCTGGTAGAAGCCATGCCAGGATGGAGCGCAGCAGCCTCGGGATGCCGGTACTCCGGCAGACACTGCTCCTGCCAGGCTGTGCAGCTTGGCACCCCCAGCAGCTCTGCCATGGCCTTTGCTGTGCCCACAGGCACAACGTGGCCTCACTTCCAGCCACCTTCTGCTGCATCTCCTCACTCAGAGCAAAGCCTCGCTCTGCAGCAGGCTCTCTGAACTCACACCAAGTACTGTAAGCAATCCAGGAGGTAGCAGGCAGGTAGCATTCCAAGAGAAGGTACGACTTGGGGAACACTTGCCAGAATCCGGCCTTTGTTGCAGATCATGAAAAACAGTCTTCAGCCTCCACCTCGCACGTGAGATGTGACATTACTGACTCCAAGGAGAGAGCACTGCCTCTCAGTGCTGCTACAGGAATATGAGAAACACAACTCTTGGTTCTGCCATTTACACCTGTCAAGACTGGCAAAACCCCCTGCTGAGTTCCTCATTCCCTCTGCCCGGGTACAAATGACTGCAGATGGGGCAATGAAGTGGAGATGGAAACAAATGCAAATGAAGAGGAAACATTTTACATTTCAATAACCTCAGAGAGGAGAAGCCAGGGTTGGCAGGGAAGCAGTGTGTTTACACATCACCTGAAGATTTCTCTGTTTCCCACAGCAGGTGT
>NW_008237239.1:20899571-20900321 GCF_000691975.1 Corvus brachyrhynchos | reverse complement strand
GTGGGTTTGTTAAAACGTTGGCTTTTTTTGTTCATTCATTCACATCAGTCAAAATGATCCCTTTTAAATATATGTTCCTGTGATGAAGAAATGCATTCTAATTAATGCTTAATTAAAACGGTGTTTTCATGACAGGGCTACTGAATGTAATTGCAAACCAAAAGTTAACTGGATTTTTCAATGCAAAAAGTAACAATACCTGACAACATTGCTGTACTCACCATCACGACTCCATTATACAGATTAGTCATTATTGATAAAACATTTTCCAAACCGAATGAATGTAAATGCAATAATGAGCTGTGAGTTTCTTTCTCTACAATAAAGGGAAAACACGACACTTACGCTCAGAAGACACTTGGCTTCTTACAAAACTTAAAAACTGGCAGAATTAAGACCGGTAAGAACTTGTGTTCAGGGACAGGGTTTCTCAAGCAATAGTCCAAGAGTAGTAGATAGCCACAGAGTAAAAAAAAACAAAAATCCTCCCACCAGAACTCATCATTTGCTTTACAAAGTACTGCTCTTCCTAAACACCTATGGGATATGAGAAACTGCAGCCGGCTGCAGCGATAACACGGAGAACACGTATCGTGCTACAGCTGGAAGACACACGACTTCGTGTGCCTTGCGTCTTTAAACACATACACATCCTAACTTTGCCAGCAGTTAAAGCCGGTACCAAGCTGAGCGGCCAGGCACGGCGAAAGCCTGGCTCTCCCTCAGCATCTCCATCAGCCCGCTACTACC
>NW_008237239.1:20893936-20898171 GCF_000691975.1 Corvus brachyrhynchos | reverse complement strand
GGTTTGGCTTCAAAACCTTTCCTCTGTGCCCGGTGCCAACAGGGTGTTTTTGGGGGAGATGGTGGTGATCGGTGGAGCGCTAATTAATTAATTTCAGCCATATCTAGTTGCACGAATCGTTGTTTCTGATCTGACTCCACAGAGGTAGACCCAAGAAAATGATACATTTTGGGTTCAGTGCCAAATGCCCATTTAATCTGAGCTAGTGTCTGAAAGGTGATTTTTTTTTCCCCCCCAAGATGTAGGGTTCTGTCTTCGCTGTTTGCCTTGGAACAAACACTGTAGCCTTTCTTATCTGTTATGCTGCAGTAAGAACTGCAGTCCTTTCCTGGGAGGTTTTAAGTAAATAAATACATTCATTTTTAAAAAGAAAATGAGAATTCACAGTGATAAAATATTGCAAAGAGGATGGGAGTGATGCCAGTCCTGCAAACATATGTGTAGGGGTTGATAACACGTGTAGGAAAGATCTGTGCTTGGAGGAGGAAATGCTCCCCAGAATTTACAGTTGCCAGTGTCAGTCTCACTGGGATGGGAGCTTCTGCCCTGCTTTATGATGGGGGTTTTTTTTTGCCTAGGTTCTCTTTTTTCTTTTTTTTCCCTTTTTTTTTTTTTATACAGGAAAATATTTGCTGCCTCTTGGTAGCTGCATGATGTCTTTTAGCACAGGCCTATTTGCCATCACTAGAACCTCTCCATAGCTTCACACATTTATTTCTTATTTTGGATCTGAGAGATTTTGCTTTGCCATGAGATTTCACGTTATTGGCAGTTATCTCTTGGCCACATCCATAGCAGGAGAACTTCCTCCCTTTCTAATAGACTGTTCATACTTGTCAGGTGAAGAAAATGGCTTTACACCTATGCTTCCTAGGAACAGGCCGCAGATAAAATGCAATTACTTAGTTTACAAAGTACTCTTAATATCATGTTTTGATAGCCACTAACTTGTCTAAACTTTGGGGTTTTGGCATTATTGCTTTTGTGCTAAAGCATTTTGTTCAGTAAAGGTGAAAGGAAACTGTCTGGAAGTATCAAATATTTTCAATCTCCTGTTGCGCCCAAGGCGACCAATACCACATGCAAACCCTTAAGAAAAAAGTGGCTCCTATTTCAAAGTGTCAGTTGGGTCCCATTATAAATACTAAAACTGAATAAAAATAAAATAATTAAACCAATAAATCACAAACCCAATAGCTGTGGGAAGCTGTAGCAGATCTCAAGGACAAAAGAAGCAGAAAAAAATTAGGAAAGTATATCAGACCTAATCAAAACCCCATTGAAATGAGTGGAAAGTCTCCCATGGATGGTCAAGGGCTTAATAGGTCAGATATGGACCATTTGGTGCCAATGGCTATAGTTAAAAATAATTTCCACTCTGATAATTCAGGAATAATTACGTGCAATCCACTGTGTCAGATGATGTAGAACTAAGATAACTTACCTGAATTTGCAGGAATTTTGTTGCTGCAGATGGGTATCATGTTTTAGATTCCTGGTGTTTCTGTGGTTGCGGGGGAAGTAAGACTGGGGTTTTTTGTTTGATTGGTTGTTTTTGTTGCTGTTTTTTACTCTTCTGTTGGGAACATTAAAAAATGAGGGTTCGGTTCTCTGGAGTCCTGAGCAATTTCACCTAATGTGAGAGACCCCTGATGTTTTTAGTGAGAAGCCAGTTAGCAAAGTTTGTGTAACTCATATTCTCACCACGCCATGCGTTGTCCCCTCTTGGGGGATGGTTGGCCCCTAGATGAGGACTGAAAAATTGGCCTTTTCCTTGGGTCACACGACTGAATAATTTCCAAGCAGTAGAAGCTGACTGGCTCTGGAGTCTGTGGTGGCCTCTCTGGAGATGTCCTGCCTGGGAAAGGATGATGCTGGTGGGATGCTGATTAGCTTGAGGAATCACATCATAGATAAGAAAACCTACCAGTAACTTTCCATAAAGAAAAAAGCTAAGCTGAAGCAGCAAGGGACGTGGTTTAGCTGCTTCAGCATGGGCAAGACTGTATTTCCAGCATCACCGAATCATGGTTTCTAAGAATTCGAGCTGTTGACAGATTTTCAAAATGTTTTGACAACTCATTTCACTAAGATTTTTTTACTTGGGAGTCTTGAAAATTTGTCACCGTTTTGCAGAAATACTTCAGGTTTTTTCGGTTATAAAGCAAGGGGGAAAAATTTATTTTTTTTTCATTGAAGTCCCACTAAAAATGTTTGGCCCTTTCCAAAGTAACTAGCTCTTAGAAAAACTCCATTAGCTGGATAAAAATCCTCCAGAGCTGTGGCTTAAAGGAAGGTCATGGTTTTGGTTGCTTTGATCCAGATAGCAGAGTTAGAGGAAACATCCTGCACCCCTGCTTGGGTAACACTCTTAAAGGCTGTTATATGGTTAAATGAATGATGTTTTTCTAAATTTTCTTGAATAATTGAATCAAGTCTTGAGGGACTTGGTGAAAACATCACTGTCTTTAGCACTGTTTGCCTAGAATTTTTTTAAAAGCTGAT
This sequence comes from Corvus brachyrhynchos, assembly GCF_000691975.1. Taxonomy (NCBI): domain Eukaryota; kingdom Metazoa; phylum Chordata; class Aves; order Passeriformes; family Corvidae; genus Corvus; species Corvus brachyrhynchos. The sequence continues at coordinate 20,895,666 of NW_008237239.1, read as the reverse complement.
GGTCAGCTGTGAATTGGTCTTTATGCTAAAATTGGATCCCTGAGGTGTGGGAGTGTTGTATGCATGGCACCAGCCATTTGGTTTGTCAGGAGGTCAGTGTTTGTGAAAGCAATTATTTTAGTAACCAAAATGTGATGTTTACATTATTAGCTTGGCTGTTTAAAATGAAGCTTGTGCGAAGAAATGAGATGGGCTCATTAAATGTTTAATTAAACCATTGTCTACAAATAGGTTGTACTGCTAAACATTGCTTCTCTTTATTGAAGAATAAAGTTTAAAATGGTACTTTAAACCTGAAAAAGACCTGTTACTGTTATTCCTTTCAAGGGAATAGTTATTTCTTTTTCCTTTTTTTTTCTTTTTTTTTTTTTTTTTTTTTTTTATGGGTAAAATCCTCTGAATTCTCAACCATGGTTTGACTGCGTGACTCACAAGCAAATTAGCAAGATCACTTTTTTCACCTTCAGGGATACCAAGACGTCCACAGTTGTGTTCTTGGTTCCAGTACAAGCTTCACTCATGCGCGTCCCCACTGACCTTGTAGCAAATATTTGCCAAGAAAAAATATCAAGTACATCATTCAGGAGCTTTTTACCACTATATTGGCATGGAAATGTCTCAAGTAGTTATTTGGAAATGTCTCATACAGTCTGAAGGTAAACATGCCATACAGTCCCTGACCTGAAATATTCAGCTTGTTTGCAGTAGCTGGACATATTTTCTACCTCGTCAGTGACCAAAGGCAAATAGATCTGTAACTGCTACTGCAGCTGGAATTAATGTGCAGATGTTTTTGTGTTGCTCTTCATACAGCCCAACATGGGCTATATAAATTAGGTTTTGTCTGTAACATGTACCAAGGAAATTATTTTTCAGTGAATGGCCTTATGGTGAGCCTGGGTGCTTGACAAGCTGTGCAGGCAATGAGATGGTGCTCTTCTTCACTTGTACCTCCTACTGTATTTCAGGGGACATTCTCCTTGGTATTACCTTGTAATTAAAGGAAATGGATGAGGTATTTGGTAGTCTATGGAATCAGGGCCTTGGTAGCATTGTGAGCAAAGGTTTCAGTTATAATCCATAACAGAAATGAATATGCCCATTTTTAAAGTTAGAAATCTGGATACTTTAGGGTAGAGGGTGCTTCCCAGTACCTGACGTAGTGGGATGACAGATTGAGACAGTGAAAAGTATACTAACTACAAAGTATTTGGGGATGGGTGTGTGTCTCCTTGGAGCATTAGGTGTTACTAGTGTCTCCTCACCCTCCCAGGCACTTTTGAAGGTTTTGAAGCAGAAGACCAGTCCTGTAACCCAAATGGCCTTTTATATTCTCATGTCTTCTCTCTGTATCAGGGTGAACTTTTGGGGAGGGGAGAGAGAAAACAGACAGGCTTATTACTGGTCATGAAGCCATGAGTTGCCTCTTTCAGACAATTTGGTTGAAAACTAAGACATTTTATGGGTTGACTAGCAGGTGGTCTATGTGGAGTCTTGGCATGAAACTGTTTCCAGGTAGCAGGGCTGTGTAAGGCCGCATTGCTCTGCCAGTAGCACTCTAGCTTTCATGAGAGCGGAGCTGAAGAAGCTGATGAGAGAAACTTGATAATCCTTTGGGAACCATTTGTTGAACTCCCAAACTCAAAATCAAGTCAGGGTGAGAGGTAGAAGTCAGCCAGTGAAGGTTTTGGTTTGCTAGGTCAAACTGCAAGGGGATGCTAAGCTGTAGG
>NW_008237239.1:20889800-20893912 GCF_000691975.1 Corvus brachyrhynchos | reverse complement strand
GTAGGGAAACAGGAGTATTGTTAACCAAATACATGATTTTACCTGGAGACTATTTCCACAGGTTTAAGAGAAACAGGAAACAATCACTGTTTACATCAGAGATTCCTTAATTCTTCCTGCTAATTTATGAATATGCAATGGCCTTTTTTTTTTTTCCTGAGGCCCAGTGATCTAACTACTACTCTCTCACTGCTCTCACTGAGAGAATGATCTAATTAGTGCTGCCAATTACATTCAATTTAAATCTGATGAATAGCCAGTTTCAGAAGGCCTGATTCTGTCTAGTGCTCTGAGCATCCTGAGCACCTTAATGTGTTCTCACTTGCCTGTACTGCTTATGGAAGCTGGAGGCACCCTGCATCTTGTGCAGGTAGTTCTGTGTTCGCATGTCTTAGTTTCCTCACAATTTTGGTGGGATGAAATCTTGCATTTTATGGGAAAACCTTCCACTCTGGTGGCTTATGTTCCTCCTGCATTAGTTCTGCTAATTTGTTTCTTCTATTATTGCTTTGCGCAGGGAAATTTCAGTCAGTGCCTTGGCATGCAAGGGATTTTTAATACATTTTAGTAATGGAAAGCTGCTATTCTACTGCTCAGGAAGATGCAGCTCTGTAATACTTCTGAGGCCCTGCAAAGGATAATTTCCGAATGCACAACCCACTGTTGAGTTTGTGTAGGCTGTTAGGGAACAAAGAAGTTACCAGATTTTTTTTTGAAACCCATATTGTTCGGCCTAACCAGAGCCTGGCCTTTCAGAAGAGGTCAGCATCCTTCAGCTCTCCTAGTAAATAGCTCAGTTTTTGAAAGGACTGAAAGGCCAGTTAGGCAGTTCTGTAACCTGCCATTTCTATTGACAAGAATTTGGAGGAAAGAAGAGCTCTTCAATCTCGCTGTTAAGGTTAGAGACATGGCCCCTGTATTCTGTGGCTGAGGTTCACAGTGCAAAGGGGAGGGATAGACAGACAGATGCATGGATGGATGGATGCAGAAACCTGCAGAATGGGATTGGTGCAGCTCCTGAGAAATCTGCATCCTCCAAGTCCATGCTTGCCTGTATACCGATGAGCTGCAGGGAGCTTGCCAGGAAGGGAAGTAATTTTAGAGTGTGATTTGGAAAATGATTCAGTTTAAAAATTGCTATTTTTGAAGGGCTACTTTCAGCTGGGATCCAGTCCCCAGCCTGTTCCCAGAAGCACTTGCCTTGCTGCAGCAGAGCGTGGTGAAAAGTGGAGGAGGAATGTCTGTCTGGGAACCGGCAGCCCTGAATCTCGTGATGCCGCTGAGGAAACAATTCATGGGAATGGGGCCTTCTTACATTTCACATCCCTTCCTGCATTTGGCAGGTGAGTGTTTAACCCAGCTAGGTTGGTGAACGTGGCAAAGGTCACTCTGCCCACCCTCCCTCCATGCTCAAGGGAAGGCACAAGGAATGTGGGTCTGGAAATGGGGCTGCTGGGCAGACAAAGTTTTGAGACAGGAAAGCCTGCTTTATCCTGTTGACATAAAAGCCAAGGACAGCATGAGGAATTTATGAATCAAAGTTGTGAAATGGCAAACACCTTTTTCATGCCATTTGAAGATGTATTGTATGTATTTGATAGAGCCTGTGGCTGCACATCCTGCAAATCTCTCCAGCCAGTGGCAGCGGAATGAAACCGGCTAAGCTGACACTCACTCTGTCAGGCTGAGGCTTTACAGAAGTTCAGGACAGGCAACATTTGATCACAGCACTGAAGAAAATATTGGCAACCCCTTTGGCCTGTTAGATTTGCTTTCTAGGGTGAGAAGTTTCAGAGAGCGATCCTGTGCTGATTACACCTGTCAGTTATCAACAAACAGGTTAAAATGCCTCTTCTGCCCTGGATTTGTCCCTCTTGTTTCGTTCAGACAGGTGCTGCCTGATGCTCCTCTGAGGTCATTTACCCTGGAAAGCTTTTCATAAACAGGTTCCACTTGTGACTAAGCAACTTCACAAACTTGGTTTGTTCTCGAGGATGTGTGGAGTCGAAGTGTATGGCTAAAGACTTTGCTCTGCTTCCTGTGCAGGTATCAGGGGCATACAAGGAAAGCAACATATCATCTTATCATCTTTAGAACAAATTCTAAGCTCCTGCTAGGAAGCAGAGGGTGAAGAGAACGTCATGGTGAGGAGGGCTCCCCTTTACAGCTGTCCATTTTTACTTCAAATGCAATGAGCAAATGGGGAAATGTATCAAGCTTTTTAAAAAAAATAAAATTCCAGGTTGCTGTGTAGAGGGTTTTAAAGGACCTTTCCAGATTAAGATTTTCTGTTATTTATGGCCACATAAACAGTGTTACATGTGTAATACCAAAACATTCTTTGTGTGTGTTATGAAAGAAACACAACTGCTGTGCCACTGAACATGCAAAACTGTGCCAGGGAAAACATTCAGGACCAGAGTAATTTTCACCTCTGTTCTTCTTAGCCTGGAAATGAACTTCAGCCTCCCATATTCCTATTTTTAGCGATGGCCACTGCCCATATTCACCTGGGCACTAGGGGAAAATGAAATGAAGCTGTTTGGCAGAGTTTTGCAGTCATTTCACAGAGGAGCAGTCAAAGTGGTGTAAAGTGATTAAACTTGTTACAGTGGCTTTAATCCATTGTAGGTGTACTGTGGCCAGTGCTCTCACTTTAGTTTTAGAGCAGTGGGGTATTGATTTAGCATTTAACAAGCACTTATCTAGTGAAAATGCATCAGTGGAAACATTAGAAATAAAAATGCACAATGAAGAACATATGATATTGAATCCAAACTACACAGTGTGCTTCAGGTCAGAAAGAGCTTAGGTAAGGAATGAGGGGAGCACAATGGAATAGTGGGATAAGGAGTGCCTAAGAGTGGACACTGCAAGAATGGAGTAAATAATGGTAACTCTGAGGGCACTCTGTGCCTGAGAGATCACTTCTGTAGCTCTGCTTCTGTGAGAAGTGCAAGAGGCAGGGATGGAGAATAGAAAGGAGCACATACTTTAAAAGCCTTCTGGAAGCTCAGGCTTAGAGTCCTCTCAAAAGATTTCCTTCCAGCTGCACAGTCCCCTTGCTGGCCCTTCAGGTGTGTTGACTTCTAGGTGAGCATGGTCTAGTGCACAGGTTGGAAAGTTTTCAAGCAGCACTTGCCAAAGTGTATTTTAGTTTTCTAAATCAGAAGTTCAGTGGGCTAACAGAGGTTTGGGATATATGGGATTTGTCCCACATGGAAACGAGCTGCCTCCAGGCAGTTGAGTGTTGTGTCCCGCCATCATGTGGGGCCTGCTGGCTTGCCTGGGACTCTTGGCTGTATCTCAGGAGGGAGCCATTCCCACTTTACAGTGACTCTGTGTCAGGTTCAGCCCATGTGCCATCCACAGCTCCTGACTCCTGGTCTAACAGCCAGGCTGTCTGAGTCAGGCTTAGAAAACATGGATTTCTCACCAGTTATAAGCTGATACATTGCATCACCTTGTTCCAATAATTTCTCTTCAGTTGCCTTACTTACCCTTCTGACCTTGGTCCTGTTTCTCTCCCTAGGCTGAGAAATACTCCGGAATAGAATGGCTTTTATTTTGATGCGTTGTCATACCTCCATTGGAGATACAAAGAAGTCATGGCAAGCTTCCCACCATCCATGAAGGAAATAGAAGAGAGTCCCACTGGTGTGAGAACCATTGTACTGGCGAGACCTTGTCGTGCTCATAATGATAGAAGGGGAAAATACTCTGCTGTGAAAAAGATGTGGTCTAGCAAGCAGGCTTCATTTCTGTCCAAATGCCAGTGTGGCTTATTATTTTCTAATGAAATGAAATATATTCATGCTCTCTGAAGCTGACTGTGTTGATTTAATTTGTGTTTTGTGATCAAGATTCTAGATTTCATATCTTTTGTGTTTTATAAGTAGTGAGCAGGGATTTAGCTGCATAAAACGCATTAATATCAATACAATATAACTCCCCAGGCACTTCTTTAAAGACTATTTTATACATAACAACATGGAATTTCACCTCTATATTTCTCTCATTCTCTGCAGGAAAAAACAGTGATAGCTAATCTGAAGGCAAGCACACATTTTATTATTGCTCTCAAAGCAGTAAGCATTTTTAGTACTCTGAAT
>NW_008237239.1:20885441-20889784 GCF_000691975.1 Corvus brachyrhynchos | reverse complement strand
TGACAAACAACAGGCAGTGTATAACACAGAAATCAAATAGGTGCTTTTTTGGTGGGCTGGGCTGGGGAAAGCAGCAGAACAATCTCGGGCATGAAATCACAGGTTATTATTTATTTTACGTGATTTCAGTGTGCTGCTTTCAGAGTTTTTTGCTTTAGAGAACTGGTATGCACTAAGTGAGGGAGATCCTTCTCCAGTATGAAATATTATTAGAAAAGGAAAGTTCACTTTTCTAGAGGAAATTTCCTGGGTCTGCTTCCTTTCCCATGAGTAAAAATGATCCAAATACTGTTGAGAATGGAAATAGGGAGGAAAAAAGACATGTTTTCCAAGCAAAATATGTTAATTTTATTTTTGCTTTGTCCTTACAAGCCATGTTTCTGACTTTCAGCCCAACCACTAAATTTGTCTCTCTGTACTAAAAGTTAATTGTCACATCTTAGACACTTGTTCATCCAGGAGAATGGAACAACCTGGGAATGATCCTAGGTAATTTTGAGTGTTTTCCAGCAGAGGGAAAGACCTCTCAGCATCACCTGAGGACTCTTGGTGGGTCTTGGACATATCAAGATGTTCTGTTTGAGCTCGGCCTGGTGAGAGGTCTTGCCAGGACAGGGTCTGTGCTGTGGGATGAACCAGCTGGCTGGACTTTGTAGGGTGTACTGTGGATCACACCTGCATCATGCTTACCCTCAAGTAAGGAAACATTACATTTGTCAGAGTTTAGTCTTCCTAAAATTTGGCTTTCCTGATTTAATTCATGATTCAGATAAACAAAATTCCAGTTATTCTGATGACACTTCACAAGCGTTGGACTCATGATGGCCCCCAGTCACAACTTTCCTTGTTTTGGGATTGCAAAGCATTCCTTTTGCTCTGAACTGAGTGAGTAGGTCCCATTTGGCAAGTATGAAGTGTCTCTGGAGCTGTGCTGTTCTGGTGCTGAAGAAGAATGTGCACTGCACCAGTCAGTGGTACTGTTGTATATTAATCCCGCGAAGCAAATTCTTCCATCTCTGATCAAGTGCTGAAGTTTAAAGGGGCAGTTGCAATACAACAGAATATAAATCATCACCTTAACTGTAGCTTGTGGAAGCTTGTGTCATGGGATTCAGCCTAACAACAAAATAAATCTATAAATCAGCTGAAAATGACCGAGGAGACGAGTGCCTGGATTTTTTCAATTGCGCATTGAATAATTACGAGCTCCCAGTGTGTATGCCCAAGTCTCACACACACACACACACTGGAAGTGTACAGCAGATAGAGATGTAGCCCAGAAGTTCATTATTTGGCAGCTGTAGGAGTTATGAGTCCCAGGGACTGCCTGACCTTAGGATTCTTCTTCTAGTAACACTGGATTTCTTGGGACTGGAGAATACATGAATCAGAGGAATGAAGGTCAGGGAAAGAAAAGGTATGTTTAAGCTGAAGAATAACACTGGCCCAAAAGCAAATGAGTGTGTATTGCCTATGAATGCACTGAGAGTGAGAATATTTGAGACTGTTCCTAGCTATTAAATTAATCAAATTTCTAAACTGTCTTCCAATAGGAAGAATGAGAGCAAAAAGCTGGACTGCCTGTAAGGTGGAGTCTGAAGGGTGTTGTACAAAGTGATGTCTGCAATAGCAGTAAACTGAATTTAATGGCTAAAGTGCTCCAAACATCATCAGATACTTTAAACTGGATAATGTACAGACCTCAGTCATACACAGTATTTCTTCCCAATCACCACTAAAAGGGGTGTTACATTTCCACGCTCTTTTTATAGCAATATTGACTTTTGGAAGTCAAGTAACTTTTGTAAGCTGGCTGAGGAATGCATTTGGGAAGAAAGGCTAGGGATGATTTTGCTAGAACATCCATATCAGTGGGAAAAAACAAAGAAAAAAGTTATGTCTGTTACAATTTACCAACATGAAAGCTCCTCAAGGTCTCTGCTGTTCAGAACCCAGCAGGAATTTTTTTGAGGAGGAGAAAGAGAAATGTTTACTAAAAGACAGATTGCAAACATCAAGCTGCCTGTTCTGCAATTGATCTTTTACACTGAGAATATCCAGAAGATCTATACTCATGGTTAGGCTGTTATTTGGAAAGGCAGTAAAATATGTTCTGCTGAGAACTGCTTCATATTAAGCCTGCAACTTGGGGAGCTTTTAAAATACAGCAATTGCCTTGGATGTTCATTTCCAGGCAGACCCTGGTCTATACATTTAAAGCAATGATTTGTCTTTCAGATCCACTGGAAGTATGCTGGGTTTTTTCCTTGCTTGATTAAGAAGCACAAAAATATCACAAAGGAGGGGAAAAAAAAAAGGCTATTGGACAGGGTTTTGTTAAATGCCACACTCTAGCCCCTTCCTGAACAAAAAGAGGCAAAAAAAAATTAAAAAAAATAGACACCTCTGTGCTTAGAAGTCTGGAAGGTAGGTGTTCTTGAGTAGGGAAGCTGTCAAATTCAGCCTATGGGGCTGTGCTAGCTCAGTGAAACACAATGGGAAAGCCCAGAAATGGGGGAATGATGTTGCCCGTACAACCATATTGCCATTTTTAGGAGAGACACTTCTACACTTTGTCATATTGACCTTTAGTTTCTTATCACTGCAGATTGATCTCCTCTTCTGTGCTATTTTCCCAACCTCTTTAATCAGTATTTTCTTGACGAGAAGACAACTCAGAAGAATTAGAAGATTAATTTCTCTTAGGAAGAAACATGAGTCTTTATCAACTGCTCTTCAATTGCTGCTGCTAGGAGATTGAGACATGGAAAAGAGATTTAATGCTTACTGCCATGCTTTCTGCCTGGTAACATGAAACTACATCCACATCCCCATGGCCCCTATCGAGTACTTATGCACTAACTTGTCTTCTGTGCAGCAGCAAAGCTTTGCTAGAAAAGCAAAGAGGATGAACAGCCCTGTGGTGTCTCAGCACTTGCAGTACCAGCTACATTCACCTCTTCCATTGCTTCTGTAACTCTCAAATCCTCTGCAATAAAGCACCTTTCACTATCATTTTCCAGGAAAGATGTGATAGCTGTAAGCTATCTCCTTGACTCTGATATTAAATCCCTGGTATTAATGGATCATGGCCTTCAACATTGTCAATATTATTGAGAACAATATTGTGACACTGGAAACTCAATCAAACCTCACCTTTTACATTACTTGTTACACAGTTTTTACCTTAGCACTCTGAAAGGAAGCAATTATCCTGGGTCCATGAAAACATCTTAAGTGTAAAAGACAGCGAGTAATGATTGTTGTCCCTTCACCCTCAAAGAAAGCAGATAATTGGAAAAAATAAATAAAGACACTGGTGAAAGAAAAAGGGATATAGATGGGGCCATAGGCCATAAGAAATTCTGCCTGCTTGCATCTGCACAGTGCACTAACAGTTCAGCAATTTCTCAAAGGCAAGTGGGTTGCTTTCGCAGCAGTTCTTGATGCAGCTTTTGGGAGACCTGGGGCTAAAGATTGCCCAGGTGTGATTTGTAATTCTACCTCCCGCCTGTTTCCACATATGCAGTGAAGACTCCTGTACCCTCTTCTTTTTGAGCATAGCTGGCTAAAGGCAAGGATCCCCAGGGAAATCTACAGCAAAATTGTGTTCCTGCTTTATGATGACAGTTAACTTTGAAATTAAAAACTAATAAAGCAAATTCTAACTGAGCCCAAAATGGTACTGGCTTTTTGGACTAAAATTTCAGGGTTGAATAACTGGAATTTCAATATCATCCCATATGTCTTTGTGAAGCAGTATTGTCCCAAATGGCTAGTGATGCAGTGCTTTCTCAGTCCTGCTGGATAAATCTATTTTAAGTCAATTCCCAGGAAAAGAGTTTGAAAACCTCCGCTTGCTGTTGGCATTGTTTATTTGCAACAGTAAAAGTCTGCCAAATTTCAGGCTTCATCCTGCAAACACCAGGAACTCTGTCACTTATCCAGCAAAGCTTTCATCACAGGCTTAATTCCGAAACACATGAATAGTTCCCAGTGACATCTGCAGAGTAAGTCATCTCCAACAGCTTAGGTTAAGCACACCTGTCCCCTGGACCAGAGGGATTTGTTTGTACATTTTTCAGAGCACGGCACTGCAAGAAAATGTTCACCAGTAGAAGGTACCTGAGGAGTTGGTGACTGGTGTTCCACAGAGGTGAGCGGGGCAGGGGAGGGGGGACCAACTATAGTGAGAGATGGCATTTGGGAAGGACAGGAGACTTGTCTTCATGCCTTGAAATTTATATTCCACTTCATCCCAAAGATTCGGTTAGCTGGAAGTTTACCTTGGTCTGGGAGTGTGTTCAGGCAAAACACAATGTCAGTCTTCCACAGGCTTTGGG
>NW_008237239.1:20849285-20885378 GCF_000691975.1 Corvus brachyrhynchos | reverse complement strand
AAATGCTGCAGAGGTAGAGGATGGAATGACACAGCATTGCTCAGCCCTCAGAGATGTAAATGGCTGCTGGTGAAGGAGGATCTTCTGCTACAGACTAAAACCTGGCACAGTCATCACTTCACTGCACTGTGTGATTTTAATCTGATGGAGCCTTTTTTATTCAAATCTCATTGCTCTTGACTGACATCAGGAGTAAAAATCTTGAATAGAAATGTTTCTGTCTGTAATTATAATTGGATTTGACAAACTTCCCCTCTCCACTACATTGACCATGCAATGATTTCTTTCAGTTCTATGCTTGTTTGGGAAGAAAACCTGGTATATCATCAGTATGAATTGCTCTGTAGAGAGTTTACGAGGGCAGGTGCACCGGAGAGAAATGGATAGTATGGCCTTGTGTCGATAGGAACTGTTACTGGCACGGGAGAAGTTTAATTTCAATCTCACTGTAAAACATGAAGCCAATAAGTTTGTGGGTAGGGAAACTCACACTAAACACACTCATCCAAGCTTACAAACATGAAGAGGGCTCTGACTCAGATGGTTTGAAGGCAGGTCAAGGTGAAACCACCCTGCTCACAGAAAATGAAGCAGTGACAGTGCTTGGGTGGGTGGATGGCTTTATTTCAGTCCAGTGAATGTAGTGCTGTGCACAAGATGTCCTCTGGCTGTAGGATTACAATAAGGGGCTGTGGTGTGGAAATTGGCTTGTGCAGCAGAAGCCTTAATGTTCAGGAGCTCGGAGTGTGGCTCACCAGGAATGTTCTGTAATGTAAAATATGATGGGGCTTTTTGCTCTGTTTTGTTGTGTTTTGTTTTATGAGAGCTTACTGCGGCTTTTAGCGGCCTTCCTGAGATGAGCTCTCAGCTAATGTGAAATGCATTTACAGTGCTGGCTGCATGAAGTGCTCTCTGATGGAACAGTCTCGCTGCATTTCCAGTTTCTGCATTTGTCTTCCTTTGAACAAATGGGGAAGAAATAGTTAATGATTAAACTTAGCAGATAATACTGTTTACAGCTACTGAACATATTAAAAATGGATTTCTGTCCTCGACAGCTTTGTGCCTTTGAGGATTCTGCTTGTGTACAGAGAAAAAGTCATTTTGCTCTGCTACAGGCAGCAGCACGGGAGTCCTGTGCTTGTGCAAATTCTTGCTCTGAAATCCTATTTCTGTTCTCAGCATTGCTTGTTCCAACCCAAGGTCATTCAGACTGAAAAGATATCCTTAACCTGAGTGCATGGAAAGCATGAAAGGCACAGGTGATGGTCTGTCAGTTAAATAAACTGGTATAATAAACTGAATAATGCCAGGGGAGAAGCAGGCGTAGGACCTTACCTGGAATTTTGTGCTGCTTTTGCCATTCAGACTGTTGGCCATCTCAGCCCTTGATATGTGAAACACCAGCTTTGGCTCAAGTATTTTTAATGCGGGGTTTTTGCTCCTGCATGCTGTGGGCTACTCATGAACTGTCAAAACAGGCAAAAACCTGTCAAATGCTCCTTAAGATGAAGGCAAAGCGATTGCTTTGAAAGACACATTGCAAAAAGGTGCTCTTCTAAGATATCTCATAAAGTGTTGGGCACCTCTGTGGTTGTTATCATTAGAAGGACAGGAAGAGCTTGATGGGATGTAGGACCTGGCATGGTGCTGGTTGTGGAGTTTGCAATTTCCTTCCCCTTCAGACTTTTGACATGAACCAGAAAAGTGAGCCTTTGTTTTAAAAATTACTGTGGTGACCATCTGAATCATCATTATGGACACTGAGGTGGATTATTTGCTCTCCTGAACCTTGCCTTGACAACATCTTTGCAAATCTATGGAAAACAGTATTATTGCCTTTTTTTTTTTTCAGGGTAAGGTTTGCTCCCAACATAGAAGGATAGGAAAACAATTTCATTGAGCTTTATTGTTCTTTGCCAGTACATGGCAATCTCATTTCCTGAATCTTTAGTTTGTAATTAAATGCAAACTAGAGTGTCATGGTCAAGGAATTTTGCCCCTTAATACATCTTTAAATCGAGGTTTTAATGCATATAAATTACAACAGTTTTAATCAGTGCACTATATATTTTTATTACTATGAATAAGCTTGAGAGACATTATTTATGAGGAATCAAGTGAGATTTTATGGTGGGAGCCTTAAAGGGACTCCTTTCACATAATTAATTAAAAGCAGCTCCACCAAAATCAGCAAAATGTGACAGCAGGAGGGATCAGAGCTTTCTCCTCCATCTTTACTGAGCACATCAGAATTCCTTCAGAGTCTGGTAATTAAACTAATGACTGCTGAGTGTCTGCCTCTTACACCAAGCCTTAAAACATGGTCAGGTTTTTGAGGTTTTTATGCTCAATGGAAAACCCAAGGTATCTCAGTACCTGAGATCATGACATGGAGTCTTACATTGCTATTATTTTTTCAGAAATATTAACAGAACTTCTTATCCTCTGGGAGATATCTGGTCATCTAAGAATCCCCCCTCCCCTGGGGAATATTTTAAGGACAATGGACATGTGTTGACCTCTCGGAATCAGAATAAACCTGCCTCTAATAAATAATGACTGCTTTAGGGAAAAGGTTTTGTTGCTAAACATTGAAAGTGGAACCAAGCCACTAGATTTGCTTCAGCCGAGTTGTAAACTGCCCTGCTTGTACAGAACATGGGAAATAAAACTGGAATTTTATTTAATGTAGTTGTAGAAGGGACCAAGAAAATAGCCATTACTGACTTAAAACTGCCTCTTGTGCACTGTAGAGAGAAGTAAGTCCCAGTGTAACAGGAGCAATAAAATGTCATTAAATACAAAGAAAAAGTCTGTGTCAGTGGTTCTGCAAAATTGTTTTTTGCTGGAGATTGCTTGCAGAATCAACTGGAAACACTTTTCCTAATGACCAATGTGCAATATAAAAGTCACATGGTTTGCCTTCATCCCATAGGGCTGGAAGTTCAGAATCTGGACCAAAACTTTTTTCCTCTGACTTTCCTCTGACTTACTTAGATCAGTACTCATAGCCCTAAGGACAGCTACACAATTTGGACATCTTTGTAAAAGAAAATGTACTGCCTGCCATAGGAACCTGGATCCTAAAACAGTCTGCAGCTGGCAGAAAAGGCAAGCAAACACCCCAATGGTTTAATAAAACAATGAAATATTAAAGTTGTCTTGATGAAATCTCTGTTCTATTTGATTCAACTAATGCAGACATTGTCACTTAGGACCAGAGGAGATGTTCTGATCATCAGGTAAAGGTAGAATGTAATCCAGTGATTATTCTGGGGAGCCTAAGACATTGAGTCTAACTCAAGCATGTCTTTTGGAAAGACTTCAGTAAGTTGCAGTGATTAATCAAGTTTAAAAATGTACATCAAGTTTCTAATTCAGATTTGCCTGGCTCAAGTTTCCAGACATTAGTTGTTGTTTTATACTTACTGTTTGATTTCTTGTTTAGTACTTACTATTTGTTTTTGTGAAAGCACTTATAATCCAGAAACGTTTTGGTAGTATTTTTGAATTTGACAGCATATTAAGATATTCCTTGATCTAAATCTCATGTTGGGCTCCTCAATATTGTGACTGTACTTTTGTAGAGTGGAGCTCTTCCCAATTTCAGTCTAGACCCGTGTCTAAGAAATAGAGAAAACAAGGCAAAATAAAGAGAGAAAACAGGATGCACAGGGAGAGACATCAGAAACATGAAGTCCTTGGTTCTGGCTGGTGCCATGTCCAAACTCTTGCTAGGCTGTCCACGGTAAGGCTGGGTCACAGACATGGCTTCAGACCACAAACTACAACAGAGTTTTTGGAAGGAAGCAGAGGGGCCACCAGGGATTTCAAGAGAGGCATGGAAAATCTTTAGAAAATCCCTGGGCAACCCTGTTTTCTGGGTGCAAAAGTATTCTTCTGTTTTTCCCTCTGCTTCCTCTTCAAGAAAGGGAGTGAAGGATGAATTACTTGAGGGAATGGCATTAAGTTGTGTCAGGGAAGGTCTAGGTTGGATATCAGGGAAAGGTTCTGCACCCAGAGGATGGCTGGGCACTGAACAGGCTCCCCAGGGCAGTGGTCACAGCACCAAGCCTGACAGAGTTCAAGAAGTTTTGGACAACACTCTCAGGCACCTGGTGTGACTCTTGTGGCTGTCCTGTGCAGGGCCAGGAGCTGGACTTTAATGGTCCCTGTGGGTCCCTTCCAACTCAGAATGTTCTATGATTCTATGAATTTCAGTATTGCAGCATATGTTTTGCTAGTAATTTGCATCCTATTTAAAAACCAGTGACAGGGACAATAATGCAATCTGTCTGTGTCAAATATTGGAAGTTAAAAAAAAGATATATATAAATCACATTGCAACCATGGAGAAGGCCATGGTATAAATAAGGAGACAGTGGAGAAAAAGGGAAACTGTTAGATGCCTCATTGTCCAATATATAAATTGCTACATGTAAGACACTTAAACTGCAAGAAGGAATAAAAGACACTGAAAAATAAGGGAGAAAGCCAAAAGACAACCTGAGGATACAGACTGGCAAACTGGTCTCAGCTTACATGGTGACTGGTGCCATTCAGAAGTGGAAAAGGAAATTGCTGTTAAAAACCAGCATCTGTTGGGAGGTGCAGCAGCACAGGTGGCTGTGGAGCTCCCCTTGCAGCAGTTTCCTGGAGGGGATTGTGAATGAGCCTCTTCCAATTGCTCCTATGACCATGGTCACAGGCCTGCAGAAGCTTTGTGCACTTGGAAACTCTCTCTGTCAAGTTCTGCTGTGGCTCTGTTTCAGTAGAGTGCCTGATTGCAGCTCCAAGGGAGTTGCACAAACCTTGAAGGGACCTCCAGATGAAATACATATTGGCTGCAGTATTTTGGGTGCTAATAACCCATCTAAACCTGTCTGAGTTCCACAAAGATCACAGCAGGAGCCTTTTCTCAGCAGAACAATCCTGTGCCCTGCTTCCCTATTCCTCTTTCAGAGCACTGGGGAAGGAGAAGGGAGAACTATTCACGAGAAAGCCTCTGAAATTTAAAAACAGAAACAAAGTGGTTTTCCCAGTCTTTTATTCTTAGAAACACCAGAGTGATGGGACATAGAGGGCTGCAAGGCTGTTCTGGCTGGTTTCTTTCAGTGCTCTGGGTGAGACTTTTGAGCCAGCTCTCTGCCTGCAATGCCAGCCCAAGGTGGTGGCGGTGGGCTCAGTGTGACACAGGGGCAGCTCTGGAGTGTCCATGTCCACGCTGGTGCCTGGAGCTCCGCTCCACAGAGCTGCTCCCCCTGGGTGCCTTGTTTTCAGTCAGGGTGGCTACAAACCCTCCAGGCCTCCCCCTGTGCCTCTCTGCAGGGCTGCACTGGGCAGGGGGGATGAAGCAGTTTGGGTCATGGCCTGGGGGACACTTCTGCAGTGCAGTCCATGGTGTGGGCCATGTCCCTTGTCCACAACCCCAAACAGCTCTTGGGAGGAGCTGCTTCAGCCTCCTTGTCGGACATAATGCATCCACAGGGCTTTTAATGATTCAGAGAAATGTCTCAAGTAGGGGAACAGAAGAGAAATTCACTGATAGGACCTTCCCAATCCTTTTTTGCCAAGGTTAAAAAAAAATCTGGAAATTAAACCTGGAATCTATTTCACTGTCTCCTCCTTTCTCCTCTCGTCCCCTTCTTCCTTCTGTTCCATCTTCCCCACAGAAAAAAATCACCACGCAACTCAAGGGGGACATTCCTGCAGAAGGAGCTGGGAATTAATCTTGTTGCTGAAATGAAGAATAGAAAAGTTCTTCAAAACTTTGTCATTTGTTCATAAAATACTTATGGACTTAAAAGGACTTATGATTTATTTGTCCTCCCTTTCTCATTAATCTTTGCCATCTTCAGGCATTCAAGAAATGTATGTCAGCTCCCCCTGATTCATTAAAAGGAATAAAAAGGTTTCCTTTATCTGCCTTCTTTTGCTGAGAACTGTAGGACTGGACTTTATGGATGTTTTTGGGAAACATAAAAAAAAAAAGAAATGTACTTTGAAAATTAAATAGAACCTTAAGAGGAATATCAGCTCTTACTGTATTTGTGATAAAACTGTATGATTTAGACTGTAGGTATAGCATAAGAAAAAGGGAGCACATATATCTTTATTGAATGGATGTGCCCTTCAGG
This sequence comes from Corvus brachyrhynchos, assembly GCF_000691975.1. Lineage (NCBI taxonomy): Eukaryota > Metazoa > Chordata > Aves > Passeriformes > Corvidae > Corvus > Corvus brachyrhynchos. The sequence goes on along the minus strand of NW_008237239.1, from coordinate 20,879,238 downwards.
AGTAAGGAGCCTTTAGTAACACTTGCTTTGAACCTGCTGCCAGAAGAATCCTTGGCCTGCCAACATACACCTGCATCTAATGGACATGGCAGGACACAGGCTCTCATGGCTTTGCAAGGGCACTGTGCAACTCCAGGATTTGTTGAAGTACTCTTGACACCTCAAGTTACTGATTGCAAGCCTCTCCCAGCATCACCCAATGAATGACAGAAAGAGGGAAAGGTGACACTCTAGGGAAAAGTGGCTATCCTCCCATTAATGGCGAAAACCTACTCACATCATTCCCTCCAGCACAAATAAAGGTGAAAAATCTCATTTCTGCTCAACAGGGCTATGGCTAAGATAGGCAGATCTTCAATTAAAGTGTGCTGGGAGAGTCAGGTGTGTGTTTTGGAGCCCAAAACATGGAACTGGATGTCAGCAGTTGTACTAAGAGCGGAAAAGCTTCCCAGGCTCCCAGCGGCACACCAGGATTGCAGAGAGCTAGGTATGAATTTCTTTCTCTCTTTGAGCATCCACTCTAAAACACAATTTCTACAGCTTTATTAAATGAACCTGACTGTGAAAGTGGGTGCTATATATGTGTATATTATGAGTAATATTACTGTAGAAGTGTTACAGTAAATTTCTAATGCATTTTCCTTTCATTCTCTTCCCTCATCTCCATTCTAACATTTTTGAGGTGGAGCTGCTGGATCACATTCAGAGGGGATGAAGGACTGTTTTGTCTCTCAGGCGTGTTTTCCTTCAAGGCAGCACTGTCTCTTGCAGCTGTGGTGGTGAAGATTGGCCGCTGAGGTCTTGCCAAGGAGCTGTGGAGAGCTGAACTTGTGCTTGAACTTGTCTCTCCTATGCTTGAGAAAATTCTCTGTGCTGTCAGGGGTCTGTATGAAAGTTATTGTTTGAATATTTTGTAGTGAGAGACTCCCTCTCCAGCTGGAGAGGAAATCAACTGTCAAAAAGTTAATTGAAGACAGTAAAAATGCACCATTTAGTGCAAGTAAAGGTGTGCATACACAGAGAGTAAGGGTCAGCTGTGAGCGTCCATCCCAAGTCTCTAGAGAGATGTGACCCTCTGCAGCTCTGCTCCCAGTAGAAACATCGCTCCACCTGCAAATGTATTGGATGCTAGGGCTTGAAATTGCTCCATATCTGTTCATTTCAATATATATGAACCTGAGTAAAGCCTCAGACCTGGGTACTTCAGTATAGAGAAATCTTCTCAATAGTCAAAGATTTCCTTCCTAAACTTGATCCGTTTCTCTTTGGTTTTCACCATTTTTCCTTTCTCACCCAAAGCTACCCTGAATAATTGTGCATTTTTTAAAATTGACATCTTAGACTATTTAGAATTATTTGTGAGTAGTTACCATGTACCCTCTTAGACTGCTATTAACTTGCCCAGCTGATGTGTGTATGGTCTTGTGAGGACAATTTGTGGGCAGGATTGCTTCTCCCCTATACTCGAAGCTGGTTTTGGTACAGCTTTCTGTAATTTATGTCCCTCTGTTTCAATGAATTTAGGACACCCCTGCCTCACCAGTATATTTCAGTCTTTACTAATTTTTGGTTTTGAACTTTAGGTTGTTAATGGAGATGATGGGAAGTGGGACATACAACCCTTTTAATCCCACTGTTACAAATCTGTGTGCTGTAGGTAACTAACACTACCTGTGTATCAGCCTCAAGGTGAAGGTAATAAATCTTGCTCATCCTTGGGACACTTTGCCAAGAGACTGATTAAAACCAAATCTTCATGGAAATTGTTCTCTCTGCCCATAAAAACTCTGCCCATAAAACCCCAAACCAATCCCTTTTTTCTGTTTCTTTACAGTAGAAGAAAGCTGTTGGTTCTCTGGGAAGACTTGAATATTCTCATTTTAAACTTCTAGCACTACTCTTCACTGCTAGTCACTGTACCCTGCAGGTATTCAGTTCTGCTGAACACCTGGGCTGCACAAGAATGAGAATTAATGTGGTTTTGTCTCAATGCCATTAGGCTGCAGGTGTCAGTCTGCAGACAGTTTCTGGAGAAGGCATGTCCTGCCCCAGGAGAAAAAGCAGGAGCAAGCAGCAAGGCTGCCAGCAAAAGTGCTTTTTGGAGGCAGACAAGTGGCTGATTGGCACTGTTGGGGAGGCAGGGGAGTGTTTGGGTGGGGAAAGAAGGTATTGAACAGAGAGGAGGTTTTAACTGCAAATGTGTGGAGGGCATAAGGGAGATAAAACACTGCTTAAGAAATTGTGTGATTTAAAAAAATACATTATTTGGCTGTCAAGTGAATTATAGAGGAGAAAGGGAGATTATTCTTTAGATGCATTGTAGCGACAGGACATAAAGGATTAGACATGCTGTGTGAGCCATAAAGCTTTCATCAAGCAGAGAAAGAGTAATGATCTTGGTTTTATTGTGCTGTTTTCAGGCTGACAAAGTTCTAATTTTGTTCCAAAAATAAAGTTATGAACCAAATTGAAAGGGCTCTTAAATTGAGTATGTTTGCTTCTGTGGTGGTGTATTGACTGTGCCTAAGACAGTTTGATAACTGTCTGTCAGAGGTGTAGAGAAGCCTCGTGCTTCATGGGAGCCCAAATAATTCTCAAAATAAAGGCAGATAAAATTTCTTCCCATTGATTAGCTTTCTGCCTGGTTTTATTTGCTTCTGCAGCGCCTCCTGTTAGTGCAGGATGAATACCCAGTGACTTTCAAGAACTGTCAGTCTGACCGCAACCTCTCGTGGGAGGAGGGCTGTGTTTGATGTGCCTGTGCTGGCTCTGGCTTCTTCAGCTCAGAGTCAGGAAATGCTCTCCCAAAAGTGCCTTGCCTGCCTCTCACCCCCACTCTTCTGAGTCACATGGGAACCTAATCATCAATCAGCCGTGGGGAAAGTGCTGCTGCTACCTCTTGGGGCTGTGCTGCTCCAGCACCACTGACCTCAGTCAGCCAGAAACATCCAGCTTGCCTTTCACATAAATGCCAAGCCCAGTAAAAACAGGTGAAGGCTCCATGTCAAGCTGGAGAATTCACCTAACAGAGGAATATCAGTGGCCTGGCTTCAGCTGGGATACAGTTAATTATTCTTAGCATCTGGTACACTACTGTTTCTGGGTTCGGGAAGGGGGGGTCTGGCTTCAGTCAGCAGGTGGTGAGAAATTGTATTGTGCATCACTTGGTTTACTTGGGGTTTATTCCTCTCTTTCTTTTTGTTATCTCCCTTTTCATCATCATTCTTAATGTTGTTATTATTATAATTTACTTTATTTCAATTATTAAACTCTTTGAACCTCAATCCACAGGTTTTATCTTTTTCTGATTCTCCTTCTCACCCACCCCACCAGGCCAGAGGGGATGAAGTGAACAGGCAGCTGCCTGGTACTTAGTTGCCATCTGAGGTTAAACCATGACAGCCAGGCACTTCAATTCTATTGCTTCATATTTGTTATGACTTGGACAGCCCCTTGATTAGCTGTGGGGGAAACTTCAAATTCTAGAGCTTTTTTTTTACTGGAATGTCAAGTACTGCTCTTCTACAACACTCAGAACAAGGTAGATGGTGGGGAATATAAAAAATACATTTAAATCCCTTCTGTAAGCAAAATTCAAAACTCAGAGGAGGAATTTAACCTCCAGAGCTCACAAGAAGACAATATAACAGTGTGGTCACCTGCAATTATTTTGAGTCATTCACTGTTTTGAATCACTCTTATGTGATTCACATGGGCTGAGTGAAAATGCAGACCTGACCCGCTAGCTGCTATCTTTTCTCCTTTTTTTTCTTCAAATTTTTCCCATTTTTCTTAATTCTCTCCCTTCAGTTATTTAACAGCAAATTTATCTCAATTTCCAAACTGAATTTAACAAAGAGAAGGATATATTAACTACACATTCAACATATAAAGGGTGTGACACATGAATGAAGCACCAGAAAGATAAGGAGATATTAAAAAGAAGTTATTCTGATTTATAAGTACTGGAGATTTGCATTTTCATACCCTCTAATCAATTTGAAGGCTAGAAATGTACTTGAAGGAACTTCACAAAGGTATCTCATGCGTGCTCATTGGTACTTTCATAATGTTCATGTCTTTCCCCTTCTCATGAGTTCCCACTGATGATAACCTTAATTAAATCAGAAAATTTTGTTAGCAGTTCCTAAGTGTATTGTCTTCCTCTTTGGGTTGCACTTTACAATTAAACTAATTTATTAGACTGTATTTATCAAAATTATCTGTTTCTTCCAGTAGCATATTCTGATTCTTGCCAGCAAGTCCTGTCAGCAGCTGAAGGAAGTTCTTTCTCACCAGATTTTTTTTTCTTCTTCTTTTTGGAGAGACAGTATTGCATGAAAACAAAATATGAAATAAATATTTCTAAGCTTGAGCCACAAAAAACTTCAGCAGATCCTTTCTTCATCCCAGAAGTTTCTCTTTACCTGTGGGTGTTAACATTTACTCTTCAAGTGGGTCCCCTCTCTCATGCTGAACCTCTTCTCTGCCTTAGCTAAAATTTCTTCACGAAGCTCTTCATCAAACACAAGAAAATAAGGTGTAGTGCATCATGTTTTGGAAAAAAACCCCATCAATCTCTTCTCCAGGAAAGAGATAACATTTATCTTTAGTAATTTTATTCTATACTTCATCCCTCGTTCCCTTGTGTATAGGTTTGCACTTATTCTTGCATTCCAGCTTCATTCTCAATCCTCCATAAAGTCCTATTAATTTAATGCCTTTCTCAGTCACTTCTTTCTACTATCTTAAATATGGATAAGCCAGGGAAAGGTCATCAGCTTCAACTGCTCCTTTAATACAGAATGGAGCCAGCAATAAAACAAAGCCCAGATAAAATCAAACCAAACCTGGAAGGATTGAGCTGAAAAGCAATAATTGCTTGGCTGTACCCAACAGAACTACAAAAGTGCTTAATTTAATCCTGAAAACAAAAACTGAGAGGATTATTGGCAAGGACTTGATGAAAGAAAACACTGTTGATAATATTGATCGTCCTTGGCACTTTTTTCCTCCAGAAAGTGCTTTACAAACACTAATTAACCAGAGTATTGCACAACCTATGGATCTCTTCTAGTAGAGTTTTTAAGCTATGCTGCTTCTGTGATATCTGGCCAAAGACTAAGCAAAGTATAGTGAAGCTTGCTCTGGTGGAAAAATGGACTCGTTTCAATCTTGTGACCAGTCTTGGTGTGTGCTAATGTACTCTGCTTTATCAAACAGCAGTCAGCACTTCTTAATGGAGGTGCATTTGTTCTTGCCTAATTGGGTGTTAAATAGGGGTAAAACATCATATTCACTCCTAGTCCTTGGATGGAAGGGTTGGGAAGGAGAAGGCGAGGTGCTGGCAGCGAGACAGGGCAGTTCACATTGCTGGCTTTGCTTGGGTTTTGGGGTTTTTTAAATTAAAGCTCCTTGGGGCTCTGTCCATTACTGCATATCCATAGAGGAGTCTGGAGGACTCATCTAGGGTCTAACCACGGCTGAAAACCACCGAAGTGTTGCTGTCTCTGCAGTCTTCACTCTTCCATCAAGTGAGTCCCTACGGTGATGATCGTGAGATTGGCCTGTAGAAGAGTTAAACACAGTTCCAGTTACTAATAGTGAATAATAATAATGAAGTAACTATTACCTTTGCCTGCAGTCACATCTGTCATGCATCACTGATATGGAGCCCCTCAAGATCTGAGCCCCTCAAGATCTGAGCCGAACTTCACAATTTTTTTTTTAGTTATGAATCAGTAGCAATAGCTGGACAGTTTTGATTAAGCAATTGTATTGTGAACCTTGTGCTCTTGGCTAATCTTTTGTTTTAAGGGAAAGGGAAGACAGTCCCAAGATGAATGGGCAGTCTGGACCAGAGCCACCAGGAGTGAAGTCAGCAGAACTGAGCAGTAACTTGGGGAAAGGTAATTCTGGCAGTGGGAGACCACAACCACCAACCCATTGACCACCTACTCAAAACAGACCCCAGAGTGAAATGGAGGAAAAACTGTGCATGCAGACTAATTAGCATGAGAGATATCAACTAGCAAACAGGGGGTTGAGTGCTGATTAATAAGAGCTAAGTAATCTGTAACCAGTGGATGCTGATGCCTTTGTTAAAGTGTTTAATTAGTGTAAAGTTTGGATGATCAGGGAGCCAGCCTTTTGTGGGTTGCCACCCAGCTCCCTACTTTGCATAAACTAGAAAAAAAATATTAGAAATACCTCACCTTGCTGTGTGAATTGATGTTGAGCACCAGGTAACTATCCCACACTGGGGACAACATAGCTAAAAGCAGAGGAAGCCTCAGCTTTAGTTTCTGCCTCCATCTCTCATGCTGACTGTGAAGCACAGCAGCTATTTAACACAAAAAACCCAGTGGCCAGTTCTTCTTTGTGAGGGATAAATCACCAAGCCTTACAGGTTTCAAGATACTCAGTAGTGCGTACACTGTCCTTACAGTGCTCTCATGCATCAGGTATTTTTTCACTTTGACCACCAGTGTCTATCTTCCATCTCCAACTTTTCTCTCTTTGCCATTCCCAGAGATGTGAAATTAAAAGAGGGATATATTTTCAAGTCATGGCATCAATGTCCTTTGCCCTGATAAGTAAAATTGACCTTTCATTTTAGGTAGGAAAAAACTGCTCCGCAGCCCCACCACAGCATGGTCTTGCCCTGCTGTTGTGCCAGGAGCAGCCTCAGCAGTGACCCTGCCCTGCTGCCGTAGCAGGAACCACAACCTCATTGTTCTTCAAGTACTGAACACCTCAAAAGCCTCTACAGTCTTGTGGTTTTGATGAAGACTTTGAGAAGAAGAAGGAAATTGGGAGTTTTATCTGGTACCAGTCTTCTCCATAGGTATGGCAACTGATTCCTGTTTACTGCATCACAGCCCCTACCTCATTGCTGCAAAGAAAAAAAAGCATAAGTGAGGTGTGGGACCTCAAACCAGTGTGGTAATATCTCAACCTGTGCCAGGTGGACCGGTGTCAAGGGAAGAATTACTGGGGAAGGGGGAAGAAAGCAATCCCATTTTGGGTAGAAATCTGCCCAAATGCTAGCTGCAGTCCCAGTTAGTATGTTTGTTTTCCAGGCTCTAATAAAACCCATCTGTATGCAATCACTGCTGGACTAAATTGAGAGAGATTTGGTGAACACATGGCTAACCAGGATTTAGAGTGGAGAGAGCCTGCAGGAGCTCATAGCTCCTGCCTCTGCCAGTGTGAAGGCAATGTGGGAAGCCAAGCACAAGACATCAGACACAGCTGACACTGATACAGTGCCTCGATTGTCACAACCCATTCATTTTCAAGCATTTTTAAATTTAGCATAGCTTATTAGAAGCAGAAGGTGTTTAAATCCAGATGGTGTTACTTGGTTTTAAATGTCCTTTCAAGGGGATGGGCTGCTTCCCGGTGCATGGTTTTCCAAGTGTGGTACAAGTAAAGTAAAACCAGAAAGGTCTGGAGAAGGGTAGCCTAAAGAATGGCATTCCAGACAGGAGTAATTAAACAGGCTGTGGCTTCTCAGCATCAGTAAAGTCAGTAAGATGGGGAAGGCTCATTTGCTGATCCTCGAAGAGCAGTGTCGTGAGGCACCCCACAAAGCTGCTGGGTGGCAGGTTTAAAATTAAAATAATGAAGTATTACTTCATGTGGTTCGTAATTCAGTTGCAGAACTCATTGCCACCAGCCACGGGAGACCTATCATTCAAAGGGCTTCCAGGAGAAATGAGCTCATCCAGGGAAGAGAGGTCTGCCAGGACCTGTTAACAACAGAGGTGTTCACACACAGGAGCAGTGTTCAGGAGCCACAGAGCGGGTGCTTTTCATGGAAGTATTGCTGCACATCCTCCTGCTTCTTCTTCCAGCCCCTAAAACATCCCACCAGCTACCAGCTGGGGAGCTTTGGTCTGATCCAGTGCTGCTATTACTGTGCAAGGATTCCTCAGCCCAAGTCAGAAAAGTGATACTGAGTCCCTGTGCAAATAACTGGACTATGTTACATGTGCAGAGTAGAGCTGGGTGTTGCAAGAATATGGGGACATAGTGAGACAAATACAGAAATATCATAGTAAGATAGAGCACTTAATGAGCCTGCCCAAAACTAAGTATCAGCATAAAAGGGGACTAAGGGCTTTCCCTGGTCTTAGTCTTGTGGTGGTGTTGTCCCTCAGAGAGTTGGTGCAAAGTAGCTGTGTGATGCTAGAATAGGAAAATGAAATTTATAATAATCATGAATCACAGAGGAAAAAAACCAAGTATCTTTTAATGCAGGATAATAGAAATGCATTCAGTATTTATTATGATCCCTCTAATCTGAACACGATCTGAATTTTATATTTTGAAAGGGAGGGAGTGATCAGACATAATTCCAGTGCAGCTGCAGACAATGCTCTTTTGTGGCTGATTATCCATCCAGAATTCAGGACAGTGAATTCAGCCTTTTCAGTTTTGCACAGCCCATTTGTTTCCAGACTGCTTTGGTTTTCCACAGTATTTTAAGTGGAAGAAACCATGCTAGAAGGTAACACCTCTGCAGTCTTACCCAGGTGTATGTTAGCTACCATCGGTGTGTGCCCCCAGGGACCAGAGTAGTGGTGAGAGCTCCTGCCTGGGAGCTGGGAAATTGGGATACAGCTGGCTTCTCAGCTTGCTGTTAAGGTGCACTTCATTTCTGTTGTTGAAACCTCTCTTGTGTGCAGGAAAAGCAATCCCCATTTATTATGCTATAGGGAAAACACCAGCTGGAGAGTCTGTGTAGCCTTGTGGTTTTGAGGTTTGTGTTTGGGTTGCCCTGAGAATACTGCAGTCTTCAGGTTTGAAAAAAAAATTGGTGGCCCCACTGCGTTTTTTGAGGTGGCAGAACCAAGACTATGTGATTTATATATGATTTGCAAATCCTGGGATACTGAAATACTGTGTTTCTTTTCCATGTCCTGGGTGTAGCTGGCATCTAGACCAGCACTAGACATAGGATGACCTGCAGCTGCTCTTACTTTACCTCTGCAGAAGTTTTCTAATGATGCCCAAGTTGTGCTGACTCAGCATCTGATTGTTACATGCTTTTTTTCAGGAAAAACAGCAGCATTTTTCAACCAGTTGGCCTCATCCTCCCTCCTGGCCTTGAAAATCCATGAATCTGAAACACAGAAGATGAAGAAGGATTTCTGCTTGTATCAAGAAAACCCTTTCATTTCTCAATGTTAATATTCCTAATTTACATTTACTGCTTGGGGGTTTGGAGATGATGTGGAACAGCAACTATGAACCCTCCCTCCACATATGTTGGGACAAGCACCTATTTATAGCTTTTGATTTGCAGTTGGAGGAAGAACCATAAATATTCCCTACTTCAGTTCCTGCACTAAAAAAAAAGAGCCTCAGTACATAGGAATGGCATAGGATTTGGGCTGCATTGATTATGCTGCTTCAGCTAAGATTTATCTGTTTGAAGTTTCTGAGACTGGTGCAATCTTGTGTTCATTTAAAGATAGCACAGCCCCATGGGGCCGGTTGTTAACTTTGCATCATTAACAGAATGGTGTGCAAAAAATGCTCGGTGAAAACAGCCCAACTCCTTGGCTTTATGCTCCTGCATATTCTAGGAGGAGACCTAAAACTCACTGATGTGAAAATTTGCAATGTATTATTATGCCTTTGGGGACATGACAATAATTTGTGATACCACACCTTTTAACTAGTCATCTGTGATGAGGAGAGAGGGGAAAGGGCTGTAATTGTTCTGCATGTTTGTTAAAGGATTATTTCACTAGGTGTTTGATAAAATACAATCCTTCATGATCATGTATAATTTTGCAGTGTTAAAAATAATTATCAGAATAGCTTTTTACAGTGTTGTGTTTTAATGTAGCTGGGTAGGTGTTTCATATGCAGTTTATTGATGTTGTATTTTGATGTCTCCAAGGGGGATGTGGAATTGCTCTTCCCTGGTCAGAATTTCTCAATACTTTTACTCACACAGTGCACCTATCCTCGGTATTTCTGTTGCATGCAGTTCCAGTGAAAATAAATGTTCTTAATTCCAGCCAACTGAAATGCAAACAGTATGTTAAATTAAATATAATTACTCATTTTAAAAGGTCACTCTTGTCTTTTTATTAATGCTATTTTTTTCCTGAAACCTGTTTCACATTCAGATCACTAAAATGAAGAGCAGTGTAACCCAAAACAGTCGGAGCTGTGGCTGGTAGTGGAAAGGAGAATTCTGGCACCTGTGGCTCCTTGGTCCGAAGTGTAGCCACTTATTTCTTGGGCTCTGCATAGTCTCCAGCCAGAGAGGTATCTGTGTCTGCAGAGACATGCCCAGCCCTCTGTGGATCTTCTCATCCTCTCAAAATATTTTCTGTTCTCCTGAACCACTTGTTTTCTGCAGTGATGTACACAGGCTCTGTTGTTCATTACAGACTTCTGCTCTGAGCTACATGGACTGCAAAATACTTTGAGATTCCAAACCAAATGGAGATTCACACCCTGTCTGATTCTCCTGAGCCCTGTACCCTAGGGCATAGTTAACTCCTGGGAAATGCCAGCAGCTCCAAGTAAGGATGGGAAGCCTCAGAAGGTTGAAATAAGGCTCAAGGCAGCTGAACAAAATTTTTTTTTTTTTGCAAATAGTCATAGCAATTAAGATACTAAAATCAATGTCATGAGCTGTCACTTATGGACTGCATTAGCTCTGTCTGCCATGAACTTGCTCTTCTTCACCACACAAACCTTCTGAAACTGCAAGGGAACAAACATTTCTCACCAAGCCTAAGCACCCTCTGCTCTTAATCTGAATATATTTGAATTTCTCACTGAATCTGCCAACATCCATTACAGTCACCATTAACAGGCCATGGTGGGATTTGAATTAATCAGTACAATTTACAAAATCCTTTGGAGCACAAAAACTTTTAGGAGCAGCTGAGTGGTGAAACCATACTCAGGGGACAGGACTTTTTCTAGCAAATGGTGGAGCAGGAAGGCAGATTGGAAGAGGAACATTCACTCTGGCTCCCACCCTGCTTAATGAAAACCAACATTTGAGTCTGTGATAAACAGAGGAGTAGCCTGAGGTGTTTTGAACCTTCTCAACAAGCAAGAGAGGCAGAGGAAGGCATCAGGGAAGACAGCCAGCCGGTCATCAGTCTATCACTGAGAATTGTTTTAATTACTAAGGGGACAGAAGAACGGGGAAAAGAGATGTCTGGTGCAAAGTCAGAACACGTCAGATGTAGCATTCTTTCCATTTCCCTCTCCAAGCGCTGCCCCACACTGAGTGATGCTTTTGAACCCCCACATGCCCACTGATGATTTAGAATCTGTATTTGCATGAAGGGATTATAATTAAGTCCTCTGTGACTTCACACACAAATTTACTGCTCCCTTACAGACAGTACCCATCAGCTTTGTGCCCTTTGGCTGCTGTGGGATCATTATACCCAGATCGGCTGTAGTGTGCAATGTTAATTTGACACTTTAGCAACAGCCAGGAGTTCTGTTTTAGCTGTCCCTGTGCCTCCCATTATTCTGTTCATACCCTTTAAGCTGGGACAGCCAGCCCTTGAGACAGGAGGCTACAGCAGAGCTGCTCGGCGAGCCAGCTCAGCTGAGAGCAGGGCTGTCAGAGGAGCTCCTGGAGATGGTGCAACTCCAGGTAGATTTCCTGCCACAGCCTAAACCTGGGTGTCAAGAACACACCAGTTACCCATCTCGCTCAATTCTCCATTCATTTGGGTTTGAATCCCAAACAAGTATCTAATGACTTTTGCTTTTTAAAATTCCATTTCTAGATATGTGCGTAGGTACGAATTTTGGGTTAAGCCAGTCTGATCTCAAATTGGGAACAAACTGCAGTGCCACTAGCAGTGGACTTTCCCAGGAGACGAGCTGGACCATGTGCTTGTGCAACACTCTGACTGTGGAAGCAGCAGAAGAAAATTCTTTATCTAAGCTCCATTCAGCTGAAGCAGTTCCTTCTTTGAAGCTGCCAGTCACGATACGAGCTCAGGAAGCATGTCTGCCTGAAGTGGAGGGGCCACCGAGGGAATGGGGAGAGAAGGTAACAAGGCAGACAGTCACTGGTTCCACACCCTGTTAGAAAGAGAGAGAACAGGATTTGTGTCAGAGGTGAGACTAGTTCATGATGGCTGAGAGGGCTCACAGGGGTGCTGGGGTGGCACGGAGCTGCTTCTGAGTACCGCAGAGTTGTGCAGAAAGAGACAGAAAAGCCCTCTGCTTGTAACTCACTGTCCCTGTGACGCTGCGGTCAGACCTGAGCCAGGCAGGAGAAACACCTGTCAGGGTGATAAACATCCTGTGCTCAGCCACCTGAGCTCTGACTTCAGCAGACTGTCCTTCAAATGAATTGCCAATCTCCTGCGTTACTTTGGTGCAGGACATGCAGACCTACAGGCTTTGTCAGCATCAATGATCCTCTCTCAGGAAGAGCTGGGCTTGGAGGATGGCCCTGGCTGCAGCCAGAACCCTTCAGAGCTTGGGTGCTCCTCAAGCAAGGGTGGAAAAGCAGGGACACAGCTCTTGGTGACACAATCCTACCAAGGGTTCCCTTTGCTTCTCTGCTTCAAATCATACAAGGATAAACATATTGGTTTCCTGAGCCCAAGCCTCAGCAGTGCCGTCTATTTAAAAAATTAAGGGTGGAAGTGAGCTATTTTTTCATATATTTTGAGGTGCTTCCTGTGAGGTGTCAAAAAAAAAGAGAAACAGTCAGGGAAATGTAAACAAGAGGTGGTTCTTTTTTTAAAGAAAGTAGTTAAATGTAAGGCACAGAAATATTCTTTATTAAAATAAATCAATTAATTCCTTGATCACCTAGTATGATCTTATCTACAAGCTCTGGTTCAATGCGTGTTTTAAGGTGAGAAGAGTTTCTATTTTTGACAATCTTTGTTTGCCAAGACTTAGAGCTGTACAGACGGGTCTGTTTCTCTTCACCTCACCAGGATTTATAGCTACAGTCAGCCTTTTGGGGGAACACACATCAGAGCCTTCAGCAGGTGTGCAGCAACCAGGAAACGATGCAGCACAAAATTCAGAGAGGATGTGACACGAGATTTCCCCCGGGATTCTTGTAAAAATGACATGGAAAAGACAGGAGCCTTTGCAGATTGCATTGTGAGCGCTGCAGAAAATGGATCAGCCAAACCATGAAATAATCTTGGAAGTGACAAGCCTCATTGAAGGTTAATGCTTACAGAGCTGTGGGAACTGGTCCCAAAAGCACATTACTAGCCAGCCTGCAATAAAGGTGTTTTCCATGAGCTTATGTGCCAAAGGCTAGCCATCAGCGTGGCACTTGTGAATTGCAGCTATGCAGTGTCCTGAGCCATGCTGAAGCTGAAAGTACCTCATGCAGCTGTAGATAACTGATGGGAGAGCTGCTCCATAGCTCAAGAAGCAGGAGACGGAAAAACTACAGAATTTAAAAAACTTGTCCAGTGGTGGCAAGCACTTCCAGCACAAACGAAACAAAATAGATGCAACAAGTAAAAGCTGTTCATCTGTCAGGACTGAATGTACATGTTGTCTGGTTTCCTAATGTGCCATTGGCATTTGCCAGGAGGATCTGTTTTTTGAGCTATGTGTCTGAATTGCATGTTGCAAATAAGTAGTTTAGTGCCTGTGTTGCACAAATGCATATTTTCTCTATGAAAATGTCTTCTTGACTGGTTGGACGCCAAATAAAAGTGGTCTAGAAATGTATGCACACCTGAGCCAGCTGATAGTCTGAGTAGTTTCTCTGAGCTGGATGCTGTAGGTGGCACTAGTGGTGTAGCTGATGTTAAATTATGCAGCATTTATCCCCTTTTGGCTGAAGTGGTAGCTTTTTGATTGAGGTAGAGGAGTTTGCAATAATCTGTAGGGATGTCACACGTTAAGTTGTTCTAGTTTCATTTGTTTTAACTTCATGAATACTCTACTGCCACTGGAACGACCTCAAAAAGCCCTTCCCAGAAAGCTGTGATTGACATCTCTCTTATATCCATGCAAAATGGAAAGGTATATTTGATATATTGGAGCCATTGTCTGCAGTCTGTGCTGGTGAAGAGATCCAATCATATTTGCTTGAGCTGCAAGAATGTCTCACTAAAATAATTAGTTTCAACATGAACAGGAGTTGAAGATTATTTTGTAATCTGCTGCAAGCATCAGTCAGTAGTGTTGCAATTAAAAGGCTTTGCTGAGATGAATAACATTTTGAATTTACTGGTGTGATGTTACCTACCTGACTGCTTGGCTGCAGTAAATCAAGTGACACTACTGGAAGCATGTGGATGAATGCCAGCTGGAGATCTGGCCCATTATCAGACTATAAAATTCTCTTTCCGAGAGTATTTTACGGGGCAAGGCACCCAGATCTATATATAAGTTTCTTAATTGAAGCAGATGGCAAGAGGCCATAAATTTTTGCGATGTATAAAGCAAACAGGTAACAAGGACACCTTTATCAGCATCGTGGTGAATCACAGGAACATAAAAGGGAGCTCAGAGAAATGTGCTCTCCTATAAAAGCAACAGGATGGACTCACAGCTTCAAGGCTTTAATATTTGGTATGTGTTCTTCTTTTTATATACCTATTCCTAAATGCCTGTCTTTGCTGCTGCAGCTGCGGCTTCAGTGTGGTTATGGAGCAGGCAATGGTGTGTGCAGCGTACCTGGAATGACTGGATTTTATCGAGCATGCCTGTTAAATAGCTAGAGAGAGGAAACCTGCCATGAAATCCAGAGGAATTGAGCTTGAGCTGCTACCCGTAGATGCAGAGTGTCTGTCTCAGCTCCCTTTATTTCCTGCTTCCTCGGCTCGCTGAAGACTGTTGAAGTGGGGAAATGTTTAATCTGGCTTTGCTTGTCAGTATTTCCCAGCCCAGCAGACACAAGCAGATAAAGCACTGATACTTCTGAATATACCCAAGGCACACATGTAGGATTTCTTTTCGCCTTTGGATTTTAATATATTTAATTTTCAGCACTCAAGTGCCATAGCAGAGGGATGAACTGGGAAGGTCTGGTCTTATGCTGATGCCTGAAGCAGGAGTAGCATGGAGGGTAACAGCTGGAGCTTTGCCACACTGCCACGGCTCTTCCTTGGCATGTGTGGTGGCAAAACATCCATTTATCCCAGCTATGCTGCTCCACATGCTCTGCTGATCCAGTCAGTGCCAGCTGTGCACTCACATCACTCCATACACTTCACAAGGGGTAAGCACGAGGTGGTAGCACCACTCTGGCAACACCAAACATCCCCTGAGAAATGATGTTCTCTGTCCCATCAGCCAACCTGCCACGGATCAGAACTGTTTTGTAAATAGACCACGTGATATATCTCTTTATTTTATCCTCTTCAAGTGGTAAGTTCAGGGTGTTGTTGTGTGAACTACTGAGTTCTGGATACTGAAGCAAGCAGCAGTTGGGAAATGATTGACTTTGAGATTATATGAAGTGTTCTTTTACATTTTGGTGGGTTGATTTTTTTTACTGTAGATTTATGCTGATAAGTGATCCTTTCCTTTCCTTTCCTTTCCTTTCCTTTCCTTTCCTTTCCTTTCCTTTCCTTTCCTTTCCTTTCCTTTCCTTTCCTTTCCTTTCCTTTCCTTTCCTTTCCTTTCCTTTCCTTTCCTTTCCTTTCCTTTCCTTTCCTTTCCTTTCCTTTCCTTTCCTTTCCTTTCCTTTCCTTTCCTTTCCTTTCCTTTCCTTTCCTTTCCTTTCCTTTCCTTTCCTTTCCTTTCCTTTCCTTTCCTTTCCTTTCCTTTCCTTTCCTTTCCTTTCCTTTCCTTTCCTTTCCTTTCCTTTCCTTTCCTTTCCTTTCCTTTCCTTTCCTTTCCTTTCCTTTCCTTTCCTTTCCTTTCCTTTCCTTTCCTTTCCTTTCCTTTCCTTTCCTTTCCTTTCCTTTCCTTTCCTTTCCTTTCCTTTCCTTTCCTTTCCTTTCCTTTCCTTTCCTTTCCTTTCCTTTCCCCTTTCCCCTTTCCCCTTTCCCCTTTCCCCTTTCCCCTTTCTGTTTAGGTGTGTTAGCCTGCTCTTCTTACTAACACTACAGACATATTTTCACATGCACCCATTGAGGGAAGGGAGGAAGAGCTCTGAAACTTTGTACAGGACCTTGGGTTGTTCTCTGGAATCATGTTCTGTCACAGTGTGATGCCTTCCAGCAAAATCATGACTATTATTGTTATTATTATTATTATTATTATTACTTTTCCTCCTTCCAGTTGCAGCTAGCATACATTGAGATGCCAGTTTCTGTACCCAACAGAAATTCAGACCAAGTCTGGCTGCTCTCCAGCAGAGCTTGTTCAGTGCTACTGAGAGCAGGGTCCAAATCATTCCAGCCGAATTTGAGCCAGCAGCAAAGAAAAAGCACAAATTTATTTCCCAACTCAGTATGATGCAGTCAATTCTGTGGATTCCTTGTCAAAATAATATGCATGTTGACACCTATGAGAACCATAGAACAGCTTTCCAAAGTGCTCATGAAGAAATGGCACGTACTTTTGAGGAAGAAGTTATCTAAATTGTTTTTCAGAATTCAGACAGTACCTCATGATTTCCTCTTCCTTTTTCTTTCTCTGCCTTACTTCTATTGGCTTAGCTAAGTTTTTAGCAGCTCACTTTGAAAAATCAGGTTTAAATTGGTGCTTGCTTACCCTCTCCACTGTTTGTTTCAAAGGTGAAAACAGAAGATTCACACATCCCTCCTTGGGAAGCTGCTAGGAAACAAGCAAATATTGCTGCTGCAATTTCCCGGCTCCTGAAACGGCAACAAATCCATTTTCATATCAGTGCAAAGCCCAGCCTGTTAGTGGGATTATCCCAGGGGAAGGCATTTGTTCCCCTAGGGGTGCTGGGATGGGAGATGGAAGGATCAGGGACTGCAGCTTGCCTGTGATGGTGGCACAAATCATGTGAGCATTTTGAGCCACCCCCTCTGCTGTCCCCATCCCTTGCCTGTGGCCTTACCCTGAGACTTGAAACTCTGCAGGGTGGTGGCCACTTTGCTGTCACCCACATCCATCAGGCAGCTGCAGCTGTGCTGGGCTAGGACTGATACTGGTGATTAGAGAGCCAGCTTTATTCTTTGGAGTAACTTAAACGTCAGCCTGCTGGCTTAACCTCTGTTTACAGCTAAGCCAGTGATGTGCAATTAAAGTGAAGAGCCCATGAGGTTTTTACAGAGGGGAAACAGATGGCCCCCGGTTGGAGAACTGCAGCCAAGGGAGTCAAGGACTTTCTAGATGTTTCTTAAGGCAAAGATCTTTCATGTGCATAAATAAGCATAATATATGCTGTTATAGCTGCATATCTGATATAAGGAGAGAAGAACATTTTTTATGTCCTATGCCATGACTGCAAAAATGCTGACGAGAACCTCAGCAGCAATTCACAGAAGAGTGATGTCTTTGTCCCAGTAAAACCATCATGGGCAGTGGGGAGGGACACTTAGCTCCTGTTTTCAGTTCCAATGTTGCAATAACATTCAGAGACACCAAAAATTGTCATCCCTCTGGCTGTCTTTAGTTGTGGTTGCGATACACAGCTGCTCTGCTGAATGCAGTGTCTGTATCCAGCTTGGACACTGCCTGAGGGGCAGGGTCTGGTGCTGGCTGACTTTCTCTTGGAGTCAGGATGTCTCACAAGGCAACACAATCATTTTATGCCCACAAGATAAGAAAAAGTTAATCTTCACTCAGACAATGAATTGTAACTTAGTCTCTCAATCAGGTGTTGAAAGTATTGCCAGAAGCCAGAACTGGGATGGCTCAGGATTCCTTTAGAAGTAAAAATTTGAATCAAGATCTATCATCCTGCTGCCCTGACAAAATTTAGCATTTAATGGTGTTTTTCTTATGCAGATGTCAGCTGGTGTCTCTCCTCACCAGCTGACAACAGGAAAAGACAATGTATTCTACAGAGCAGCTCAGGAGTGCTGATGTCTGAATGATGGCCTGGCGCTAACAAAAATATGGAGGAATATCCCAACAACATCTGTTCTTTTTCATAATTTATTTGCTTGCCTCTAATAATGTTAAATATCATTCTCATGTGAAAAATTTAATGTCCAACAGATTAGGGGTATTTTTCAGTTACATTGCTACTTCTGGATTGTGCATTTATAAGAACCTGGAAATAAAAAGGGGGCTTCACCATAGAGGATGTTTTAATTGCTCAAGTGAAAGGTAAATTGGCACATCTGGGAAGCAGATCCAACTTCCATCAAGTTCTTCTGTGCTACAGAAAATCAGAAAGCTTCTGGATGTGTAATGGAAAATTATTTAAAAAAAATAATCCGTGCAATTTATTATTGCCCCATTCCAGAGAAACTTTAATGGATAATGGTAACCTGAGAGGGTATTGCACTCTGGGTGTACTAGTTAAAGTGGAGGGATTAGCCAAGACCTGTTTGCAAAAGTGACACTTCTCTGATGTCCAAATCTGCCTGAGATACTTATATGCTAAAGAGCTGTGAAGTGCTGATATGCCTCTGTATTTGTGGAGGGTTTCTCCATTGGGACTGTGAGTCTTCTGCAGGTGGACGGATGTGCCCCACACCCACAGGAGGTGCAGCTGAAATTCAGTGTCTTCCCAGAGTCTTTGCGGAGAGGTCAGGGTATAGCAGTGCAGGCTTGGTTTCTGATCCAGCTGGAGTGCAGGAAAAGTGCACTTGTCCTTGGGAGCACACAGCTGGGCAGATCCTCTGTGAATTCTTCTGCATAATGGGATGGACAGTCTCATCTCTGTTTTAGCACTTGTGCAAAGCTATTGGCAAAGTCCTCCTTTGGGCTGCTTTGGGCATCCTCTACATCAGTTTGCAAAACTGATGACTGACACTGGAGCAGGCTCAGAGAAGACCTTCCAAGATGATGAAAGGGAGTGAATGAAAATGCACCACACAGGAAAAGATGAGTGGTTTGCTTAGTCTAGAAGAACAGGGAAGAGAGAAGATCTGGTTGTCTATAAACACACCAGGTAAACAAACATCCTCATTCAGAAGAAAGCAATCCCAAGAGGATATTGCAGAGATATTATCAGCCAGTTGAGATGGAGAAAGTTTAGCAGACCCAAACCCTGCTCAGGAAGTGTACTGATTTTTCCCACTTAGTGAAGAGCAGATGGGAGAAAAAAAGTTTGCCAATCAGTTGGACAAGGCACAGAACTTTATCACTCTTGGCTCCAGATTTTATCTCATGGTGCATTTTATCACTAGAGGTTTGATGCCACTAACATGAGCAGGATTTTATAAGCAGCAGCTAACTCAACACACAGCATTTCCTCCTACGGGGGACAAGTCCTGGAGCTCTTTCAGTCCTCAGGACTGCAGCAGGATTTTCAGCATTCTTGCCACGTTCCTGCTGGGAAGCATTTGTCATGGGGAGTCCCACCACCACTGGTTCAAAGCCAAGTCCAGAATCCTTCTGGGAACAAAGTGACCAGAAGGCACCACTCTCCCTGGCACCTTCCTGAAGCCAATCACAGCTTCTAGGTGGCCACAGGAGAGACCAAGGACTTCCAGTCCTTGTGTGCTTGTCCTAAATGTGTGCAACTAGGTAAAGTTAGGTAGGTGTGGGAAGGGTTATCACCAGGAAAGCTGCTGTGTGGGAGGAATAGCGAATGGACCACGAGCTGGTGCTGCTGAAATGTGTCAGCTGAAACTGCAAATGGTGATTTGCTGTACTACTTATCTTGATACATTTGTATGAAGAAGGGAAAATTACAGTCCCCAGGAAAACCAGTGGTTTTGTAGCCTGGCAGGGTGCAGCACCCTGTGCTGACAGGTGTTTCCAAGGGCTTTTTCTGTCAGCTCACTTCAGATGAACTCTGCAATGCCAGGTGCTACTTGCAGACTACTGAATAGATGCCTGCCAGAGAAACACAAGGCAGTTTCCAGGTGGCAATAAATGTGATTTGTGATGGATAAAGAATGGAATATCTTCTCTTTCACTACCATTAAAACTTGAAATATTCACTGAAATCAAGCCTTTTCCTGAGAATTCCGCAGCTAAACCTTGCTCAGAAGGTTTTTAAGGGCTAGGTTGCAATGTATTAAACTTACTTCAACAGCGATAAATGTGCCCATGAAAAACATCTTAAATGACTCCTTGAGATCAGAAAAATTACAACAGGAAGAAAGCCCAGGATTCATCAGAAAAATTGCAGGACCCTACAACATCAAAGAAAAATATTCCGCTTTCAACATCTGCCCCCACCTTCCCCCATCAAAGTAAAATTAATTTAAGACCATGGTCTTTGTTCCTGGTAGGCAAGAAAGAGAGGGTAAATGTATGAAATAAAAATGGTCTTTGGAATTAGACAGTGCTGTATCAGTACATACAAAGTATCTGGGACATTCTTGAATTAAGCACAGTAGTGCTGTGACCATATTCTGACTGGTTCAATGTAGGAGCCTCCATAATCACCTCCCCATCTCTACTGGAGCTGCCTCCCAGTCCCTTCCAAAGCAGCTGAGGTGGTAACACAAACAGTAAAAACTTCTGGCAGTGGTATTGCTATGATGATAATAACAAAACAGCATTAATGCAGGCTCTTCTGTGTGAATTTGACTGGAATGCTTTGCCTAATCAGCTAAGGATGAGCTGGCAAAAACTTATGACTCAGGACAAATTAACCAAGTTATGGAGGAGAAATTGATGCTTGATCCCCAGCCCCGATAAAATGGTCTGGTGGAAATGCCATTCAGCTGGAAAGTACTGCAGGTTCTGAATTTGCTCTGGCACTTCAGTTGTTTGCCAAGAAGATGATAAAGAATTTTGGTCACTTGCTTAATTTATGAAGCTGCTAAGGTAAGCAGCGCTGCTGCCCTACCCATTTAGCAGGTAATCCACTAGAAAATTGTTGTGCTACACCCAGAAGTGGTGCTTGGTGGGAGTCTGGTTGTTTGAGACAAGATGCTGGACCTTGTAGGGTCACACAGCACATGGGAAACCTCACACACAGCTGGGTATGTGAGGAGAATACTGACCTGGTCTTAAGATGGTTCAAGCTGATTTTGCAAACATTTTGTTAAATTGCTGCGATATCAAGTTAGGCAACTATTTAGAGTGGTGTTTTTCTCAGGTTGTCTAATGGATAAAATATGTAAAGGTAATATAAGGAAAGTGAAAGCACAATTTGATAAGGAACAGGAAGATTGCTGGAGCGCAGTAGCTGAGTTTCAAGCAAGGTTCAAGTCTAAAGGGTGAACAATTCCTAGCTGAGTTCCTGGGCAGACTTAGCCCACTACTCCCTCACTATCCACAGCACATCTGTTCACTTCACTTTGTTACCCAGGGGATACCATAGTAAATGCAGTTTGCAATGTCATCCAAATTAACTCTAAATTTAGAGAAAGGGCAGAAGAAATTCCAATTCTGTGAGGTCTTACACAAATATACCTATCTGCACCAAGGAAAAGACAGCGGGAGGTACTCACAATGTGGCTATTTCTCTGAGGCATTGTTATCATTGAAGATTTTATTACATCAAGAAATAAATCATGTCTTTTACAGTTAATAAAATCTAGGATGTAGCTCTTTATCTCTGCTATATCTCTCCAAGAATGGAATGGGTCAGCAAATGATGTATAACATTATCAGTTGTCCTTTAGTCTTTATATAGAAATTGGATTGGTCAATGTATCTTTCCAAAAAGATTAACATATATGAGCATGTGAATGTAAATATTAAGCTTGCCCTAATTTTAGGCAATTGGTAGATATCACTATTTAGAAGCTCTGAATAGATATTATGGATATTCTGGAAGCATGAGCTGTTTATAAACTTTGAAAAATATTTCTAGTCTATGGAATGTATAGTTCTTGAGCTTCACTATTGTCTAAGGAGGATTTTCAGCTTTTCCCTTTCCGTCCTATTTGTACATGCCGGGCATGTTCTTCCCATCCTCACAGCTTGCAAACAGGTTACTGCTTTTGTGCTTCATTGTCTCTTTGCTGACTGAAGTTTTCACCTAATTTTGACCTTACATCCTTGTGGCTATAAGTCCGTATCTTCTTCAGCACCGCTTTTGCTGGCAGCAAATACCAAAGGGAAATGTTTCTTTTCATTCTGTAATTTTTCTGCCCTCAATGATCTCTGTCTACGGAGGAAATTGGACTTTTATTTCTGTGTTTCCGTGGGAGCCGAGGTGAAGAGCAGCTTCAGCAAATCATCCTAACAGCTTATTATTTCCAGTCCTCCTACATGATCTCTCTGCTTATGTAACTTCATAAAGGATGCATTTCGAGCCAGTACAGTCAATGTGCCCATCAGTGTGACGCTTTTCCTTGCCTTGGTGTGACTAGGGTGGGCTTGAGCCCACCGAGGGCGTTGTTGGCACCGTGGGGTTCCACAAACACAAACACAAAGTGGCTGGGAAAGAGGGGAAGTGGCTGTGGAGGAAAGCAGGTGTCCCCAGAGGCAGAGGCATGGCAGCACCATCCTGACTGCCAGCAGTGGATCTTAGATTAGCCATGAGACAAGAGGATTGAAGCCAAGATACTATTATGAATATTGATGTTCAATGAATCTTCTCTTTTTTTATTTATTTTTTTTTATTTCCCCTTTCCTCAAAATGTTCAAGATTGCAGGACAACAGCATAAGCTACTTGCAATATTTGCCCTTTTCATTTTCTAACATTTTCAGAAGATCTTTGATATTGTTCCCATGAAGATGTGAATATACTCAGAAGTACTTAGTAACAGAGCCAGGTACTGACCTTTGTGCCTCTGCCTTGACACCAGCATGACCTTTCCTCTGTGAGCTGGGCTCAATGAGGGCCAAGTGCAAGCACAGCCACAGGAATAACATGGAGGTGAGAAACGATAAGAAAAACTGTAAAATAGATGCCTGGTGGTGGTGTCACCAATCACTTCAGCTTCTCACCCTTGGAGTTTGCAAGGACCCCATCCAAAACACCAGGCGTGTTCGTAGCCTTGCACCTCACTGGTGTCACTGCTGCATGCAGGATTTTGGGCGTAAAAGTGGAGACTGAGCAAAACCAGTGTTTTTTTCTCTCTGCAACATTCTCAGTTGCTGACTGGCAGGGTTGTTTGTCATGCATTGGCAATGTCTACCCTCGTTTCCAGAATGATTCTACAGTCAGGAAGGTTTCCCTTCTCTCTCAAACTCACCTCTCATCTCAAAGGTTTTTCAACAGCGTTCTCTCACCTCTACCAGATTCTGCACTGCTCCTCTGAAAGAGCAATGTCCACGTTTTGTCCCCTCCACCTGGATTTAGCTCCTATGTCAGTGTCATAGGCAAAGGCAAAATTAGACCTTAGATCTGATATTGCATTAGACACAAAACCAGACTTAGCGTGTACAAAAGGATCCATTTTGTTGAAGTGCATTCATTTTTAGGAAGACAGTTACCAGTTTGTATCTCAGCTGGAAAACTGTTTCAAGGGATAGGCTGATCAGCTGTTAATGAAACTCCAAGTCAGCAAAAACAGCCACGAAGTAAGCCTTGAGAAAGTAAAGGTTTATTTTAGCAGTTAGAAATAGAGTATTCCCCAGAGGAAGATTAGGTAACCATCAGAAAAAACCCCAGGAACTTGCACTAAAGAATCAGTAGCAAGAATGGAACTTTTAACCTTATTTTCAATGAGTCATATGAATCTTAGAGGGGAAAAAATCATGTTTTTCTCCCCTTCAGCTGGGCTTCATTAATAAAAGGTCTTTCAAGGAATGACTAAGAAAGAAAAAAGTTGAAAATGAAAACAGCCAGTTGATTAGGATCATTGCACACCTCACATGTCAGGATGTGGAAAGTATCCTGAAATGAAGCAATGAGAATTAGAATCATAGAGTGGTGTGGGTTGGACGGGGCCTTAAAGACCATCTAATTCCAGCCCCACTGCATGGGCAGGGACACCTCCCACTAGACCAGGTTGCTCAGAGCCCCATCCAACCTGGCCTTGAACACTTCCAGGAATGGGGCATCCACAGCTTCTCTGGGCAACCTGTGCCAGTGCCTCACCATCCTCACAGTAAAGAATTTCTTCCTAATATCTGATCTAAACCTACTCTCAGTTTGAAGCCATTCCCCCTTGTCCTGTCACTAAAGACCCTTGTAAATACTTGCTTTCCAACTTTCTTGTTGGCTCCCTTCAGGTATTGGAAGACCACAATTAGATCACCTCAAAGCCTTCTCTTTTCCAGGCTGAGCTAACTCAATTCTCTCAGCCTTCCATCACAGGAGAGGTGCTCCTATGGTTTTCCCATTCAATGGCAATGTCCTTCAGAAAAATGTTCACATTCTGCTTAAAACAATTTTGGTTAATGGGGCGTCTTGCAGTTCACCGGTACATCATTTTGAGTAACTTCATCAAAAATTAGTAAAGCCACTTTTGCAATAACTTGGATATGCCAGGAGTATTAGTGCTTTCCAAGGGGAAAATGAAGTCAGTGAAGCCCGGACTCCTTTGTGCTGCTGCCAGGAGATGTTATTAAATGCCATCAGCAGAGATAACAGCACCAGCCACTGATAATAGATGTACTGGAACAGTGATGGTGGAGTATCACTGCTGTGATGATCACAACACTCCATAAACATGAATGACACGCTTTCCATCGGCGTCTTTCATGAAAACACCTGGGGCAAAGCAGAAAGCACTGTTAGCCACTGCCCTGATGAACTGACGTTCAGTATCCCAACACTGGTAGTGCTGCCATAAAACATTGGGCAGCTGTACAAGCTCTGTAGTTTGCCCTGGAAGCTGTTAATTTTTTTTAACACCTTGCCCTATCTTTCTCCCATCCTCCACTTGCTTTCACAAAAAGAGGGACCTGGTGTGCTTCCTGTTGCTGCTCCTGCCAAATATTTCCTTCCCCAGTGCAGGAAGGAGGAGTGCATATGGCAGCTCATTTGAGAAGGTGCAAAAGATGTGAGAAGGAAATCCCCCTTCATCCCCCATTTTTTCTGGAAGAGCAGTAATAATTAAAAAAAAATCAGTAGAAAGTGCACGCTCCTGTAGAAGAGAATCCCTAGCATTTCCTTCAGAACTGTAGGAGAAAGCCAAACAGAGGATGGAAAGATATTGCAGAGCAGCAAGGAAATGGGGAGACAGAAGCAATAGGAATGCTTTCCTCACTGGTAGCAAATTTCTTGGTGAAAATGAAATATTTATACACAGTGACTGATTATTACAAGCAGTGGAATAAAGGCCAAAAGGACCATCTGAAATCAGATATATTGAACAAAAGTATGCCAATACTCTGATACACATCATGTGACAATTCTTGGTCTCTGTAGTAAAATCAAAACATCCCCAATGATCTGTAAGATGTTATTGACAAAATATCTTGCTCTAAAAAAACCAAAACTGTTCTGTCATCCCTCTCTTAAAACGTCTTCTTGAATGAAGGAATTCTTTAGGGTCAGATGGATTCAGTTCACCTTGCTGTTCAGCCAGGTCTCCCTCTTCATTCCCATGGTTCAGCTCATGTCTACAAAATACAGTATCAGGTAGGATACTTGCCCCACATCTGCAGGTCTGAACTGTACACTTCTGATTAATAAAAGCTCAATCCGTGCCTCTCCAGACCAAAACTGCCACAGTTTCAACCAGAGGAGAAATGTCTGATTAAACAAACAGCAAGGAAGAAATTCAGTGATGACTGTGGATCAAATTATTTGTACCTTGGCAATTTGGTAAGGAAACTAAAAGATGCTCAGCTAAACAAGTCAGTTTGGCCTGCAGTTTATAAATACAGAGTTCCTTATTTATAGCAAACTGTCCGTCCGTGATGTCTGCAGCAGCATCTCCCACTGCTTCTGCTGGGGGAGGAGATCAGTTCCCATGCTGATAAACAGCAACTCCTCTGTCATTCATAATACATAACAAAACTAGTATTTCCTTGTGCTTCTGGCTACAGCTCTGTTAACAGATGAAGACATTTGGAAAAATTTATATTCAGCCCTGGCAGTCAGTGTCTTTTAAATAATCTGGTCTGCTTCTGCTCCTTTAAATAAACTTGCATTATTCATAGATCTAACACCAATCCCATGACTTAAGTGCTATCATATACTGGAATTAAATCATAATAATTCAGTTCTGGGGGGTTGTGGTTTAGTCAAGACTTGAAAGGACTTGGTAATGCTTGCCTTTATCACCTCCCAGCAGCACCAAAATACATCTGGGCACGGAGCCACCAGAGTCGAGAAAATAGCAGCTAGCACAGGATTTTGCTGCATAAGCTACTATGAGTTCCTTATTAATCTGTCTACCACAGAATATCTTAGACATCTTCCATATATTTGAAATCATGGGTGACCCAGCTCTAAATGCTTAAAAACATCACCTGAAGGACCATCATCATGCTTGACCACTTCATTCCTCAGGCACAGCAGATCTGTTCTCCGCAAGCACAGAACTCACTGGTACAGAATCAAACATTTCCTTGGAGACTGCTCTGTGGCTGCAGAACAGATTTGTGCAAAAATCTGAGCACCATCTGAAATTCAGTATGCTTTATTCAGAAAGCAAGGTGTTCTTCAAGGCTTTTTTTTCCTAATAAAAACATGCACCACAGCCAAAAATGTGTCTATGCAGTGTATTGGTGACGAAAACACAGTGTGTGCATTTTTAAGGAAGGCAGTAAATACAAATGACAATACAGCTTTGAAGGGCTTAGGTATTGCTAATTATTAACAGTGGCATAAAAAAATCAAAGCAAAACAGAACGGGTGACGCCCAAACTTTTGGTGTTTGACCCTGTTTTACCTCTCAGGACTCTTCTGTTGTGTGGATGTAGAAAAGGGAAAGTCTCTGGCACTTCTCGTGTTTGTGAGGAGAATTAGACACACTGTACTTGGTACATGCATGATTTCCCTTTACACTTTTTTACTCCCTTGTCCCAAAGTTCTGGATGCTGCGGACACTCAGCCTGCAGCTGAAGAAATGGGACCCAGACTAAGCAACTGCTTCTACAGGGGAGACTCCTGTGTTGTTGGAGCTTGTGCACAACTTCACATTTCTACACAAAATGTGCCCCATGTCAGTACTGGCATATGCAGTTTTTTGGTGAAGAACAAGAAAACACTTCTTCTATTTTACAGGCCTTCCTAGTGATGATTTTGCAACAGCTTTCACTGTTTCATTGGAACAGTGAACATTTTGAAGCAGTTTCAAAGCAATAGGCAGCACACTCCTATTACACTGCTGTAATTATTATATACTACACAATATTTTTACAGCATTTCAAGATAAGGGGCTTCATTTTTTTCTGAATTCATTATTGCTTTCATTGGGAAAGTGCCTCAGCACTATTTAATTTCTCAGCTTTTAAGTTTCTCCCAGAGATTCAGTGCACTTCTCTGCACTAAAAATAAAAAAATGGCAAGGGAAAAGACAGATTTCAGGGCTCACTTTGACATTAGCAGTCAAAGCAGCAGGCAGATTTCTGACATTTCTCTTCAGAAAGGGAGAGTTACTGTGGTTTTGTGGCCATAACAAGTGAGATATGAACAGGGACCTCAGCTTTTAACTCTGCTTTGTAGACCAGACTTTGATGTATGCTCAGGCTGTGTCCTGGTTAGGAGACTTTTTTATGATTATGGTAAGTTACAAGGGCAAGGAAAAATGCAGCAAAACTTTGTTAAGAAAGGAGCTTGTGTGTTTCACTGTATTAGCTTTGGATACACGTTTTCATGTTACCTCCTAATTACATAAAACTTAGTCATGTGTTAATTGTAACTACTTTTTGTTACCTAATATCTCACTTTACAGACTATTATATACTTGTGTTAATATTCTACTGCCTTCTTCTTATCAGCCCACTTTGTTTTAAACAGGAAACATTTCATATGGTGAGGGACTAAAATAATTCCTGAGTGTGAATATCCTTAGCGACATGGATGCGTGGCATGAAATGGAAAAAGAATAACATTTCCCTCAGAGTGATTTTCATAGAAAAAAAAAAAGGTGATTTGATGAAACCTAAGTATTTTGGGGCAAACACATTCATTGGAGCCAGAGCTTTCTGCAGAGTGTAAAAACATTCTCTCCTTGGGTTGTCCAACATCCCTGCTGCTACAGGGAAAGGCTGGCAGTGGCCCTGGTTTCCTGCGAAGCCCCTGCCTGGTTTTGAATAATTTGGCTACAGAAAGCAGCCCTGTTTCCTTAGAAATCGTGCAGGTCACGGTATTCTTTTTTTCCCATGTATCGTCCCATTGAAATAAATATGGACCTTTATTCCATCTTAGAAAGACCTCCTTTACTTATTTCTGCTGCTGTCACGCATATAAGTGATGGATGAGGGTGACCTACACATGCAGAAGGGAGCTAAAAAACAATGTATAATATCTGTTAGCCTGGGACATTATTCTTTGCTCATGTCAGCATCAACAGAGCTGCTTGCTTACCAGGGAGCTGAGAACAAATCTCTGGAGATGACTAGACTCAGAATTATGTTTCCTGTCTAAACCCACCAACAAACACAGCTTTTAAAGACGGCTGCCAAATGTATAGAGACAGTCAGGTTAGGAAAGTGTAGATGCCCTGGTTTCGACTTGGCCAAAGTATTTCAATGGGAAAAGCCACTTCGCAAGCAACTTTAAAAATTGTAAGGAATTTAGATAGGAAAAGCATGCACATTTTGCACAAAAAGGAAAAAAAAAAGTCTTCAAAATTACAAAGCAATAAGCACAGAGCTAACTTCAAACAAATCAATGCTTTCATGGAACCGAAGCCCAAAGTGAACCATGTAATTTGTCTGTGTTCATTGATTTGCTTTTGGACATGACACCCTCCAATGCAAGACATTGAAATCAAACACTCCACTGTTACATTGGGGATACTGCAACACGTGTATCAGACAACGAGGCCTGTGGAATTGAAATCTATATGGACTGATTCTTGGTAGATGTTTCAGAGATGTTTATTTCTCCAGCCGCATGGCTGGAGCTCTGCCGAGGAACTGCTCAATCACGGGACCCGAGGGTCCTTCTGCCCGCGCAGGGAACACAAAACAACCAATGGGGAACGAGGCTGACCAGGGGCAGGGAAACCCCGTGTCTCCCCTCAGGGCCCCTCTCCCAGGATCCCACAGCAGGGGAGAGGAGGGACCCTGACATTTCACCCGTTTATTTTTAACAAAAGAGATTTAAAACTTAACATTGAAAACAACTGGATAAACATGAAAACAACAAGGGCAGTTTCAAAACAAGACAAGCCACCCTCCTGAGTCTTTAAACATCCAAACAGATTCTCTGGAACATCTTAAGGCTGACAGGAGGGAGACAGGACTCTCCAAGCATGCTTTGTGGGGAAACTGAGAACTGAGGCAGGAGAGGGGTTCTTCCATTTGTACCTGTTGGAACTCTAAACAACAATAATTAAATTATTCCCTCCCCTTCTTCATCCCCCACTTGGCATTGGAAAGGGGTTTTTGGGGAAACAATTGGCAAAGGCATGGTTTTGTGAGGGAAACCATGGGTGAAAAAAATGGATTGGGAATACACAGGGGGTAATAGGATATAGGATAAAAGAGAAAGGTGGGATTAGGAAAGGGAGACTGTAGGGAGGGCTTATAATGGAGATATTGTCTAACATGACTACGATTTTTAGCATATATACTGCCTTTTACAGGAACATCATCAGGCCCAGTGACCTCTGCTGCTTGTCACCCTTTTCTACCTTGCACAATTTTGAACTCTACTACCTCTCCATCTCCCAAACTTGGGATATATTTTTCAGGATTAATCTTTTTAATAGCAGTTCTATGAACTAATATGTCTTCTTGGTTGTCACATCTTGTTATAAAACTATAATTTTGTTTAACATTATACCATTTTACTATTCCTAAAACCTTAGCTACGATGATTTTTTCTTTTTTACAAGTGGCTGCTGTTTTCTGTCTCCCTGCTTTTTGCTTTCTCTTTTGCTCGCTCCCATGTTGGAACTGCCAGTGCTGCCGGGGTTGCCGGGGCTGCTGGTGCCTGCGCGC
>NW_008237239.1:20832134-20848659 GCF_000691975.1 Corvus brachyrhynchos | reverse complement strand
TAAGGTAAATGTCCATATGCGGCTCTGAGAGCCAAGAGTCTTTCCACGGTTCCTCCATAGTTTAGAGATGGAACAGCAAAACAAAAACAAGAAGAGAAATCCAGAGTTTACTCACAAATCACAGTCGCTGCCCTCAGGGATCGGGGATCGTTCTGCTCGCATTATCCACCATTTGTTACAGTGCAGATACTGCAACACGTGTATCAGACAATGAGGCCTGTGGAAAAGAAATCTATATGGACAGATTCTTGGTAGATGTTTCAGAGATGTTTATTTCTCCAGCCGCATGGCCGGGATCTGCCGAGGAACTGCTCAATCACGGGACCCGAGGGTCCTTGCCCGCGCAGGGGAACACAAACCAATCAATGGGGAACGAGGCTGACCAGGGGCAGGGAAACCCCGTGCCTCCCCTCAGGGCCCCTCTCCCAGGACCACATGGCGGGAGGAGGGACCCCAACACTCCACTGCATTAAGAATGATGTCATTCTTGGGAATCTCTCTGAATAAAATGAATATATTAGTGGGGAAGGACTCCCAGCACATCAGAGTATAAAATAATGTTTTTGTGAAAACCAGCACTACCTTTGATGTTAATATCGGTAGGCTAAAGATTTCACCTTTCCTTCGCTGAACTTTTCCACTCTTCATTTAATTTTCTTTAACTCCTTTGATTAATGTATTTATGTAATAAAGTTTTCCAAAGACTGAACTCCATCATGCTCATTTTGATGAGCATGTATATGAGTGAATGGAAACCTTTTGCATTGCTGAACATAGGTGCAGTAGTGGCACCAAGGTCACTCAGCACTGTGCTGTGCTGTTTTGTGGATTTATTGGATTTATTCTGTGTGAAAGTGGTGATTGATACATTAATAGGAAAAGCCAACACAGGTAATTTACATGGTCCAGCAGTTGACTCTGTGTCAAACTCTCTAATGCTGGGGACCCCAACATTTCATTATTCATTTTGAATGCATAACTGTTCCTTTTTCTTTTTCTTTAAATTGTTACAAAGGGTGCTGGATGAGGACTGAATTATCTTGTGTTATAATACCACTTTCAAATCTACGTTTGGATCATTCTACTGCTGCTATTTCCACACTGGCTTTAATGAAGAAGAAGGGAACAGTAAGTTAGGCAGAAATTACAGATACTTTTGTGAGGACAGTAGGAAAAACACACAAGAGATCAGGTTTAGTGGATATTTTAGCAGCAGAGAGTCAGAAGAAGATAGAATTAACAACAGCTAAGTGTTGCTGAAAATATCAGCCATGTAAACAGTACAAGAAGTTATCTCAGTATCCTAAGCAAGCCCCTCCATCCATAGCTGTTTTATAACAGTCTCTGTCAGAAATAGGGAGTAGAAGATGCAGCACGTAATTTTAAAGTTTTGGTGATTATTAGGATAAGGAAAATGGAAATGTGTATTAAAGACATGGAACAGGTCTTCCAAAAAGAGCCTTTGGAATTTTGAATACATCTATTTATGCTGGTTACAGGCAACTTAGGGCAGAATAGGAAGGTTTGTGTCACATTTTTGAGGTGGATGAAGCCAGTTTGGCCTCTGGACAGAGTAGGAGCTCCATTTTTTTACAGAAAATTTGGAGAAAAAAACAGAACTTGCAGGCGACTGCTCAGAATGTCAGCAAATAAGGATTATCTTGCTTTGAAAATCACACAACCAGCTGTATTCCAGTGAACTTGTGCTCTGAAGCTACAGGCTGTGCAATGACACCTACAGGAGCATTAGAAAACAGGGCACAGATCTCCGAGAGGCTGTTTAGAGTAACACTGTAAATAGCATGATGAGAGCTCTGAGTAAAGCAGAGATGGACTTTAGCCCAAATTTCTCCTTTTCTGAAAGAGGAGATAAAGGCTGTGACTTGGTTTTGATCTTGGATGTATCACGTACTAAAGCCTTTCAAGAGTGCAGGAGTATGGATAGCAGGTGAATTTAAAAAAAAATAGCTAAGGTCATCTTTATCACTGTAATTACAGTGAAAAATGGGAGGTGGAGTTTTCCTGCCTTTGTCTCAAAGTCTTTAGAGAAAACAACTTGTAATTGAGTTATCTTTATATCCCATGAATTTCAGCTGAATACAGGACTGCAAGAAAACAGCCAGGATTTCTGCCCTTGCCTTTGTGTCCGACAGTAAGTTACTTTTTCCCTCTGATGCTCATAGACCATTTTTAATGTACCTTGCTTGTTTCTTTGTGAGCAAAGAGCACACACATTTTCCATCTTATTGACCTTTATTTCAAATGAGAGAACACTGATAAGAGGAAGAATAAAAGTCTGTGCAATAGAGAAGAGTGGTTAAATGTTACTATGAGACACTGCAAAGAAAAGGGCATCTAAGTGTTGCATCCTTTAAGAGGCAGGAATGTTCAGCCAGGTGTGACAGACTGGGTGCACCAAAAATTCCTGCACTCTTCTGTCAAACATGGGTTATTCACGCTGGGTGTTCATTTGCAGGAGCCAGCAGAAAGCTCTCCTTGCTCCCTCCTGCTCACCTGGACAGGTCTGGCACATCACTGTAGCATGAACTGTACCAGGGACTGTGCCTGGAGGGCCATGACCTGACACTTCTCAGTTCTCAGTCTGGGGTTGGTCCAGCCTCCTGTTCTCTTTGAATCTCCTTTGGCTTCCTGTATCAGCATCTCCCTCCTCCTCCCCTGGATGATTTTACACCTCTGTTGTAACAAGAGAGCCCAGAGGAGGATCCTTTGAGCTGGGAAGTTGAAGGCAACTAAGTCAAGCTAAAGCTTTGCCATTTTGCTTGTTTGCAAGTGCGTACAGCTTGTCCCTCACAGCTCAGTAAAACTCAAGAATGTTAGTTGGCAGATTTGGGGAATTAGAAAGCTTTTATTTATGCTGTGACAGGTGGCCATCGCACAGAAGTGTGAGAAGAAACCATCCAAAAGTAGTTACTGCTTGCTAACAGACTGACAAAAGGTTTCAAGGGAAGCAGGAAAATGTGGTGGCAGAGGAGACGAGCCAAGCCAGGATGCTCTGTCAGTAGGAGAGAAAGGAGAGCCACCAACCCGTTCCCGGAGTTAGCAGAGCCGTGTATTTTAGTGATGTTGTTTTCCTTCCTTCCCCATCCTACTTGCAGCCACTATTTACTGTGACTGTGCTATAAATAACACCGGGGAGTGAAAGCTGATTTCAGTCCAAGGTACATATCCAGGAAAGCTCATAAAATTCAGATGTGTTTCTTGAGCTGAATGATCTTCCCACCAAAGGGCAAACATGGAAAGGTGATTCTCAGAGAATAAATACAGAGTTATAAATACATTAACTTTGCTTCTGGTTTCACTGGCAATGTATGGGTCAGGTACAGTTATGGGTATAATAGTGGCCACCTCCCTGTCCCGCTCTACAAAGGGCAATGTCTCCTTCCCATTGACCAGAGGAAGCCAGGGGTTTTCTAGAAGGTCTTCCTCAGTGTTTTCTAGAAGGGGGAAATAGCCTCACCCATAAACCTGCGGGGGCTTATGGAGACACAGAATACAGCTTCAGTCATCTGACATAACTCCACCTTAAAATATCATCTTTGAACAACCCCAGAAAAGCCTCTTCTGGTGGCTGGTACATGAGAACTGTGCACATCAAAGCACACAAGAAAGCCTGCTCATTGCAGCTTCTGCATAAATATCTCCAAGGCAGAGGTCTGAGTATTTTTGGAGGCCTTCTTTGCTGCTGTGTTCTGTATGGCTCTCTTTCAGTGTGTGCCTGGTGTGAGTGTCTGCATGAGTCACAAACCGATTTTAGAAATCAGAAGCCTTGCAGGATCTGTACACATTTGCTGGACGCAGTTTGTCTAAACTTAGGGAAAAGAGTGTGATCATTTTGGCCTAGTGTCTCCAGGTTTATTTTGGAGGATATTTCACTGACCTAGGAAGAATGCAAATTAGAATTAACTTCTCTAGGTCTGAAACTTCAGGGCTCAAGGATTGGTTTGTCCCGAAAGAGACACAGATTTAGGAAGGGTCTTGCACTCATCCGCAGATCCAACTCTTGTTTTTGTTTTTCTATGGGATTAGTCATGTCTTGAAGGTAATTTCAAGAGGTATCAGGTCATACACACACACACACACACATATGTATAAAGAATCAGTAGCCCTGTACATTTTGCACATCCGTAACTGCTCAGAACAGGGAAATTGCTGGTGTCAGAGTGTGCCAGTGCCAGCTCACCTGTGCAGAATTCAGTTTAAGGTTACTTAGAGGGATTGGATATTCATAACTTTAACCTCTTTTTTTTTTAATAATGCCTTGTTTTTAATGTGTTTCCATTAATAAGGTATTTTTAATAAAGTCCATTCTGAACACCTAGTTTCAAAAATCAGTGGAAAATATTTGGAGAGAGAATAATTTTGGTATTGGAATATGTCTGCAGACCCCACTAAAAATCCAGCCTCAGAAATGCACTGTTGTCTAGGCTGATATTTTAGGGTGTATCACAGAAAAAACTTCCCTGTGATGTGGCATGGGTGCTCAGAGCAGTGAGATAGATACAATGATATCTCGTTATAACAGATCAACTATTCCCTCCCTGGACCATTTCTTAAGGTTTTCCAGACATAGAACAGAACTGTGCTTTCCCCTTTTCCTAATTTTTGACTTATGCTTTTGCTGGGTATTGCTGACCCAGTGGGAAGGACACCAAAGATGTTCTTGCAGGGCACAGGCAGTCACTCTTAGGACTTCACTCCAGGAGGAACACTGTGAACAACCAGAAGCAGCAGAGTCCCCAGTGAGAAGGAGAGGAAGGAAAATAGCACTGATGCAGGAATGGGAAGTAACGGCACTGGAGGGAGGAGAGCACATGGCCAAGCAGCAAGGAGTGGAAGGTAATGCTCCTGCTCTGTTCTGATTTCTGCTGTTCTTTTCCCTCTTTAGCTGTCTGCCTGCAGAGAGGAACAGAATGTGCCACAGTGAGTGATGGAAGGAGGAAAGCATCTCCTTCAGGAGTAAGTAAATTCAAAAGGAGCTCTGCTCTTTGCATTGCTAATCTTGATGGTATATACAGCCCTTGAATATACAATCCATTGTGTTAATTAAACCTGTGGAATACATGCAGATTGCTTTTTTAATGTGGTCAGATTTCTCAGAGCATCTTTTTGATTTATTCAGTCAATTTTCAACAATCTATCTAAATGTATTGCTTAAATAGCCATTTAACAAATTATTTTCCCTTTCTTACCAGGTTTTAAGTAGGTGGCCTGAATTTGCTAATGAAAGTTGCCAGAGGATGATTACAAAAAGAACTTTCCAGTTAATGCAAGAGTTCTGTGTTGGTTACTTGTATTAGTGATGAGTGACAGCCTGGTCTGACTTTGCTTGAGCATACATTAAACTCCTCACTCTTCCTGAGTATTAAGAAGTTAAATCCAAGTATTTCAAAAAAGCTGTAAAAGGTTTATGCCTTCTGAAGAAACATGAATTGCATTACAGTCTGTTGGTGGTGAGCAACTGCTTTTCTTTGCATCACTTGTTTTTCTTGGGCTTTACTTTCCTCTCTGGTTGTTGGTTTATAGCAGTGCCATGAGTGAGGGAGTCCAGAAGAAACTTCCCAAGATTCAGAATGAAAGGATGACTGCCACAGGGGACAGCAAGCTGCATTTCTGGAGAATGTTCTCTATCCATCAGTGTCATTTCATGAAGTTTGAAGACTAACAAGAAGGACCTTGAGAACAAAACACTCTCAGTTAGAAAAAATGGTACCATTTTTGTAATCCACTTACAAGATGTTTTTTCACAGGAGAGTTGATCCTAAAACAACTTATTCCTGAAACCTTCTTTGTTCATAAAAGGTATAATATACATTTTCACTTATAGCCTTCACCTGCATGTCTTTAAAGTACAATTCCTTTATAAACCCCTATTTTCTGGAGATAAGTCCCACGGCCCTATAAGCTGTGCATCTTTCTGATAGAAGAGGTGACCTGTTGTTGCCAGCACCACAATTTCCCATTAGTGGCATATTTGCAGCTTGTAGCTGAACATTAAATAGACTATGTTAAGGCACAAATCCCTATAGAGCAGTTGTCCTGGTCAAACATTTAAATAATTAACAAAATCCGTATAGAGCAAGGCAGGCCTCTCAGCTCCTTCACCATGAGGGGCTGAATGATTTCTGAATGATTTGTTGTCATTAAAGGGAATGTTCAGTCTAGTCTCCAGAGATCATATGCATGAAATAAACTTAAATGGTTTTGTAAAGACATAAATACATTTGTATCACCCTTATTTTATATGAATGTATATTATGGTTTATATTTTTACCACAAGTACTAGGAATTCCTCTGCAGCACATATAATTTTTGTAAAATATTTTTATAAAAAATGGAACTTTACCAATCTATTTAAAAGAAATTGGTTTTATTGTTTTTTGTATATTTCCAAATATAATTCTCCACTATGAGCTGCAATGGCACAGAACATTTCAACTCCTTGTGCCCTTTTCCTTCCCTTTTTTTTCTGGATTTTTTGAGAGAAAAGCTAGAACCCTTGTTCCTAATCCCCAACAAATACAATTCTTTAATGCAATCTTAGCTGTTCTTTGCTGCTGCTTTGCTATAACGCAGGCTAAACCTTGTTTACTGACCTCAGGGTTAACGCTGGTTTATACAATGTAAGTACTTGGACAAAATGTAGAAGGCAAAAGGCCCACATACAGAAAGAAATTACTTTCTTCAGGTCTCAAGGCAGACGTAGCAGCAGAGCTGGACCCAGAAATCCGTGGGGCCACATTCTACAATCCAATTGCTTGGCAACTGGAAAACTGTACAGTAATATGCTGTACAGTTTTCAGGGCTTTTGTTTTGTTTTTTACTGCCACCTCATTTCATTCCCTGCTATCATATGTAAACAGTCTTTAGGTTTTTCCTCAGCATCCCTTATTTTCAGGAAAAATCCAAGTGGAATGTACAGCTTTCTATGAAGAAACATAGATTTTGTGTGTACGCTTCAAGACAACACTATTTTCTCCATATGGCAGGCTGTTGCTTGCTAATAAAATATTTTTCCCAACATAATAAGGGTAATAAAGATAAATATTCATGCAGCGTGACTTTCTGTGTCTCAAGAGACATCCTCAGGTTTTAAATTCACCGCTCAAATGGACACAGGGTTTTTCATACAGGTTGCCACAGCAATCCCACATCAAACCCTGCACAGGTGCTGGCTGCATGAGTGAGTTACAGCAGAAAGTTGTAGCAGCACCTGTGAGGGTGATGGGGAGTATGAAACACCCCAAAATAGATGTAGTGCTGCTCCTGTAGATGGGGATTGATGTAGACATCAGTGCTCTGTAGAGAGATGTCAGTTTTGAGAGCAAGTCCCTGACCTCTTCATGTTATCCCCATAACATAGTGCAGCAAAATGAAGTCCTGACTTCATTGAGAAGCACAAGTTGAGAGCAGTTGAGAGCACAAGTCCCTCACACAAACTCCTGGCCCTACACAGAACAACCCCAAGAATCACACCATGCGTCTGGGAGTGTTACAGCCCGGGGTCAATATATTTTCTTTTTGTCCCCAAATTCAGTTGTTTCCTTTATTTTCCCCAGAGCACTTGTAGCAGCATAAAATTAATTGGTTTGTCAGTGCAAGCCTAGAATTTATTGTGAAAAAAACAACATAAGCAACAATATTTAATCATCTACCTTCCAGGGCAGAACTGGAATTAGTTCTGCAGAAACTCCTCCTTGACATTAAAATGAGTGGTAACAGGGGAGAACTGGTGTGTACTGGCAGAAATGAGTCTGTAAAAGATTCCAAATTCTAACATACAGTGAGGCTTCTGAATATAAAATGCAAGTTAATTTGACAGTAAAGGGAGGAGCAGGCTCACCCCAAAGTGCTTCCCAGGCTGGAGAAGTTTCCTGAAGAGACACACAGAATCTTAACAAGGAAGCAGCTCCCTTAAATGTTGCCCCATTTGTCCACTAAGTCAGTGATCCGCAACAGCTCCTTTAGCTATTTATTGTGGGTGACATGGGGCTTTCAAGATAATCCCTCCTATCTGAGGTTTAGTATTTCATCCATTCCAAATGGGATAAGGCTGAGACTTTGTTCATGAGATCTCAGGCAGAATGTAACTCAAAATGCTGAAAATCACTTAAGCCTGTATTTCTTACCTACGGATTTAAGGCAAGTTTCTTATTTGGCCTCAAGCTCTCTTTTTTCTCCTGACGTGAAGCAAATACAGTTTAATTTTTAAAAATTGGAAGTGTGTATAGAATAGCAAGTTTTTCTTTTCCTAAATGATGCTGATTTGAATCTACGTCAGGCTGGGCATATAATGCAATGAAAGATGTTTTCCTATTCATACATATATTTATGTGAATATTTGGATATACAAACAAACACATCAATAGCCAAACCCTGAAGGTGCCTTTGCTTTCACTTCTCTGCATATTTTCCACAAACTTCCCCTGCCCCATGCTCCACCTGCACTCTGTGATTCGCACACCTGCCTTGACAAAGATCTGAGCAGCATGATGCTGCTTTTCCTTTTGACTTTACAAAAACCTGTGCCGTGCAGGAAGTCGTGAAGTGTTACAAGAAATACATCAGAAAGTGAATGCAAATCATATTTCCAAATTATGCTGATGCTAGAAAATTGCTTCCTCTCCATCTTTAAAATAAACCCATGTATTAGCTTGGGCTGTCCAAAATAGGTGATACCTTAGAAAGTATTAGTTTCAAGGGTTTTGATATTCAATTAAAAAAAAACCAAACCCATACCAAAGCTCTATTTGCATCTATATTTTAAGATATTCCCACTCTGGAACTTTTTTTTTTATGCTTTCCTTCATACCCATGGGGGACATGTAGGGATTTTATGGAAGCATTACTGAAAATGAAAACATAACTTTGACTGTAACAATCAAGATACCTTAGCCTTCAAAATGTACACATATTACTTTGAAATTGCTAACTCAGGGCTACCTGAAGCACTGGTTTGCTAACTCAGCAAGCAGGGAGTTAGTTGTGCCTACTACCAGAACAATGCCTACACACAGAGATTTACCCTTCAAAAATCACAGGAGAGCACGAGAAAAATGAGGAAGGATGTTAGGGCTAATGGAAATGAACTGCTACACTGCAGTTTTATTTCCCAGCCCAAGGGAGGCTGGGGAAACAGATGTGAAAAAATGGTGTGGTGCAAAGAGGAGCAATTTATTGTTGTACATCAACAGCAATGGAATCTGTGCTCCTCCAACAAGTAGCACTGTTGAGCGGGAAGAGTGTCAGACACTCTGACCCAAGCAGCCTGTGCTGGGGTCTCTTCAGCTGCCCACTCAACCCCCCCACTCCATGGCAACTTTAAATGATTCACATCCAGAGCTTCAGCTTCCTCACCCTAACAAAGGAGGGCTGTTGAGAAGTTGAACAGTTGGGTTTCTTTTGATTTCGTTTCATTTGATTTGGTCTAGTTTTTTCTTTTTTACTTGAAGAGTCAGCATCAGTGAGATTTGGACTGAGGGTGCTCTTCAACCTACTTGCCACCAGTACCCCAGAGTCATTAGAGAGCAAATGAAACGCCCCAAAGATGAAATGTCAGTTTTTGGACTGACAGATGAACTGTTGTGCACTACACTGTGGTGCCAAGCAGATGTGGGGGCTGGAGAACACAGAGCCAGAGTCTCCCTCCAGTGCACGATGAAAGGACAAGAGGCAAAGGACCCAAGCTGCAATGAGGCTGACCCCACCAGAAACAGGAAACCTCCTCAGGAAGAGGTGAAGCACTGGCTGCCCACATCTCCTTCCTGACTATTCTCAACACTCAGCTGGATGGTGTTGAGCAACCTGTCCTAACCTGGCAGGCAGCCCTGTCTGGAGCAGGGAGCAGGAGATGAGACCTCCCCAGCCACCTCCATATGAATGGCCCCTCAGGACACTCTGGAGAGAACAAAGGTCCCTCACCCTTTGCTGAGTTCACTCTGTGAGTGCTCGCTTCCTACAGGCTCAAGATCACAGTAGTCATGACATGAAAAAATCATACAGCAATTTTTTAAACACTCACAAATCAAGCAGTGATGGTCTGTGTGTTTCTTGTCTGATAGCTCAGCATCTTTTTGTCTTTCCTTTGTCCCCGCATGGCATGCCAGGAGCTAACACTGACTTCATCCAGACAGCAGGGTGCTGGGGTTGCTGTGGCAGTGATTCAGAGCTGCAGCTGCTCCCTTCTGCTGCTGTTGATCTGTTCATGCCTTAGATACACTGTTCCCAACCCTACTTGCTGTTCCACAGGTGCTCTTAGTGCTCTTCTGGGAATGGTGGTGCTCTTGGGAATGGTAGTGCTCTTGCTGTGTGGGATAATGGGTGACAAGTGCAGTCTTCTGCTACAATATTCAATATTCTTGAAGTTTGGTGGAGATTTGTTTCTATATATTCCTCTTCCTGCATTTGAGTCCTTCTTCCTCCCCACCCATCTGGTTTCTGATCCCCTTGGCATCATCAGGGCTGTTGTGTCCAGTCTCTTCTGCTGAGGGACACACAGTGGCACTGCAGTGATGATGGGAGTGCAGGGGTAACATCATCCAAG
Organism: Corvus brachyrhynchos; assembly: GCF_000691975.1. NCBI lineage: Eukaryota > Metazoa > Chordata > Aves > Passeriformes > Corvidae > Corvus > Corvus brachyrhynchos. The sequence continues at coordinate 20,838,098 of NW_008237239.1, read as the reverse complement.
CTCACCATGCTGGGCTCTCCCTGTTTTGTGTCAGCCCAGGCTGAAAGCTGAAACTGAAGCTGAAGGTGCAGCATCTTTGGTGTGAATGTGCAAGATTAATTAAAATCTCCACCAAATCACAGACCTGCCTGTGCTCAGACTCTTACAATGTTACCCAGTCCTTATGTCCTGCTAAGTTCCTTACAGAATTTCAGTTTTCACATTGAATCCAGATCATATAGTCCCATTTTTAGTCTGCTAGTTTCCTCACAGGCAACTGCTTGGATGTGTTTATCTTACTTTCCAATTATAAAATCCAGTTTATTCTAGTATTTTACAGCTTGTTATTCACTTCATTTTAATGCAAGGAAACAAAACAAAGCTTAGAGGATGCATATATTTTTAGGAAGGACCATATGAGGATTTGCCTGGCTTGGTCAGTACTAAATAGAGGCTGAATTTTCTAGTTCTCTGCTCCTTCTATGGCACTATCAAAGTCAGTTATTTTAAATTCCATGATGTGCTGAAGGTCACGAACACAATTTGTTTTTCTACTGTTCTCTATGGCAAGATATATTATAGAAGAAGAAAATTACTTTCTGTGCACCAATTTATATTCTCCAGGGAGCACTGCTTGTAAGACTGTGCAGACCTTTGGTCCATGCTTGAATCAGGAAGGGAGAGAGTGTTTTTTTCCTCCAGATGATTAAGAACAGAACACTGTTCTGAGCTTGCCTGTTAAACTTGGATGCAGGATGGGTGGCATCAGTCTGTATCCATCCTTGCTCATCTGGACGCATTTGTGCAAACTTAGGGCCTCTGGTCACTGCAAAAATCAGATTGCAAAGGATTGATTATGAGGTCAGATCCCACATGTGTGTCTTTTTCTATCTGATCCAAACCAATTTAAGGCAGGTTCTCTTGTTTGTTAGCAAGATCTCCTAAATGGTCATACTGCAGTTCAGTTCATTACCTAGCAAAGTTAATTTAACTTGTTAAATTAGATAGTATTATTAAAGTGCTAAGCGTCACTGCCAAACAACAAGTTTACGCCCATGGTTGCTTGCCTGGTTGTGGAAGCTATAGAGCATTAAAAAACCCCCCTACCTCTCACACCCATGCAAATTCCAGAAGTTCTGAATAAAAACCAGATATTGACATGTTTCCTCTGCTCAAGTCCCAGAAAAAGTCCTTTATGTGCTAATTGTCTGGAAATATTGAGAATTTACAACACTTTCTTAAAGTAACAGTCACAGCATCTCCCCAGTGCCTAATTATTCCTGTTGCTGATTTTCCCTGAATTCACTTAAAAAGAATATTTTTACATTCTTTTGTTACCAAATGCTCTAGTAGCTACAAATACCACCTCAAAGGATCAATCTACTAAGCTGTTTTACTCCTACCAGTGACAATAAACAGAAAAAGAAGTTACTATTGCCTGTTCACTGGTGTGCAGGAGTCCTACACACTCTGTGCAGGGTTTCTGTTGATAAATATCTGGATTTTTGCTGAAGAAGGGGGTAACTCAGGGGGTGATTCAGCCCAGTCCAAGCTTGTTACAGCACTCTGTGCCTGGAATATCTCAGGTTTTTGTTTCACAGTGTCTATTCTCATCACCCCATCTCCTTTCTGCCATCTTTTGACCTCTGGGTATGTTATAATTCAGTGGGTTGCAGGCAATTAATTATAAATTACCTAGCTGCTTAATTATAAATGAGCTTCAGATCAGATGGAGCCTAACCGTGACAAAGCCATGGCTCAGAGCTCCAGCTGTGCCCGGAGTGCTGCCAGCACCCTGGCTTGCTCCAGCCTGCTAGCCCAGGGCCGTCCACACTTCCCTGCAATCCCTAGTAAGGATACACCTTCCAGCACAAATTACTACCTTTTGGTCAAGGCAGAAAGCAGACAAGGAAGGACAAAGTCTGTGTAAAAGCTTAGTAGAGAGAATCTGTTTTATCAGCATCTGAATTGCTCCGGTGCTGGATGTGAAAGGTGGGGGCTGAGTTAGTTCTCGGCGTTAATCCAACACCATTCCTACCAAATGGGCAGAATTCTGCTCAGTGTTGAGTGGGTTTGGAAGCCCCACAAAAGCAGATGGAGTCTCTAGAAATCTGAAGAGGGCATTGAAAGCCATAGACCCCATGTCAGAAACAGTACTGCAGGTCTAACATCTCCTGAGACTGAGTTCAGAGTACAACTGTGAGGGAAAAGGAGCTGCAGGAAAAATTCAAATCAGTGCTGAGCATTTCTCTGTGAGAGATCTTTGCTTGGAAAGAACCCCAGTGATAATTATCATATTCTCATTTTTCCCATATTCATATAAATGGCAAGGAGAATTCCCCTGGAGCACATTATTCAGATTAGCACTTCTCACTGCAAGGGGACACAATGTTAATTCAGTCTCTGTTCTGTCTTTATAATAAATTGTTAAAACACCATCCGACAAAAACAGCTTTGTTTTGGAAAATGATAGTTTTTAGAGCAGTTGTCTCACATAACTTTAATGCCTATTTTTCAAAATCGCTCCTTATTAAATGCCATTTTACAGCTTAATTTCTTTTTTTTTCTTGTGAGTCAGAAATATTTGCTTTGATTTTATTCAGGACAAGTGGATGTGCTTAGTGCAGCATAAGGAAGAAAAGTATCCTACCTGTATGAAGTCATGTATCTCCCTCCACTGAGGAGCCTTCCTGATTCTTGAAAAGACACAACAGTTCCCAAAAACTGTTCTTTTCTGGGGATAAATAATGCAGAATTAGCTCCTGTTTTGCTTGCCAGCAGCTCTAAAGTTCAAATGGCTCTATTTGCAATTAAGGCTTGCCCAGCCTCTCAGACATCTCAATTAGAGGGACCAGATCACTCACAGCTTGTGGTCCACATGTTTTTTAGCGGGATCATTTTCCCAGCCAACCCATCCTTTTATTTGAATCCCTTATTTCAACACTTTTGATCAGGTGCAACAGCTCTGATCCCAGGAATCAGTGCTCCCCTGCTAAACAGAGGGAAGGCGGGAATGTAACTGCGCAAACTTCCTGAGAAACCTTTTGGAAAGCTGATAAAGCCAATGCATTGGTGTGGAGGATTTGGCTCCTGCATATCTCTCCACAAGGGTCTCTGAGGGTAAGTTTTGCTAATTAGAATTTGAATTGTTCATCAGAATTTTTCTTTTGCTATCTTTCTTCATAAAGTATTCCCCAACCATTGAGAATGATGACTTAATAGATGATAATAGATGGTATGGTCCTGTTATTTATGGGCATTATCAGTGCATGGTATTTTAAGTACACTACAGGGTATTACAGATGACTATAAATCACAATTAGAAATTGTCTGCTTTATTCTTTTACAGTACACAGTGATCTGCTACAATTTATGAAAATGTCTATTAAATATCCTTACTCTTGTAAGCTGCTGTAAGTGGGATTAAAATATTAAGTAACTAAAACGCAAAATTAAAGTGATTTGAATACATTCATTCTTAAGACATCTTGTTATCTTCTGCTCATGCTTCTGATAAGATGCTTTTAAGTTCTGTATTTACTCAATTGCAGTTCCTCCCACGCTCCCACCTGAAAACTCAATCAGCTAATGCTTTTTCTATCATACAGGTTATTGGCAAAAGTATTAAATAATGCCAGGCACTGTGCAATCAAAATGATTTCAATTATAGATATTAAAGGCTTTTAATAGAATATTGATAATCCAAGGCAGCACTTTTCTGGGGATAACATCAGTTAATCTGTAATGTAGGATACTCTTTAGAGTCCTGCTCTTTAGTACAAAATTTCAACTACAGTGCTGGGGAAGGAGCTGAGGATGGCAAATCCATGCAATCTCACCTTGAGCCTCTGGCACAGACACCTTGCAAAGCTGCTCCACAGCACCTTCAGTGCCCACATGGCCCTGCAGGAAAGGGCCTGGAGCTGCCAGGGGTTGATGCTTTCAGAGCAGTGCTGATGTCCCCAGGACAGCTCAGCACGTCCTGAGGAAGACAGACAGAGGAGAAGGGCACAGCCACAACCACAAAGGGAAAACTGCCTACAGATCAGCTCATTCCCCTGCCCTCTTGGATGTAACCTCCACTGACGTATGTCCAAAATATGAATCATGGATTATGAATGATTTGGAATAACTTATAATTAATTTACAGCTTATCATTAGTAAGTGTATTTTCACAAGTGCATACACATATCTACAGCGCACAATTTTTCACTCCCCTTCTTCAAATTACATTTCCTGAACTGAAATTATTGTCTCTGGTTTATTCTGTACCCTTCACACATCATTTTCAGAGCGGAATTCATGAAATACAAACTGTTCAGCAAAGCACTAAAACAATTTTTTCTCTGCAAACATTTGCTGTTGGAATTTAAACAAAGATCCTTTGGGTTCTACTGTGCTGAGAGACTTAATATCCTGTCATGCTTTTTCTTATATTTAAAAATTAATGACTTTGTGTTTGCAGTCAATTTTGCATCAGAACATTCTTGCTTGCAATTAATTCCTTGTAGTCTCTCTCAGCGATGCTCCTTGCCCTGATTCCTGATTATGATCCAATTCTAGACTCCAGAGGCTTCAAGTAATCAAGAATGAGGAGGTTCTTTCATTTTTTTACAAGCTGATTTATTCACACCTACTAAGCATTTGTTCCAGTTGCTATCTCCCATCCTCTGATATATAGATTTCATATATACATATAAAGATCTATATGTATACAGACATGCATATATATGTGTATATATATATGTATACATGCTGCTAATTAAACGTTCACAACAAGCTGTTTGAATACTGGGCTTCTTTCCATTAGACTGAAACGAATCCAGACCCAGGAAAAAGGTGCATACTTCACTTTGAGTAGTGTTATTTTGGCAGTTTCTTTGACAAGTCTGTTTCTTGTCCTTGCCATGCTGGCTTCAAAGTAACAGAAGGAAAGGACATATCAATAAAGCAAGAAAATGAAAGTAATTTGGTCAAAGTGTAAAGACAACTAGTGTTGGAGAAAAGTAAATTATATATCTTGCCTTGACTGAAGCCTACTCATGCTGTGTAAATTATAACTTCCCAACTCCCTTAATTTATTTCCGATTTTAGCCCACTGAGCTAGATTTCACATTGCCTTTTCCAGTGTGGCAGGCTTAAACACTGTTGTTCAAACTCAGGAGTGACCTGCTTTGCCTTTGCTGTGATAACTACAGGAGATGCAAAGCTACTGACCCAAATTGGTTTTATGAACATGATTTGTACCAGTGGGTAACTTCACTCCAGAAGATCTGCCAGCATGTGCCTAATTTCAAATCACTCATATAAATAAGTAAATGTTCAACTACTTCCCTTGGTAAAGAGGCAGTTAGAGGTTTTGTAGCAGTGGAAGGACCAGGGGGTTGGAAGGCTGCTTGCAAAAAAAACAGATAAGCTTTTTCTCTCATGGCCAGTAATACAGAGAGAGCAACAGAGATTTCTTCATGCAGCATGAGGAAAAGCTGTGTTTTACTGCAGGATTTAAGTTGATAATTGGTAGACAGTAACTTTAATAAGAAAACATGCTGCCTAGAGTCAAAATCACATGCTGAAGGAAAGGCCACAAAGACATTATCTTGAAAAGCTGAAGAACGGCAGCATGAACTCTGAATGAATGTGTCTGCACCTTCTTTAGTTTAAGCAAACTGCAGGGAGTGAAACAAATCCAGCTTCCCAGAATCATGATCCAGGCCATCCTTGAATGATGAATCAGATTCTCAGATGCAATCTGGTGAAATCCCAATTCCACCAGTGGTGCCATGAACGGGGTGTGTGTGTATGAAGATGTACAGGGTCAGCCAGTTAGAAACTCCCTGAGGAATATCTTTCCCATTGAAAATAAACCCAAGCAAAATGTTCTGCCGAGACAGGAGGATTCTGACAGAATTTCTATGCCTCTATGTTTACTGACTTGACCTTTCCTTCAGAAACCTGTGAGGTGGGTTGCCTCAGAACACTGGCATT
>NW_008237239.1:20812924-20831922 GCF_000691975.1 Corvus brachyrhynchos | reverse complement strand
AAAACCAAGTTTATGCCCTGTGGACTATGGTCCACTTCCCTGAGTGACCTGCAGGCCATGGTCCTTGTATTTGGAGGAGGGCTGTGGACAGGGACAGGGCAGTGCAGGACAGGGGACAGGAGGTCAAGCAGATGTGGATTGGGCAACACTGAGGGGTGGTGGACAAGGCCGGTGCCACTTGTCACACCAGTAACAACTGGAGGTGGTTTCAATGTAGTTTTCAGTCTTCCTGTCCAGCCAGTTGGCAACTGACTCTGTCGATATCATTTTAGGATTTGCTGAGGGAGGATGAGTACCAAGTCACCAAAACATAAATATAAATGTAAGGAGTGTAATCAGAATAAATTTCAGAAAAAGTGCTGTGGTTATCCTTTTTGTTCTCCTTCCAAGATCAGAATTTTAAAGGTCTAATTTGGGTAGTAAACTTGTAAAGAAATTGGATATGCTGAAAAACTACTTTCAGAAGGTTAATTTTAAAATAAGTATTTTTAGTTCTTTGAAGATTGGTGGGAACACAAAATAGGAGAAGTTAGTCACATCACCACCATTTTCTAACTTGCTATTTCCTTGGCAGTCTTTTTAAAGTTTATTTACAGTTCATAAAGTGATTTGAAACATCTCTGTTACATTCATGAAGATGTTCATAGCTTTCTGACATTTCCTGACAACAAGCTCTTTAAAAGTGATCATGAGCATTTTTCTGAAGTTAAATTATCCTGACCTGCAATAAAATGCCTAAAAAATGAGTGCAGCCTGTCCTGGGAAACAGTTAACATTCCAATCTGCATTGCTGCCAAGGCTTCAGCATTTTGTGAACACTTGAGGGAGAGAAAGACACTATCAATTACTGATTTAAAAATCATAGTTATTCAGAACTTGGAAGACTGTGGATCTCTTAAAGGCTGTTGATACCAGCAATAAATTTTGCAGTTGTCTGCCCCCTGATGCACAAAAATTCAAGAGAAATCTTAGCATCCTCTCCCTTCAAACACTACTTTTTGAAATTAGTTTTCTGAAGGATATAATTTCTGTATGTTTGCTGCCTAGCCTGGACCTTGAAAGGCAATTCTTTCTTGGGGAGCAGAGACAGACTTCACTATCAGTGGGCTCAGAACAGCATGGGTAATTTAATTTAACTGGTTTTGGGTTTTTTTCTAACAGTATATATAAAAAGATTGAAAAGTCCAACTGAACATTTCTCCAAATACTGTCATTTTCAGGGAGCATTTGCACTTCACTTTTTATTTGCCTGAGTGATAAAACACCAGCACACGTGCAAAACAGAAATATAAAAGCTCAGCCAGTACTTCTTCTGAATAGCAATGGTCAGAGAATCCTTTTGCAAGGTATTTACAAATGCAAGATCTGTATTTAAAAAAAAAGTTGTACGTGACAACTTCTTGATACATTAGAAGAGTTATTTTTTGTTTAATATAAACAGTCTCTTCCAGAGGAAAACTAATATATTTTTAACTGTCTTTGGCATCGACTACGAATAAACTCTCTTGTCCCTTGTTACTGTCAAGTGCCATATGTCCTCTCCTTCTTCATGTGGATTTTTTTTCCAGGCATAAGACATAACTTTCGGGACACTCGGTTTTCAAACCTTGATTCTGATTTATGAGGGCTTGTACGAACCTGATGCTGGAAGAGCTGTGAGAGAGCTCACCCACAGACCCCTCAGTGCCTTGGCTGCTGGAAAGGGAACGGTCAGTAATAGCTGGCCAGAGCTCAGCAGCTCTGCTAATTGCTTCAGAGAGGTGCTTTATCCCTGGGAATTCAGACTAGTTACTTCTCCTTGCGGCTGATGGAGAAATTCCAGTCAGGTGTAAACTGGCAGCGAGGAAGATGCAGACAACGGCTTTGTGGGTGAGTACAAAACAAGCTGCTGGAGAATTAAGATCCTTGCAGGGTAAAAGCCTCTGGAGAATAGTGCAACAGGAATTTTTACTACACCTCTGCTCAAATAACCCTCCCTGCTCTCTCCTCTCTCACTCAGTGCACCAGCAAGTTCATGGTCCTTCTGTGCATGGACTAGTATTGGCTGACGAGAATGAGAAGGTCAGGCTATATATTTTAGGGAAGAATGCATCTACAGCTGAATTTGATCTTAGCAGGATAAGACAGTTTAATAGGCTTTTCTTAACTTTAATACATGCTGGAAAATCCAGTTGACCCTGTGAGTGCCACTGAATAGGTTTACTACATCTCGAAGCTAACTTTCTGGAACATTTAAATTTGGAAAAGCTGAGACTGAGACGAATTCATAGCAAGGCTGGCTATATTTAATCCTAAAGCCTCAGGAAAATGTCAAAGATGGCATTGCAGTAGGAAATCTTATTTTTCTCCAGAACTGTATGTGGCCTAAGCAGACACATTGTTTTCTTCTGGAACACCAGATGCTGTGGAAAATGTCAGTTTAGAAGACAGACCTTCCAGGCAGCTAATACAGCATTTATACAGATGCATAAGCCTGCAAAATGGATCATTACACATTGTACAAAAATCCATACCATCTTCTTAGCTTAATATAGTACTGAAAGAAATATTTCCAAGATTTCACTGGAGGAACAGATTGGAGATTATGACAAAGAATGAGCATGTAGTGTAATTTATAGCTTGCCTGAATTAGACTTCTCATGTCTGATCTGCAGTTAAAACTGGATACAGTAGGCTTAAGTTGGCTTCGTCAGCTAATGAAGAACTTATATCAGGAGAGTGGCTGTTCATTTAGCCTGGCTGTGTGCTGCGATCCGGTCCCTGCAGCTGTTTCCTGATCTTGTTGATGTGTTTAAAGAACACACATTTGGTACTACATGCTTCTGGAGGTGGTGTATCTTCACACTTCCTGCGGAGACTTAGCACTATACTTTGCAGAGTAGTAGAAACAAAAGCCTGGAACATAAACAATCAAAATTCTTCTGGGAGAGGGATCTTAACTGAAAGCAAAGTCTCAAAGTTCAGCTCCACAAAGGGGCTCATGGCCAGTTCAGCTGTAGCTCAAAATTAAGATCTGAAGAATTGTGCAAGATGTTGAGCAGTTTGTCAGGGTAAATATTTATGTATTTTGAAATATAAAACAGGTAAGAGTCATAGTAACAGACAAAACAATCCAACAAGTAACATTTACGTTCAAGATTAATGTACGGATATGTATGGATATGGAATTTTATATAGGACACCAAGACAACCTCCCACTATCATTAGTAGTAAAATAAGGTATTGGACATTCGACTTGAATGACAGATTAACACTGTACGTATTTATATAAAACCTGTTTGTTAATTGAATGCACCCTAAAACAGAATGACCACCTGATTCTCCATAAGAAATACTGTCTTGCTTCTTTAACTAGAGAGCCATGGCAGCCTCATGGTGTTTCCACAAGCTGCAAGCCTCTGAGAACCCTTGAAGGATAGTTTGGTTTGCAGACAGCCTTGTGCCCTGTGCTGATGGATCTGAAGAGCTGTGGGTACCTGGAGCTGCCTCCTCTGGCTCTGAGGGCAGTTAATGCTCAGGGTCAAATGTGACAGGGATGCAGGGGACACATGAGTGTGTGGGAAACAACAGCTGCAAGGAGCAAAAAAAAAAAAAGAAGGAAACAGCAAAATCCAGTCTGGAAAGATGTGTGAGGACATATGGAATGGCAGAGATGTAGTACAACAGGAGGATAGTGCAAATCAAGCCAGCGTGGCGCAGAGGCAGATGGGGGACAGAAGTGTGTGCACAGAAAGCTTGGAGAGGGATGTGACTTGGGCAGCAGCTTCACCCAGCTCAAGTGAAAGTTACAGGGAAGGAAGGAGCATTGGAGTGGCACTTTGCCTAGTTTCTCTCTGAAAGGCATTGCCAACAGTAGATGGGAAAACAATTATAAATTTGCAATGAAGAAAAAAGGCAATTCAGGAGTCATGAGCTAAAATGGCTTAAACTTGTGGGATTTGTAAAGCTTTAACACCATTGCAGGATTCTCATGTATGGAAGGGAAAACTCAGCTCTGCACACAGACTGTGTCTTTGGAGTGGCTGCAGCAGCTCTGAACTGAGTACATTTCAACATCCAGTAAGAAGAGTTGAAAGGATCACTGTCAGGGCAAGGTTTCATTTTTTAGAGGATTAGATTGCTTCTACCTAGCACTAACCTTCAGATGCCCAACATTCAATCAGGATTCAAAACACAGTGGCATCTGTCTTTTTCCTGAAAGCAGTGGTAGAAGGTAGTGGTACTTTTAAGCTCTCTAATTGTACAAATAATTTTCAGTTGCATCAGTACAGGGGGAGGATACATGTAAAGAAGTTGAAGGGTTCACTAAGATGAGATATTTCACTTAAAAGTTTTATCTTTGAAAGAGGCTTTTACAAAACTCTGTTACTGTCACATTGCTTATCTTGTTTTATTGCTGACCCCTGACACTGAAAGGGGAAGGCTACTTTTCTTGTTTTGGATGTATGCTGCACCTGTTTTTTCTGCACAGTTAAATCCACAGCCTTTAGGATCTCTAGAAACCCTTTCTGGATGCCCATGCAGAATGGTGGCTCTTTGAACAATTTTTTAGTCAACCTGCCTGCAACTCCCTTTAACAGAGTATTCAGAAATTACTTCTACATTTGTGCAATGAGGACCATGCAGAAAGTGCAAAATGTAATGAGCATGAGGGTACAGCAGAGGCAACATTTGTGCCTGCTCTCGCCACACTGCACTTATGTGAGAATTATGTCAAAAAAAGATGTAAATTGAAGTGCCTGCCAGATAAAGGAATGATTTATGCCTGATTTATAATGGGAAGAAATGCAGATATGGAAAACTTGTCCACCAAGACTCAGTTTGCTGGGGATCTAGCCAGCAAAACTTCTTCCAATCCAAGGAAATCTAATGGACAAGCCAGACATAAGATCAATAGATATCAGATCAGTAAAACAGTATAATCAGTGCCTGGGATTGCTGCACTGCTCATCATGGAGAAGACTAAAAATGGTGTCACAGCAAGGATGTCAGAAGAAACAAAAAGAAATTCTGTGTAATTTTGGTCCAAAATGGACTGCCATGGATCTTGTTCTCCTGCAACTTGAAGATCACTGACACTGCAAATTTAATTTTTCTGACCAACAGATCCTATTTCTTACCATGCTGATTAAAGCCTTTCTTCACCTGTTTCTGTGAAGAATGCAGGAAATGATTGCTGACTCTTCCATGCTGCTGCTGCTGCTGGGGCGTGGCATTTCCATGATACAGGACAACATGGAGATATCTGCTAGGGAAACAAGATGTTTCCATGTGAAGTTTTACTTAAAAATCTGGTTTTTTGAGCAAATCTGGGGTTCACAGCCTGTACCTATGAAGGGAGTAAACATCTGCCTAGTTGACAGTGCAGCAGCTATTGTTTCAAAAGCTGGTCTCCAAGGCAGTACCACCCAAAAGCCACAGAAATTCCCTTGGAGCAGGGTTGAGATCAGCATTTGCATTCATGTGTTGGACCTCATTTTGCAACTTTCTGGAAGGCAACATACTTTTGTGGCCATGGCTCCCCAGAAAAATCAACTTCTGCTAAAATAATGAACTGTCTACCCAAGGGAGGCAGTAAAAGTGCAGGGGACAAAACTGCCTTGGGAAATAAATTTGGATTATGCCACTTATTTTAAAATATATCAAACTGATCCCGGTTCTCACCATTTTCAAGCCTCATTTGAATTAGCACTTCCTTAGAAATGCATCCTCATATACAGCCTTATACACTGGCGTAACTTTTTTTAAAGTGCTCAAGCAGTTTCTTCTCTACAGGTTGGGGGATTGGATTGGATTGGATATGTGGGATTGGAGAGTCTCAGTGACTTGACTACCTTTAGCTACTTAAAGCAGCCTAATCCTACAACTCTGTGATGACAAAGAAGCTCTTAATGCCTGCATAATTTCATGTGGTCTTATTATACAAAGCTGAATTGCCTTTTCTATGGAGCCTTGCCTTTAGATTAATAACAAATGCCAAAGAATCGGTAGAATTGTATTTCTGCAAGAGAAATTGATCCATTAACATTTAAATTCTTTGCCACAGGCTTTAGTAAATCTTTCAGTTGAAGGTAAGATTAACTTCTTCCCTACGGTTCCAACATCTTGGCTTGCAGTGCTTTTAAAAGATGCATGAAGGATAGATATCTTTGCCTTTCAGCTTTTTGATAAGATCACTTTCATGTGGCCAGATGCTATCATGGCCATAAATTTCAAAGCTAAAAATAGACTTGACTTTTTCCCCCCCCTTATCTCTTAATTCTTTCAAATAGATAATTATTCAGTGCTATCCTGTGACCTTTCAAATCTAGCTCACTGCATGTTAAGTGAACACACTGATTTGGAGAGCAGAAGTCTTGTAGCTTAAGGTTTTTAAGAAAGAAGTTAGGTTTTCTGATCTTTTATTTAAAGCAGTAAGTAAGAGCAAGATGATTTTATTCCCTCACTGCAGGACGTACATGTGCCAACTGTGGAGCCTAAAAGCCTGAATCTGGCTTTTCACTTCAAATAATTCTATCACAAAATCTTTACTTACTGAGACTGCTTCATAATATGTAATACTAATATTGAAAACATTAGGTCCTGCTTTCACTTGTACTACCTGGCATCTTGAGTAATTGATCAAGGCAAACTGACACCAGATTTGTGTAATCATAGAAAAGAGCAAAGTCCAATTGCCAGCTCTTGTCTGCTGTGGCTGCAATATTAATTGCTACAAAGGGACTTTGTTATCATCTTGCTTATGCTATGACAGGAACTCGCTATGACAGGATTCGAGAAAGAATAGACTGTAGCAGAATATTTGCTGAAGTGATTAAGATGAAATCCAGTAGCACAGTGTTGAAACTTGAAAGATCAAGCAGGACACATCAAAAAATCAAGAATTCAATCTTTGTGGAGGACGCCCTTCAACGCCAGATTTTCTGCCAGTTTCTCCAGCATGCCCTCGTGGGTTATTTCCCAAAATTTCTTGGCAGTCTTAGACAGCTGGTATTCCACACACACTGACATGATGCATCTCTACAGAAGGGGCTTTTAGGAAGCTGGGGAATTCAAGACTGTAAATCCATTTTGCTGTCTCATTTCTGTTTATGTGCAAGAAGGGAAAAATTGGTTCTGGTCAAATCTAAATCTGAAAAGTTGACATTGAGTATGAAAAATTACTGATATCAAACTGAGAACTGGGTAAAATTGGGGTGGGGAGGGACACAGAGGGATTGAGTTTGAGAGAGAAGGTGGCTGTGGCAACCAGGATTCTTACAAAGGAACTGCACTGAAATCAGTGCATTGAACTCTCATCTTACCTTACTCCTCTGGCAGGGTTTTGCTGTTTAAAATGTCTCTTTTCTCACTCATGCCCACAAACCAAGGAAGAATAAAAAACCAAAACCAAAGATCTAGTTTCCATCACACAGGATGTTTGATGTTTATAGGATACCTCATCAACAGGTGTTGGGTTGGAACAAACAGTTTGAGCAGACAGATTATTTATATGCCATTTGTTTCTTTTATTTTCTGTATCATCCACCTCCTTTGTCTTTGAACTGTCTGTGGGAAGGAACATCTCAGTATTTGTAGTTTGCTACAGCACAGGTGTGTTTCTTGCTTTGTTTTTGATGGTTAATGAATTGACTTTGCTTTTTAAATGTGAAAGTTATAACTAAGACAAGATATCAAAACAAGTAAGAGTGCTCAGAAATTCTATGTCAGTTCAGTAATACACACGATTCAGAGAGATCTATAAAGTCTTTCCAGCATTGGTTTTGTTCAGCTGAGGGTCAGTTGGTGTGGTAAATGTAGTCCTGCTAAAACTGTTGTGTTCTCCGTCTCTCAGCAAAACTTGAAAAGCATCTCTTTCTGAGAGCATGCCACTCTCAGTGAGTATCTCATGATGCTTTGTGTATAGCAGAAACCACCTCAAAGTAACACCTTAGCAACCCCGAGATGAGCAGTCTGGGCAATACCTGTGGGGGGGATCAGTGACCTTTTCCTTTTAAGTGTGACACAGTCTGTCTTTTCTACCACATCACACAGGAATTCTGTTACTAAACAAGATTGTGAACCTGCATCACAAAACTGTTCTCAGGAGTTCAGAAAATGCCAAATTCATAAAGAAACCTAGAAAAATAAACAAAGGACTCTATTTCTGTTACCATCCCTGGTGAGACCTGGGACTACATATACCCATTTGATTTTGTCCATAAAATAAAACTAGCAGCTTCTTTGGTGTGTTGAAAACACAGTCACTACAATGTGTGCACTGGATGAAAATGATTTGTTTGTGCTTGTCCTGCTTGCCCTCCTTGTGTGTCTCCACCTTTCAGCTGTATGAGAGAATGCTGGGACTGCTACAGTAAGGGAAAAGTACAGTTCCAAGAGCCACTTCTACCAGGTTGGATGTAGCTCTCTCCCATTTACTGAGGAACGCAGCCAAACAAACAAACACAGAAACCAAACCAAAAATGATTGAAATATCACATGCATTTTTCAGAACTCCTTGTTCCATATGTCAGTGGCATTTTTCCTGAAGGGACATACGTAATTCTCAACTTGGCCCAAATGAATTTAGGAGATCCCCTGCCAAAGTGAACAAGTAGACATTTCTTCAGAGGCAGGAATAAATAGTTCATTCTCCCAGCTGTCTCCTTCCCAGCTCACCACTGTCCCAGGGTGCTGTCAAAGATCACTCTTTTTTGAGAAGTAGTCCCTAGGTAATGTGTAGAGAAAACTGTATCATGGAAGAATTTCTGCTTGGAGCAATCCTACAACAAACTAAATGAAAAAATGACATCTCCTTCACCCTGGATCTTTGGTTTTTTTTCCCTTACTCCTCTAAGCAGCCACCCATCCTCACTATCATTTTATCTGTTTTTCCAGGGGACAGACATCTGTGCCGGGGAGTAACCATCAAACTCTGAATTGTGGCTAAAAGGTATTATCAATAGTATCTCACATATCACATTTTAAGGCATGGACATGAATTCCAGGAATGTAAATTTAAATTGTCTATTTAGAAGAATATTCAGATTCCAAAATCTCCAAAACATGAACTGCTGGAATCAGTGCGGCTCAAGCAAGCAGACTTTTTAAAATGCAGGCATAAACTATTGGAAACTTCCCCCCAGCCCCGACAATTTCTCTTAATTACAGATCTCTGTCCCAGTAACTGCTCTTGCAGAATTAAAAATCCATGCAGAGAAGACTTCTAGTTCAAATCCTGTTAATTTTAATTTGCTTACATCTCCATTTTTAGGCCTCAGCTTCTTTTCCTTGAGCCAAGCATTTCTGCCATGCGTTATTTTAAATTTTGCAGTTGAATGCAGGGAGAGTCATTCCTCCTTTATCTGCAGCTGAGATACCTGGACCTCATGGGAGGAGCCTTGGGAGAAGAAGTTTAGGAGATTTTCCCAAGCCATGAAACCTGGAGGATGTAAGGGCAGAACTTTTGCTCAAGAGGTAACTAAAGCAGATGAAATGTCCTCCTGGAATGGGGATTAGCTCACTGCAAAAGGAAGGGGATGGCAAATAAAGGTTAAGGTACACAGAGCATTTCTGACTCCTACAAACAATTAGATGAGTGGGTACTGCAGGAACACCCCTCTTGCTCACACTGAAATTTTCTGTCCAAGAGAAAATGTCGGTGAAGAGATGCATTTAGTGCTGCTGCTACAAGAGGAGATAACTCTTTTCATCCATTTCTAACACAGGAAGCACAAGCCAGGGCGTCCTGCACCTAACATCAGAGAGCTGCAACCAAAAATGCCCCACACTCTGGGTTTCTGGACTCAAAGCCATTGCTCATCATGCACTGTGCACTCAGGCTACCACTTTTGGTCTCCAAACTGCTCCAGGAGACGAGTGTAGCATGCTTCTATCAGACCAGGGTGCTTCCAGGATTAACCTTATTGTAACAGACCTTTTAGGTCTTATTACTGATAAATTATACTGCTTTGTTGCTGGCAGTCTTCAAGCCAGTGGTTACTGGCTAGATGGCCCATCCTTGCCACAAAAGGAAAAACGGGAGAAAATTTGCTTGTGGGAGAGTTCAAGGTGCAGTTTTTGGAAGGAGATAAATGCCTCTTAATTCTACTGACTGTCAGGAACACAGAAAATTTTCAGCATTCCTTGTGACCTGGCCCTGCATCGAAGTGTTTGAAGAGAATTAAATTACATTTACAAAATTGCTACTACTGTCAGCTGAAATAAGCACTGCTGGCAGTCAAGAGACCTTTTAGAATGATAACAACTCACTTTTTATTTGACATAGTGAGAGACTTCTTAAGTAACTCAGTTTTCTGTACTCGATGCTTTTGTTACTCACTGATGAAAAAACACCCTTTACTGTTCTCGGAAATGGTTCTAAAAAATGGCGCTTTTTTCTACAAGCTTCCCTACTGAAGTATTTATAAATTACCATGCATTACAACATTACACAGCAATAGTGAAACAAAATAAATCCCTTCCCTGCTCCAAGCAAAAAAAAAAATTCTAATCAAACCCTAAAAGTCATTATCTTCATAACATGGCCAATGCAGGAGTTCAGTTTAAAATCATGGAAAAGAGGCCTGGTTACAAAAGCTGTGGTTGTTCTGTGGCTGAACTACACTCAGCTGTGGAATATTTGCAGCATGTCATAACCTCCTGCCCCACCACTCTGTCCTTGAAAGACTTTGGATCATGACCTGATTTAAAAACCACACCAAGGAGGCAGGCAGGAAGGAAGCTCTGCATGGTGCTGCCAAAACAAACATGCCTGATTGCTGCAGGGTTCTCTGCCAAAAAACAAAGGTAGGACTTGACTGGGGGCAAAGGGAAGGAAACAGAGAACAAATGACGAGCCGGGAAGGGACAGCGCGTGGTGTCACCAGGGTAGGACTCTCCAAACCAGTGGTCATTATGGGAAGACCTTTCCCCTCAACTCAACCAGGAGGCACCTTGGCACCCTCAAGGAGAGGCATCCTCAAGGATGGAGACACAGAGGCTTTGTTGCTCTGGCAGCTTCCTCTGGTTCCAGCAAGTGCCTCGGAATGATCTGCATCCACCCATAAGCATTTCTACCTCTAATCTTCAGCCATGGGGTGTTCGAACAGCAGTCAACGCAAATATCTGTCACTCGGCAGCCTGCTCACAGATGTGAGTCTAGACCCTGATTTTGGTATACGGAAATCTGTTGCAGATGCCAAACTATATCCATCCCTCATCTTTCCCTTCCTCTTTTCGGGAGTTTGATTCGATGATCCCTAGCAGCTTGAGGTATTCTAGGATTCCATGATTCCATGACCTATTTTGATGAACTGTTTAGGTGACTTGGACTTCTACCTTTGCCACCTGAGGTTTTCTGGAGCTCTGCCAATTCCCTTTGATTTGCCTGCTCCACCATATGTGACAACAATCTGTGAAACAGGTGAGATTAAAGCAGTCAAAATGAGAGCTGGGGAAGGAAGCAAACTCCACAGAAGCTTTGGGTATAGAGAAAGAAGAATTATTTGAGGGCACCTTCAGCCACCACCTGTTCTGCTGGTAGCTACCATTGACAAAGGGGAGGCTGGAAGCAGTGAGAGAAATGGTTTGTGAATAACATTTCCACTCTTCCCAAGCCCGTGATCAGCTCCAGTGGTGATGGGACATGGAAGAAGAGAGCACAACTTCTCAACAATCTGTGCTCTGCAGCACTGCAGCAGGTTAGTGCTGGGAAGGGTTATGTTGCCTCTCAATAAGGCTGAGCTCAATGAAGGAGGAGATGTAAGATCTGAACAGAGAGTTGGGATATTTGATCCTATATTGAGACATTTTCAGCTAAGGGATATGCTTCTGTAAGCCAGGGACAAGAGCTCTGGAGGGGTTCTAGGTAGAGCACAAGTGCTGCATATCACTGCATTTTGAATATGGCAGCTTCATCACGAGGCAAGGGACATCTGGAAAAATCTCCTCTGGTCCGACCTCAAGTAACCTGCCCATGGATTTGATGGACTTGTCTTCCAGGAAAACATGACATCGTAAAATAGAAGCAAATCCAAATCTCTCAGATTGTTAAAACAGTCTTCCCAGCACAAGTGATAACAGACTGAAGGAAGAATGTAATACAGGAGGATGTTGATGCAAGAAAGCAGAGAGCAGCAAAAAGCAGTAAGTACTTTCCTGATAAGCTCTCAGGGAACATCTGTACCGCAGGCAAAAACAACAGAGCTGGCAGCAGTGCATGATGGATGTTACAGAAAATGTAGTTAACATATATCTGTACCCAGGCCAAGAGCCAGTGTCATAGCACTAAAGCTACGGGAATTTTCACAAGGAAAACATGAGCCACAAATA
Organism: Corvus brachyrhynchos; assembly: GCF_000691975.1. Taxonomy (NCBI): domain Eukaryota; kingdom Metazoa; phylum Chordata; class Aves; order Passeriformes; family Corvidae; genus Corvus; species Corvus brachyrhynchos. Next base: position 20,819,610 of record NW_008237239.1, on the reverse strand, counting down.
TAAAGATCACAGGTTATTAGAGAGGATTCAATGGTTTTTTCTTCAAGTCACCTTTGCTGCAGCAGCACAAATGCACTGAAAGCCTAGCAGAACAAAAATAGTAATGAACAAACTCTTTTGTTCCCCTGATGGTTTCTGATCCCATAACTTCCAGTGGGTCAGAGTGTGGGGAAGAGGATGGGGCACTTCCATATCTCTTGCTTTCTTATCTTCCTCCCCTCAGTCTTTTCTACTGTTTCCTTCGTACCTTTTCAAAGAGGCAGCCTTCCTACCTTTCCCACCCTTCCTGCCTGCTCAGCCTGCTGCATGTCAGCGGCGGCAGCAGGGATTGCAGAAGTTCTGGCATTCTTGCAGTCCCTTGATACCCCTCACATGGGTGCAAGGTGCATATCTTTCTTGCTCTGCCCTGGGGAAAGAAGTAGGACTTCACTGCACAGGAGATGAACGCCCAGGAGAAATCTGGGCCAGGGTGCAAGAAACACGTTGGATTCTCGTTGCTGGCAGAAGCAATCTAAGCTGTCCCACTGGTGAGCTCTGTCTGGATGAGGTTCAAGAAGTGCTTGAAAAACTGTCAATCTGCCATCGAGGCAGCGGGATGCATTTCCCTGTAGTCAGGCTCCAGCAGACAAGCAGAATCAGCCTGAAAGCACAAGCCATGGCCCCAGAGCAGTAGCCAGCACTTATTAGGATCTCAGGAAGAATGAAGTTGGCAGGCTCAGGGAAACATACTGCTAAAAATACACTTGGCAGTTGGCAGGAGAGAAGCAAGGCAGAAACCTGCTTCACTCAGCCCTTTTTGGCCACATACCCTTGAAGCAGCAGGAGGCCCCACAGCAGGCGTGCCCTGACACCATCCTCAGTGGGACCAAGTAGTAAATCTGTATCAGTGAGGCCACAGCTCAAATGCTGTGTCCAGTTCTGGGCCCCTCACTACAGGAAAGGCATTGAGGTGCTGGAGCATGTCCAGAGAAGGGCAATGGAGCTGGGGAAGGGCCTGGAGCACAAGTCTGATGAGGAGCAGCTGAGGGAGCTGGGAGTGTTTAGCCTGGAGAAAAAGAGGCTCAGGGTGACCTTGTCACTCTCTACAACTGCCTGAAAGGAGGGTGTAGCCAGGTGGGTGTTCTCTTCTTTCAAGTAACAAGTCACAGGAGGAGAGGAAACAGCCTCAATCTGTGCTAGGGAAAGTTTAGATTGGCTATTGGGACAGATTTATTCACCAAAAGGGTTGTGAAGTATTGGAACAGACTATGCAGGGAAGTGGTTGAGTCACCATCCCTGGAAGTGTTGAAAGAAGTCTGTGTGTCAGTTAGGATATGATTTAGTGATGGGCTTGGCACTGCTCAGTTAATGTTGGACTTGATGATCTTACAGGTCTTTCCCAATCTACACAATTCTATGGTCCTATTGTATCTCACCTGTCAGCTATATCCTGGTCAAGTAGTGTGGTGAAAGTATCAGGTAATTAAGTAATAAGCTGCAATTGCATTTTAAGTGTCAAAGTTATTTCTCCAAACTTCCTAAAAGATGTAATTTAGTCATCACAGCCTTCAGTTTCATTTTGAAGGCACTGAAGCAGGTCAAGTCTTTGGGTCTTATGAGGAAAGTGTAAAAAAATCATTGTCAATAGGAAAGCCAGAAAGGAAGAGAACTCAGGGTAGGAGAGCAGATATGGAGGAGGAGATGAGGGGGAGGTGATTTTTATTTACTGTCAGGAGTGATATTGTCTCCTAGAAGAGGAAAAGTGCACAACTCTTGCAAGGCTTCTGCTGCTCTAAGTCTTTGTATCCTGCCTCTTACTGCCTAATGTGTGTCACCCACGCAGCGTGGTAAAACACTTGACCTCCTTTTGAAATTCCCTTCTAGGGAATACTGTCCAGTGGCAAATGGAGAGTGTCAGTGAGACAGAGCAGGATTCCTTGCAAAGACCTTTAATAAATCATCACACCTTCTTGTCAGATTTTTGCATCCTGGATGCTTCTGTGAGGGCAGAGCTCCTATACATGTTTGGGGAAGATGAATCACTCCATCCCGATAATGCTTCAGGAAGAACTTTTCCTCCTTTCTAAATCATCTCTTGCAGTGTCTAACTAGCTGACTTCTAACTCTTCAGGGAGTAGGCCTGGTAGAACAAACCCAGCTTAGTAGTATCTTATTTCTCCTGGTTATTTTAAGTCCTTTGCCTTGGTCTGGTAACCAGAGTGGGAAGGTAAGGAAAAACTGCTTCTGGCAGCAGAATTGGAGGAGAGCATGTGCTGTCTCCTGCCTTGCAAAGTAAAGCAGTGTTTCTGTAAGAGTGTCAGTGTCCACAAGTGACTGCTGATCATGGTCTCTGTTGGAGTTAAAAACATTCTTCAGTTTATGAAAAATAGCAAAGTACCTGGCAATCCTGAATGAGTCCCACACAATCTTTTGGGGTAAGGCTATGTAGTTTGTACTCCTCACAAAAAATACAAGTGGCCAGAAAAAAATGTGTTTGTAGTCCTCTTCATGTGACTCAGAGCTTTAAATCTGTCCTCTTGCTTAATCCAAGAGCTGTGACTGCAGCACAACACTTTGCTGGCAGAGCACAGTTCTGCTAAAAGCAAGCTGCTTCCTATGGGCCATTCTGTGCAGAGAAAATCTCCTTGGAGAGCTTCTTAAAAGGTTAGTGGAAGAGATTCCCTACTAACTTCTGCTTCATAACATTATATGCTTCACGTGTTACCTGCTGTCCAAATAATTCCTGGGAGGCGATGTTTCACTTCAGCAAAATTTAGGAGCAAACTGTAGCAAATTGAAATTCTTACATTAAATTGCATCTGATAAACAAGTTCCTGTGTTTGGCCAATTCTTGGTCAAAAAATTTATGACTGGTTAAAGTCTAGATTTTCTGGCATTGATTCAAAACCAATCTGTGCTTTTGTGTGTCAAGAAGTTTATACAAGGTTGGGATTGGTGAATGGCATCTGGAGAAGCAGCATAATTTAGCCCATTCAGCCATTTCTTTTTCTCAGTATGCCTCATATTTTATAAAATGTTTTCACTGTAGCCGTTGTGACACCACAGATGTAAAAACTCAGCAAACTGGCTGGAATACTGGAATCTGATGAGAAAACCTCAGGACTTCAAATGATGTTTTTTATCTCTTCTGTAAGGTACTGTAGACATCTCCTGTCCCATATACTCCTTCCTGCTTTTCATCACGGGTTGTCAGCTTCATATGGTAAAAATGTGTAAAATCCCAGTGGTATATTAATTCCATTTTTCCCAGTGTTCAAAAACTCTTCAGATTCTGCTTCAAAATGTCCTATATTTTGCCTGTGGTAGTTTCAAGTCCTTGCTACGGGATGCTGATGTCCCCAGTCTGAAATGAGGAGACAGTAACCCTGCAAACAGAAGTACTGCAGTTCCCTGCCTGTCATTAGTACATGTCAACACTTCATTAAACTGCCCAGAGCCTGCAAGCATAAGACAAATGGACCTGATTCTGCAAAAGAAGCAGAACCAAAAATAATAATTTTTCATCCTCTGTGTTTCGTGGGTTAATTGGACAGACATTCAACTGATCGGGGTAAGAATCTGAAAGGACAAGACAGGCAGCAGCTTAAAATATCATATTCCTATAGCTGGAAGCTGGGTGTCTGTGGGCCAGTAGGCCTTGTAAAGGTTGAGAGATTGATGTTTCCTGGCATGGGCCATGAGATAGCCACCTCCAGACACCCTGGGAAAATCAAAAGCTATCATGAGGTCCATTAGCTGCAAACTCCAGCCTGTAAGGTCAGGGCTGAAGCACAATGGATACAAGAGCGCATGAGACATTTAAATTGGTGTTGCATCTCTTTTGTAGACAAAAATCTTCAGTTTCTGGTGGTATTTCTCTTGATGAAAGCCATTCTGTATCTCTGAGTGTTCATGATTTCTAAATGTAAAGGTTTGGAGCTGCTGAATTGCAGTGGTGCATTATGTGCTGGGCAGAGATCAAGACATTCCAAGGAGACACACTGACCTCAGAGCTGAGGAAAGAATAAAGGCAAGAGAAATGAAGCAGCAAAACAAGCACATTTATGAACAGGATTTTGAAAATGTAAAGCTAAATTAATATTTTGTAAAAAATAATTTATTGCAGACATTAAATACACTTTCACCAGGTTAAGAAGCAAAAGCAAACCATATATAGGGACTGAGCTTATTTTTAGTCTATAGGAGGAAGAGAATCTAGCAAAGAGGATAGAATCATGGTGAAAGGATGCCAGATAATAGCATGAGTGAACATAGAGGAGAAAAAGGATAACTATCATCATGCATCGGAAAATGAACCTTTGGGATGTCAGGGATTACTGTGTAGGATGGCTCAAAGCCTCTTTATGCTGTTCAAATTCATGAGTGACCAAACCCACAACTGGTTTGAAGTCATCCAATGTTCTCAAAGGAAATGTAAAGTACTATTTTGTTACAACACTTGGCCAATGTTTGATTGGCTGAAAGATGACCTATTTTTCCATGTCTACCTGATAAAACCTATTTTTTCTCCTTATCACCCTCGGTGCTTCTCTTAGACCAACAGTACTACTACTGATGCTTTAAGACACTTGATGATGAAAAAACCAGCAATAATCAGAGTGAAAAATACAAGAACATTGAAAATCAGGGGAGGAGAAATTGTAGCCTAACTCTGTGACAGTTTATGGGAAAAGAAATTCTTTAGGGAAAGTGAAACTAGATTTCCCTGAAAATCACAGATTTATTGCAGGAAGACAGAAACTGTTCAGAAGAATGGTAACCAGTGCACAGTCTGTGACTCTGAGGTCCCAAAGAGATGCAGAGCTCTTTGGTCCAGCCATGTCCCACCTCCACCCTAGGGCACAACATGGGTATCCACCATCCCACCAAGAGCAGAAAGCTGGGTGAATGTGCAGGATTTGCAGATCTAAGTAGTTTTGCTGCCTCCTGAAAGAATAAAATCCTTTTATTTTACGTGCTGTGTCCAGAGGGCTTTGCACCATCTCATACTGTATTTCAAAATCGATTTTCTCCTGCTCTCCTTGCAGAAGTAGCAGCTTTAACACTGGAAATGTTATAAACACAGGCTGAGGGAGGAGACTCATGGCTCTAGCTCCCTGCTCAGTTTTCATAATATAGACCTTGCTACTTGAGCTTTTTTCCCAGTGCCTCTGGAAATTTTTTTTCTCCTGAATCTCAGTCTACTTACAGACTGGAAGAAGACCCAGTTGGGCAAGACAAGCAAATGCAGCACCTAGAGTCACAAAATTACAGCAGATATTCATGACCATAGCACAGGTTTCAGAAAGGGAAAGGCTTCCCACTGCTAGAAGTTACCTACCAGAATATTTTTATAAGTTTTGATGCTTTTGACAAGTGTGAAACTAACCGTAATAAATTAGTTACGAACTCAGACCTATCAGAACTTATGCAGCAGCTGTCTGAGAATCTGAGAAGGGATAGCAAGCTCCTGAACAACTGATTTAATTGAATGCAATTAAGGACTAAGAGGTATCAGATGCATGCAATCATTTTCTCTTGATCTAGAAATTCATATTAACTCTCAGAGAGCATTTTCAAATTTGCTATTTGCTGGTGCTCAGTTTTTTTGTGTGTGTGAGATTTATTCCCAGGATACATCTCATTGTATCCAACCAGCAAATTCTTCTTTATTGTGTTGTTATTTATTAAAATTCTCTTCAGGGAACACACCCCAGGCCTAGCAAATCCAAACAGCAAGGGATTCTCTCTATCCAGTGGAAGCTACCTGAAAACTAAAAATATTTGCTCCAAAAATTTCCTGTGAGTATAAAATGCAACCCTTAAAAACCATGTTTGGACTCATTGTGTAAATAATTTTCATGTGTTAACTACATTTATTTGCTTTGTCTGGCACATAGATTGGTTACCAGCTCTATCTCCAAATTATTTTGGCAAAAGTAGTGCAACACCCTTACAGAAAACATAGTTTGAACCGTATTACGAACTAAAATGTTAGAAGACCTAACAAGTAATTCCTTCTTAGCAAATAACAGAATAGAAACATGTATCAGATACTTATCATAGAGGAAAATTATTATTTCAAAGCATTTTCTGTAGAAATATTAAGAGAATTAGACCTGTTTGATAAAATATTAAATCAAATTACTTTTCCCACCCATAACATTTATATTTCTTTTTTTAAGTGTTGAAGAATCTACCTTGTGTTTGACATATTACCCCTTTCAATTTCTTTAACCTACATCCCAGAAATAATTAAAGTGAAATTACTCTGTGCAATGCAGAGTGAAATAAAGATAATGGTTTAAGAATCTGAATGTCAGTTTCGGCGAAGTCAAGCTGTTGGCACTCACTAACAGCAGGTTGGAATCGGAAAGAACTAGAGAGTCTTTCTAAATTAAAAAAATTCAAAACTACACTTTGGCCGGTTGTTGGGGTTTTAGGAGCTCTCCTGTTTGTTTGGGGGTTTTTTGTTTTTTTTTCTGTTAAAGGAATTTTCCCCCATACATGTTGCTAGGGGAGCAAATGACTGGGTACTTAAGAAGAACAAAAGACCTGGCTGCTCTTTTTGTTTCACCTGGGGGTGAGGGCAGTCGGTCTGGGGTTCAGGAGAGAGGGAAGCTGTTTTTTTCTTCCGCCACTTTTCCTTCTGCTGGACAAAGCCCCAGGATCCCAAGACCGCCTTCCCTGCCGCGCTTGGAGCCGGA
>NW_008237239.1:20794207-20812684 GCF_000691975.1 Corvus brachyrhynchos | reverse complement strand
GCCCCTGCCGGCTGCGAGCGGAACTGCACCCGAGGGGAAAGGGCCCGACAGCCGAGAAGGCTGGGACTGGGTTTGTGATTGTTCGCTGTTACTGCCATAGTTATTGTTGTTTGTTTGCCCTGTTATACACATATAGATATATAATAGTAAAGAACTGTTATTCCTATTTCCCACAGCTTTGCCTAAAAGCCCTTGATTACAAAATTATCATAACTCGGAGGGAAGGGGGTTGCATCTGCCATTCCAAGGGAGACTTCTGCCTTCCTTAGCAGACACCTGTCTTTCAAACCAAGACACGGGTGCTTCCTTGATGGGGGACTGCGTTTGTCAGCATCACATAAAGACACAGGAGAGCAAATATTGTGTTCCTGGAAACCTTTCATCTCTTGCTTCACTGAACGTGCCAGACAGCTTGAACTCTCCACACTGGTGGGTGTGCCCAGAATACCATCCAGGCATTCCAAGTTTCCATAGGTATACTGCAAAGGAAGGCGTGGCTCTTCTTTCATTCTCAGTGTTGTTGCAAAGTGTGAAAGGACAAAGGCATTCCAGGATCCCTAAGAAACGACCCCTGTGAAGATGGGACCATCCCATGGCTGCCAGTCTGGGGTTCCTTGAAATACTTCAGGAGCCTCTGAGGTGACGCTGTGGGATGCACACAGGAGACGCTCCCCAGTTTTTTGCAGTCCCTGCACTGTTTAAATGACTTACAGTCCTGTTAGCTCTTGTGCTATCAGAGCTGTTTCTCTGTAGGAACTTTTAGGGAATACCATAAATCCTTCAGTAATTTTATGGTCAAGGCAGTATAATGCAGTTATTTTGGGCTCCAGCTCACGGTGCCATATGATTACATCAGATTCTTCATTTTCATGAAAAAGAAATGGCAAGTTTCTTGCCCTTACAGAAGGCTTTAAACTTTAAAAGATGAAATTGATGCAATGTCATCTGCCTGAGGGCCTGAAATAAGAGCTCTAAGGAGACTGATGCAATGTGATATGCTTGAGAGCCTGAAATGTGCTTCAAGGAGTGTGAACTCCTGTATGCAACTTCATTTCATATTTATTCCTGAACCCATGGTCCCAGCAAAGCTAGCTCCATCCATCCCTGCAAAGAGCAGTGAAAAGGTAGGAATAGATAATTGTGGCAAGCCCTGCCTACTCACTAAATCATCGTGCCCTGCAAATTAATGTAGGCATTACAGGTTACCCTGCTTCTCTTCCTTCTTCTCTTACCAAAAAAGGAGTCTTTTATTTTCCACTGCTACTTCCACTGGTTAAGTACAACCAGGAGCAGAAGGCTCCTGAGTGGAGAGTCATGAAGGGCTCGTTGGTAGTACTTACGGGCTCTGAATTATTTTATTCCAGCCACCACATATTGGGAATGTCATTTAATAAAAGGATGTAATGAAAAGTAATGTTGAAAGTTCATGAATGTTGCATAGCTTGGTAAACTGTTATTTTTCTGTGTAAAGAGCCCTGGAAGTACACATGGGGGTAAGGGAAAGATGAATCTGTCAGGAAACCATGTTGAACAATTAGGCACTTAAGGCTAGCAGCAGAAAAAAAGCCAGGACTCGGCAGAAAAGTAGAATTAATGAAAGCCATTCTTCCCTTTGAGCCTTAACATTATCAGCCTGCCTTACTCCTACTTTATAGAATTGGCTCCTCTCCATTTTTTAAGCTCAATTATGTGATATAACCAAAAGCATCATCTGGTCTTTTGGTACTTGTTACTATTTTCAGCTGTTAAATCATTTAAGTATTTTTGCAATTAAAAAAGGCTTTTAAGTGGGTTTTTAAGTGTGTGTGTGAGGGGGGTGTTCCCTCTTTGGGCAAAGCTGTTGTAATTGCTCAGCTGCTAATCAGCTAACGGTAGTTGGTTTGAATGTTTGTGATCTGACAGTGTATTCTCAAGGGACTGAAAATATGCTTATTTCTGATTCACTAGAAGAAACCATGACATTTAACTGACTGAGGTCTCTATCCCACTGTGAACTCAATATAACCTTTGGTATACTACTGGCTTGCAGAATAAAGAAAACCTTAACAGGCAGTTAAAAGAAAATAGAACTTAAGGAAGGAGTCATAGTAAAGCATCTGGAAAAAAAAATAGAAACAGAAATATAACTCTATGTGAATTAATTTCTGCTTGTCCTTACTTCTCTCTCAGTAGCCTGGCTAAACTTACCTGGCTAAATTTCTGAGGAAAAGAAGCTAAAAGAAAGAGATGTTCAGACTTTTTTTTTTTGAGTAATAAATTGACAAACAATAGAAGCAGAAAGAATGGAGAGAGCAGCGTAGGCTACAGCCAGATTTGCTGCTGTGACTTCGGTTAGGTAAGAGGTTACTGTTGGAACTCTGCTCACCACCTCCCCCTCAGTGTTACTGCCTCTCCAAGATCTGCAGGCGTTGCTGAACATGCAGATTTGAGTTGTGTTCTCTGACTTTAGGGAGTCACTGAACGTGTAACCCTGCCAGCAGCTCCAAAGGCAGCGCTCCTGCAGGGGCGGGAGCACCCACCCAAGGATCTACCCTTGGGATGGCAGTAACCCCAATAATCCAGCTCAGCTGCCAGGACAGCATTCCTGACCAGCTCCATGGGTGTCACTCCAAACCCACCAGATTTTTACTACTGTAATAAGAGCAGAATGTGACGCATAAAAGCTGCAAACAGAATGGGAGCGAAAGTGCATCAGTTTGGAGGAATAGGAAATGAAGGAGAAAAAGTTAAGAGAAAAAAAAAATGAAATGAGACAGAATCTGGCTCAGATGTATAAACCATCTGTAGTGTGTATCAGTGTAGCAACAAAGATCACAGAAGCACAGAATCACAGAATATGCTGAGTTGGAAGGGACCCATTGGGATCATTGAGTCCAACTCCTGGCCCTGCACAGCTTTGTCCAAATGCTTCTTGAGCTCTGTCAGGCTGGTGCTGTGACCACTGCCCTGGGGAGCCTGTTCCAGTGCCCAACCACCCTCTGGGTGAAGAACCTTTCCTAATATCCAACCTAAACCTCCTCTGACACAACTTCAGGCCTCGGGTTCTGTCACTGGTCACCACAGAGGCGAGTTCTACAGCAGTACAAGCTTCAAGGCCACGTGGAAGATGAAGAGACTACAAGATGCAGTGGTTTGGTTATAACCAAGACCTGTTCCAGGTGTTCAAAAGGTTCCAGACTTCCAGAGGAGTCTCTGGCAGTGGTCTGTGCTGCACAGGTTGCTAGTGAGCCTCGACATGCAACTCAGGTTTAGAGAGGCTTTTTTGACCTTTAAAGATGTAAGATACACTCCTTTTGCCAGATCAGTATTTCTACCCAAAGATGCAGCACGATTCTGCAAAGCAATCCTGGCTTTTTTCTGCCCGAGTAAGGATCTCACAATTTTGTCAATACACCATGAAATCCCTCGGTTCACCCCACACAGAGAAGTGTGAATGGAGGTGCTGGGGTGAGACACTGAGTGATCACTTGAGCACAAACTCTTCCAGTTGTGATGCTCTCAGAGATACCTGTTTTAGTGGGAAAAACAACTGCTGAGTGTTCTCTCAAGACCCAGTTGAAATGTGGGAGGGTGCTTAGCCTCGAGCTAGTCCTTAGCACTGTAATCCTATAAATCCAAATAAGTTAAGGGAATAAACAGCTTTTTTTCATTACTTGAGAGCCCCCTGTGGCTGCAGATTTGGCAGCAGCATCTGACTTCATGTTCCAGAAATCCCACAGAAAATCTTTATGGTGGAAAAGTGAGGCACATTAGATCCCTAAGCCTTTAACACGTATTTCTCATCATAAACCCTAGGGGGTTTTGTCCTTTTTTGCAGGCTTGTGGATTAGTTTTGAATGTCTTACATAAAGACTGTAGCTTAGTCCTCCATATTATTGTGCCCTCAATTCGTACTTGCTTTTATCTCCTAGAGGCAGTGTTGGCACCCCATAGGCAGTCAAAGCATTTGACATTGTGGGTTGGCTTTTAGACCAAGAGGGAAGGGGTCTTGTGCCAGCCCAATTCCTTTCCACTGGAGTTACTCCTTGTTATTTATTAAGAATCAGTACTTTTCAAATTGGCTTCCACAGTTATGGAACTGTTTCCAGCACAGCACAGCTTTGAGACGTCATTTGGACTGGGCTGGTGACTCAGACAGGAGTGTGTCTTTGCTAATTCACAGTTTATTCTGTATTTTAAAAAGCTCCACAGAAGGGGCTGTCACTGTCTCTGAGAAGAGACGTCTGAGAAGTGACTACTCACTGTCATTTCATGACTTTCACACACAAGTAAAAAGCGTGTTCTCACCTCTATAAAATAAAGGTAACATGAGAAAACTTCAGACTGTGCCCAGGGAACCTGTGAAGATGAGCAACCACTATTCTCCCCACTTTTAAAACCTCTTTGTCTGGTACTGAGGTTATCACTGGGGTGACAGCTCTACTGAGCTACTTTTAGTACTGCAGGGATTGGCCAGCCCAGACTTTGCTGAAAATGTGGCCTAGAAGGACCAAAGAACGTCCTGGCTGGGTCCAACTGCTGGCATCATCCAGACCAAATGCTGTGTCTTCAGCAGTGGCAATAGGAGAGACCCTGAGAGGAAAGTACCTGAGCCTGGGCACTTTCTGCAGCACATTCCCTCAGTATTCACAGCTGTTGGATTGGGGGTAGTCCTGGTTTCAGTCAGGATAGAGCTAACTTCTTCTCAGTGACTGGTACAGGGCTGTGTTTTGGATTCAGAAGGAGAACAAGGATGATAACACACTGATGTTTTGGGTTTTGCTAAGTCATGTTTATCCTAAGTAAAGGACTTGTTTTTTTCCATGCTCTGCCACGGAGGAGGTATGGAAAAGAAAAAAACCTGTGAGGGAGCATAGCCTGGACAGGTGACCCAGACTGGCCAAAGGGATATTCCACACCACAATACATCATGCTGAGTATATAAACTGGAGGAGTTACCCAGAAGAGGGGACAATCTGAGTTAAGGAATGGGATCTGGCATCAGTCAGTGGGTGGTGAACAATTGTATTGTGCATCACTTGTTTGTTTCTTTTTTCTTCCCTTTTTTTTACCATTATTATTTACTATTTTTATTATATTTTACTTTGTTTTCAATTATTAAACTATTCTTATCTCAGTCTACAAGTTTTACATTCAAGCTCAGGCCTTGCCATGAAGAGCAGTACATCTTTCATCTCTTTTAAACCCATCCCCTACTAGTTTCAATTAGTGTCCCTCAGCCTCCACATTGCACAACTTGGTGAACAGCAGCTCCCTGTCCAGATAGGAGTGACTTTGTAAACTTCAGCTATACCCCACACCTCCTTCTCCTCTCTGCACCAAACAACCCCAGCCTTTTAGGTCTTTCCATGCAAGGCAGTGGCTCCATCCTTTGAAAATCTCACTTCTCTGTGTCCAGTGTCTCTCTGCCCACGTTGAGGTGCTGGGACCCAACCTGCCAGCAGGCAGAGCACAGGCTGTGGGTTTGCCCTGCTCCTTTGCAAAGGCACCAAGGTGCCATCTGTTCTGCTTCCAGGACCCTTTCTGATGGTGTTTTGTTGCGTTCCTGGCTGTTTCTGCGCTCTGAGCCCAAGGAGTTCAGGGACCTGCCAGTGGTGACTGCAGGAGCCCCTTCCCAAGGGCTCTAACTGCCTGTTTGGAGCTCAATTTTGAGTGGGACTGACTTAGATATACTAAATATACTTCTGTCTGTACTGAACCATATCTGCCACCTTTTTGACCATCATCTGCCACCTTTTTGACCTTCATCATAAATGCCCTGTTTGACTGCTAACCCCCATAAACTTGTGGATATTCCTTCCACCAGCCTCCCCAGGTTAAGGATGAAGGTGTTGAATAAAGCCTGCCTCACATCCAGTTTCTGAGAGAGCTACTGTTGACCCTTCTCGGCCCTGAAAATCACAGTTTTGCCTTTCCTTTTGCTTCTTATCCCATAATCAGACTTCAAACCATAAAAGTACCTCTCCGTCAATCCCATGGAAACCTAATTTCTTTAATAGCTTTTCATGAGGGGTCTTGTCAAAGGCTTTTTGAAAACCCAGGCATATCATGTCTACTAAGAATCTTTCCTGTAATTCACAAAATCCTCCTTGCCCTTGTAAGCCATTGACACCCAGGGTTACCACATGAGAACTAAGCCCATTTGTCATTTGGTTTTAGAATTACAAGCAAGTTGTATGCTTTTATTTCTCACTTCCACTGTGCAAGGAATAGTCCAGGTTCCCCTCCCATGTGATGCACCTGCAAGCAGAAGGTGAGTGACAGTCTCATTTGTATATTGGCAGCTCAGAGATTTTCTAAACTGAGACATAAAGAAACAAGTATATTCTTTATTTAAATAAAGAAGCGGAACTAATACATGGGGTTTAAGGGGTGATTATTTAAAGTCTACTCAAAAGAAAAGTCTGGGGTTTCATCTTGATCGAAAGAGAAAATAACAGTGATTTTAGGTCAAACTAAATAGTTTTGAAATCAAATACTATTATTTTGTTAGATTTTAATATACTTTCATGCCATCTTATATAGTTAACTTCAAGGCTAAACATTATTTTAAAATGAAAAAGTGGAACACCTCATTATAATACATTATATTAAATTAAACTTTTTAAAATTTTAGGGTGTTCTCTGTATTTGTTGGCTGAAGCTTACTGGCGAAATTCTGTTCTGGATTTACAAATAATTCCAGTCGATCCAAAAGTGCATTATCAGCAAATGGATTTTTTGTATGAAAAATTTCAGCAAACTTTATATACAAATCTCCCCACCTGTGATCCCAAACAAAATTCCATGTACTACACTATCATGTTTTCTGACTGAATATCAAAGTACAGTGTTGTAATTCGTGCACAGAGAAGTCTAATTTGAAAGTAATTCACACTTCTTCCTCTCCAAACTGTATAAAGTCAGACTTCCAAACCGCTCCTCTCACACACTCACTGACATCTTGCTCATGTTGTTTCCATGCTATAAAACTGAACTAAGTTGGTGATTTGATGCTCAGAGTGCTGGAGACCCTCTCCTGTGGAGACAGATGGAGGGAGCTGGGGCTGTTCAGCCTGGAGAAGAGAAGCCCCAGTGAGACTTTAGAGCACCTTCCAGTACCTAAAGGGGGCTACAAGAGAGCTGGAGAGGGACTTTTTACAAGGGCATGTAGTGACAGGACAAGGGGGAATGGCTTCAAACTGAAAGAGAGTAGGCTTAGATCAGATTAGGAGAAATTCTTTACTGTGAGGGTGGTGAGGCACTGGCACTGGTCGCCCAGAGAAGCTGTGGATGCCCCATTCCTGGAAGTGTTCAAGGCCAGGTTGGATGGAGCTCTGAGCAACCTGGTCTAGTGGAGGATGTCCCTGCCTGTGGAAGGTGGGTTGGAACTGGGTGATCTTTAAGGTCCCTTCCAACCCAGACCACTCTATCATTCTATGGATTTGCAGTAATTCATTTTTAGGTGTCAATCCTCTTAAAAGCAGAGTTGTTTTGTGCCATAACTTTTTCCTGTCCTTAAATCTGAAAAGCCCTGCAGTGTCACTTCTGACTATACCTCATATGACATCTAAATTTTGAACATTTTTACTTATAACATCTTAGGAATCCAAGTTACAAGATCTTATCATCGATACTCAAATCAAAAAGTCAATCAGAAAGAGGGATTTGTACAGGGAGTAAGTGTGGTATGAAATCATGATCAACTATGTATGAACCACTCTTTCAGAAGACAGATGCAGGTACTTAGTGATCTAACCACATGCCTAAGGGAAATTTACATGCCAGTGATGTAGTCTCCAAAATTTAATAATGCATATGCATCATTAATGTGCTACTTAGCAAACCTAGGGAATATCATTTATCAGTCAGGCAGAATTTCTCTTAGCTTCATTTTTTTTCCTGTTACCTCGCACTACAATTCAAAATGAACAATCATCTAGCTTTTACTTAATAAAAATTCATTTTAAAACATTTTTACTGTTGGTAGGGGAGCTCTTGTTTAACACACAGCAATTTGGAGATGTATTGAACAGTACAAATATTGACTGCCCTACCTTTTACCAACACCAATAAGACTAGGGAAGGTGGCAACAAAAAGCTAAGGGTGTCAAAATACACAGGGGAAAAAAGACAATTTCAGCATGGCAAAACTGAAGAACACTTAGAAAAACCCAATACTGACTGTGCTTACTGGCAGGATTTGAAAATACCACAACAGGGATGCTCCCTTTGCAAACTTTTTACAGTACTATGTAAACTTGGAATTTTCCTAAAAGAGATTACAAAAATCTGGAATATTACTGGTTTGGTTTGAGTTCTTTTTTTTTAACAAAAGCTCTGGAAGAGGGGAAATAATGAGAAGTCAGGCTAACCAGTAGTCTCAATGTGCCATATAAGGGTATAAGAAAGTACAATCTATAATATTGTGTAAAGGGCCTCAAAATTTTTTCTATTTTTTGATTCTTAAATGTCTTTAGAAGTCCAGCTCTTGGACACTAAAAAAAAATTACTGAAAGACGCTGTACTTACCTTATCAGTCAGGAATGGTGATGGTGTGGCTCCCTCTACTGCAGTACCCTGGATGGTGTTGCTGCTCCCTGCCAGGGTTCCTGGCTCAGCTATGAGGGAACAGAAGCAGTCCTTTTAAGTAAAAACAAACCGACCAAAGATTACACCGATAGATTTGGTTCACTCAGAAACAGCTTTATGATTCTCTGGAGTAAGTCCCAAAGACAGACCTCATTTCAGGCAGTAGGGCTGGCAGGAAGACAAAGACACTCCACTTTAAAAGGATTCAGGTGCAGCTGGAGCCTTGTAGCTCCTTTTAAGGCAGGGAGGTAGCTTAAGGAGAGATGGGGGATTCCTCCAGAATCATGTCTTAAGATTCCTTTCCCCGCCTGCTTCTATTGATTACTCTTCTCTTTTTTCAACTGCTTTTCTTTTTCTCTCCTATGCCCTTATTCTTGTTATCTCATTTTGTGTGTGCTAAGGTTTTTTTTCTCCACTTTTTGTTTTGGGTCTATTCTATTCTCCCTTTTTGATCTTTTTGTCTCACCACTTCTTTATATGGCAAAATGCTTGGAAGGGAGTTGTTTTTTCTGACAATAGCATTGACCATTGCCACAAAATCCTCAAAGAGGAGAAAAATGCACTGGCGGCCCAAAAAGAAACTGGTTCAGCATCCTGATGCTGCATTATTACAGTGTACCAACACCATAAAAATTAAGCATTAACCACATTCTTCCACCCACACAACCACAAGAGGAAGGCTGCTGGGGCAGATCTGTGCTTCTACATGTGCCCCATCTCACTGTGGTGTGACATCAGTGTGACCTGATCCTACACAAAGTTGGGCTGCTCTCAATTGATCAGGTGGAAGCAAGAGACTGAGGACTGGCGGCTGTATTTAGAACCGTTGTGAGAAATGGTTGAATGGCAACTGGCACTTTTTTTAAGCAGACCTGCTTGAAATCAAGCAGTAAATTTACACCTGCTCTGCAGGGACCTGGAATGACTGTAGTGCTTGTGCAGAAGGTCACTGCTTGGTCCCTGCAGCAGAGTAACGCTGTGGACGTGCTGGTGCTTTGATCTTGGCACTATCAGTGAACATCTGTGATTTGAGCTCGCGTCTGACTGTGTGGTGGAAATAACTGGCAGTGGAGTTTCCACAGGATCACCTCCATCTGAAGCAGGTGCAGGAGGTAACAACCACCCAGCTGGTGGATGACTGTGAGTACTGAGCTCTTCTGCCTTTCCCAACCGCACCAGGCAGGTCCATTAGAAGATGTACCGCAGCGCCATTAGGCTCTCCCTGCCTACAGGTACTTTACACAGCTCAGTGCAGAGATAATGGAAACAGACTCCATACACTCCTGGAAAAGGAAATCCCTTTTTGGAAAAGAGGACTTTCTGAATTTAACACCACGTATCTGTGTGTACAGACACTAACCAATACCCGTGGGCACACGCAGTAGGTGCACTCCAGAAGGGTGCAGAACTGTCCTGTTGTGCACTGCCAGCTGCACAGTCACAAGTCTCAGGGGGTTTTTTTTGACATGAAATTCACAACTGATGACACCTTCTGTGAGACCCTGGTTTTAAAATCTCCAGGATTACATGAGAGTTTATTTGGAAGGAAGGCAGGTTCTTAACTTTCATTCTTACAGGGAAATATCTGAAAGTTAGACCACTCAGAGCCTTGGATTGAAAAATCATTGGGCAAATTTGAAAGTTCATTATATTTTAAATCTTGTTATTTTTTAATGCCCAGAGTTGGCAATATAACATAAGTCTGCTGTCAGCTCACAGATTTTACTTAAATTAGATACTAAAGGACTTCAGCAGTCCTTACAAAAAAATTATGGGGCCATCTGTCACCAAAGAGTTTATTCTAAAATTACAAATCTCTGTTGCAAGTGCTGCCCAGCTGCAATTGGCTGCAAGGTAAGCAAGCCATCACCTGAGAGCAAAGAAAAAGACAGTGAACAAAAACTTTACGCAGAAAATTAACAGATTTTACTGCATCTATTTAGTTATTCTTCCAACATAAAACACTTCCAACTAGTGAAACGCATTTTCCATTTGCAGAAAAAAAAGACACATAAAAATATATGCATTAAAAAGTACCAATTCAATGAGCTCGTTTAACTGTGAAGCAAGATTTTCTCTGAGAGACCCTGTGTTAAGATTTAAGGAAGAATGTAGGAGGAGATAGCAGATGCTCCGAGACAAGTGAAAATTATTTAGGTGTACTTCTATTAATACAAAACCTGCACTGTATTATTACTATGAACACAGGATGTTCAAGACACGTGGTAACAGACAAGTCAAGCAGTGACGTGGGAGTCTTCCGGCTGAAGTTGCCTTCCTGAAACTAGGAAGAAAAGAGAATGTGTCAAACAGAAGACCATTAAATGTGAAACTAAAAAAAAAAACCCAACAGTAATGAAAAGGAAGTGTGTAAAAATGAGGCTTTGTTTCCTGGTAACCCTGTGGAAGAGTCAAATTTAGTGATAGAGATTATACCTTAAATTATGCGTGAATGAATGTCACAACTATAAGCTTTAACTTGTGAAGTTCAGGCAGCACTGACAGCAGCAGACTTGCCATTCAACTAATGTAACCTCCCAACCACTCTGTCAAATTTGTGAAAAGGAGAAATATAGATATTTTCTGTCTGGCACAGGCACATGAACTCCCATTTGTGATGAAAATCACAGTTCACAGGTTATAGAGTCCCACAGACAAGATACTTATCATTCATGGCTGCAGCAGTTCTGTTCACAGACGGGTAATTATCCCACTATGACTCAGCAAAAATATCTAAAACCCTGCAATTTATTCAGAACTATAAACTTTGAATGTTTTTGATACCTGTGTTATACATACAATGGACAGAGGCGGTGTCCGTCATTTTTTAACATGAAGAAATGTTCTGCCTTAAGGGTTAGTTGGAGTTGGTTCTGCAGAGCGATGTAGGAAGCCCATAGGAACTATGGGGACTATTCCTTGGGTAAGGAAAAGTGCCAGCAGGGTCATCCAGTATTTCAGGGGAAGAGCAGCCTGCATGGGGTCTGGATCATACCAAGGGACTGCCTGGATGTCAGCCTCAAGGTGGGCATGTGAGGACTGGCTGCACATCCTTCTCAAGAGTTCACATAGCAGGCTACCTGCTCTGTCCTGGCAAACAGCCTTACACGTGTCTCTTCCAATCCTCCACAGGAAAACAGACGAGAAAATACTGCAGTGATCCTAAAAATGTAGCTTCAAATAACATTTTTGCTCAGCGCAGACCACCAGGGCTGCAACTGCCAGTGCAGGACTGAAGAGTTCCATGGTAATACAAGTGTCACTGGATCATGACTGGATTGCTGGCTTTAGCAGGCAGTTAAAAGAAGGGCTGGAGAAGGACACCATTTCATATTAGCTTATTTTAAATATCAATCAATCTTAGGGGTTTTTAATTAAAATAGAAACTTGCATGAGAAAGAAAATTTTTAGAGCTGACCCATGGAAAGGATTAGTGTATTTGGCACTGTCTCTGATTTGTTCTTACCTGAAATAAATTCAGTTTTAAATTCCCTGCCTCTCCAAGGTGTGGATGCCAGCTGCACAAATAGATCTAACAACTCTGTACTGTAGGCAAATTGTCCCCGTGTCACTCCTTGCCTCACTGGTTCCCCAGACTGCTTAATTGCCATATCATGAAAGAGCCGCCATCCAGGTACACCTCATATATTTTTATTTTCTTTTTACGACTACAATAGGGGATGATGAAACTGATTGCAGGTTATAATATAACTATGTACCAAAACAATTATACTAGCAACTGTTTTCAATAATAATTATTAGGGACCCACTAGAAGACCAATACCAGTTGTATTATTTGATGCTTTGATAATATTTTTCCAAACATTAAAGCAGTATTAAGAAATAATGAACTGGACTTTGTATTCAAATGTGGTGGTATTTGTCTGCAGGGTTTGCTGCTGTTTCTGTTCAGTTATGGTGGTCAAAACTTTGTGAAAAGTAGGAGGGGAATGAGGACAGATTGATAACCACCTACAGATCAACACCTTACAGCATAACATTGTCCTCACGCTTGTGAACAGCAGCTTGGTGGAGAATATAATATTAGCACCCTGCATGGCTTCCTTCTCAACGAGAAAGAAAAGAAAAACAGCACCAAGTGGAGGTTTTTGGCAGGGACTGGAGAAGCCTGTAGAGAAAAGGAAGAGGTACAGGAAAAATAAAATAATGGGAAACCTCGTGTCTGTAGCATGTGAAGAGAGATATGGTGTACGCAGCGAAATAAGGAGATAACCACAGAGAGGGTCCTGAGCTCGTGAGGGGTGGCAAAAGTGGTGTGGACAGGAGCAAATGAGGTGACACACAGAGCACTGCCATGCACAGGAAGGGGAACAGATTGGTGCAGAATGTCTTTCCCATCATGGGAATGAGCAAGATGAAAGCCCTGGAGATTCCATGGCGAGCTCTCAGCCTCCGCGTTTCCCCTGGTTTATATTCTACCACACACACCAGGGAGGGATCCCTGCTCTACCTTGGGCCAAGCACGACTTGTTTCAAGGAGAGGTCATTAGTGCCACTTCTGAGATCTCAAGCCCTGCCTCCCTGGAAGATTCATGTGATGTGGCTCCCAAGCCCATTGCTGAAAGATAACGTGATAGTGAAAACCAAGCTGCATTAAAATAGCAGTGTTACAGAGCTGAGGCATCTTACAGAGTGAACTGCCAGGTTAGAGAAATGTGTATTGGAGCAGCTTCCTGGTGCACCTACAAGCACACAGGCAGTGAATTTCGTGAAAACAAACTCCTATTAAGCACTTGAAATCATGATGGGAAACTCTCTGTCCTTCTGCCCTCTGTGCTGCTTTACAAGCATCAACCTGGCCATTATGGGGAAAATTCATTTCTAGGCTCACTTCAATCAGTAAGCTCTCGACTGTCACAAACTCAGTGCATGCATGCTTAAAAATAAATTTACATAAATACAGGGCTACTAACAAAACAGAAAGTTCAGGAAAGAGACCTCTCAGAGCATCTGCACAAAGAAGTCTGCAATAAAGGGCTCAGAGTAGTAGGTCTAATGAGCTATTAATTTCCAGTAGGATGACTGGTTACCATTTCCTTCTAAAAGCACACTCATTCAGCAAAGGCTCATAGTTAAACTCTCTCTCTTGCTAGGAAAACCAGTTATCAGCTGAGGTCTGAGTCAGAGGATGGATCTAGTGTGGACAGGGCTCACTGGGCAGAACAGTCCTCCAGTGTGAAGCTCAGAGCATCATGTCATAGCTGAACAAGTCACCTCTCCCCACGTCATGTCACCCTTGTCCCAGCCTGCACCCGCATGAGAAAAACAACTTTTGCAAAACATTCTCCAGATTTAGTGCCAAAGCCGCTTGGCAATAGATCAGCTCCACATAAGGAACAAAGTTATAGATTTTAAAAGGAAATAAAGAAGCCTCTTCTTTTTTTCTGCCACATTTTAATTAGTAGGAACCAATCTTCCTTCAGCCCCCCGAGCAGTATCTGGCAGAGATGCAGGACTGAAACATTTAATGTGACCATACTGGTTCTTCATCACCAGCCTGCTTCCTAGTTGCCTCTCTCACCCATCACTAATGCTGACAGGTGACAACTCTGAAGAAAGAGGACATCAGTAATGCAAAATACAAATAATTTCTTTTTGCAACACTGATTTACTGATTCAGTGCTGGGAAAAAGCTTGAAACTTGCTTAACCCTACCATCCAGCTCAGATTTACGTCCCCTGCCCTAACAGCTGCAAATATCTCATGGTACTTAATTAATAGACCATTGCCATCATCTGTCTTTGCAACCCTTTAAATCAAAACTCCCTGTTTTCCACAAGAGATCATCTGATTTAAACAGGGATTGACTCAGGGAAATTCAATGCCACGTGCTATACAGGTCAGACTGTTTGATTACAGTTTTTTTTTCCTCTGGATTTGCAAGTTACTTTTTCTTTGCAAATTGAAATTATCAAACTGTATCAGTGAAAAATCCACAAGTGTTCATACTATTAAGAGAAGCACAATAAAACACAAGGCAGGAAACAGGATAACTGTGGGTGGCTACTACACTTTTAAATAGCAGGAGCATCTTGAACCCAACAAAATCAGCAGATGAATGTTCCTGTTCTGTGGGAGCAGGATGGAATCATGGAGAAGAGTTTGATCATCTTCAGCCCTGGCCCATTTTTATTTTGATTCCTGCTTTTTTTTTTTTTTTTTGCCTTTCTGGTTTTTTTTTTTTTGGACATTCTATTATTATGCAGAGACCAGAACTGTCTGCAGTTCTGGTTGCGAATTAATTTCACAGGTTATGTTTAGACTCTCCTTGGTTTTTGAACTCCTGTTTCTGGTAGTTCTGCTGCATGCTATTCCAGCAGCTCTCATCTCACTTCAGATCTGCATCTAAGAGAAGGCACAATATAAGCAAAGCATCCTAGAATGTCATTTATTCAGAAATCTTATGGTTCCATCTCTTCTTTTTGCTGCTTTGTCATGTAAGAAAAACAGTAAAAAGGTTTTACTCGTACACCAAGATTAAAGGGACCCTAAACAAACATGAAGTTCTTGCTTCATTTCTCACTGCTGTACAACCTCTTCTAGAACTAGTACAAGGAATCTGCATGTCTACAGACACACAAAAAAGCAAGCAGAGAGGAAGTTAATCATCTGCTGCTACTAAAAGAAAGGTGTTTTCTCAGCCCAGTTACAGGACAATGTGCTATTGCATGAACAGTCTCTGACTTACATATGCTGGATGCTGACAAGCAGTAAACTTAGTGCTGGGGAAAAAATGGCCTTTAAACTCAACTTTAAAAAATTTTCCAGGCCTGCACAAAATGAGTGTATTAGAACAAGTGATTTTTACCAGCCTACCAGGTTGATTATTTAGGTCAGAATGACCTCAGTACTCATAAGCATTTTGTCGTGGTCCTATTTTTCTCAAAAGTTAACATTTTCACAGGTTGCCTTATTTGCAGTGTTCATCTCATGCTTAAATTCTCCTTTGGGGCAACTTCTGAGGAAGGTCAACATGGCCTTCAGTCCTGTCTGTATCAGCATGATGAAACTATTTCTGTGAATTGTTCTACCTCATAGTCTAAGATTGGCCTGGGAGCCTCTGTCACCAAGGTAAGGCCTATAAAGCACTTAGGTTAGCTCTGATCACCTCAGCTCTGTGGAGACAAAAGCAGCTCAAGTCAGCCTCAGAGAAAGGACACACATTAATCAAAGCAAGCAGTCTTTCTACTCCCCATAAGCTATTTGCAATAGAGTTCATTTCATGCCAGAGTTTCACTTTTTTTAATAGTTACTGGGTGTTCGCAGCAGCCCTATAAAACCAGTTAAATCCCACGATCCTCGTCCACAGTCATGTCTTATTCCAAAAATGACTACAAAAGATACTAAAAAAATTTCAGAGAATGTGTTTATGATAAAGGAGAAAAGTGAAAATTGTTACATTTGTCACAGTGGGACAACCAAAGAATAATGGGTTGATAAAACCCTAACAGTCTTGTTCAAAATGAGAAAATTCTACCTATAATAGCTAGGCCTGTGTTGTTTGCTCTCACTTTAAAAGCTTTCTGTTAGCTCTGGAATCAAATTTGTCACTCAGCTCAGCAGACACATAGAGCAGTGTAGTGCACATAGCTGGTGCTTCAAACACACACCAAAGTGAAATTTCCTAGACTGCTCTTGACATTAACTCTCACAGATACACTCTTTTAGCAAATTTGGTCTGAAGAGCTTTCAAAAGTTTGATATCAACAGTTTTTTTGCCTTGAGGACCTAGCCCCTGCCTGAGTGATGCTCCCTGCAGCTGTGCCTGCCTGCAGCCCTTCCTCTTGGATTGACCCTGGATCTGATCCACCCCCTCGCCTGGTCTGGGGCTGTTGTGGTGATCAGCACCCTGCTCTGTCCACACAGCTCAATGTCCATGTGGAAACCAGGAATTAGTGGTGTCCCTCAGACTTGGACCGATGGTATTTAATACCTTCATCAATCACATAGACAGTGAGATCAAGTGCAGCAGCAACAAATTTGCAGATGACACCAAGCCAAGTGGTGCAGCTGGTGTGCCTGAGGGACAGAGTGACATCCAGAGGGATCTGGACAGGCTTGAAGCCCATGAGAGTCACATGAAACTCAACAAGACCAAGTGCAAGGTCCTGCACGTGGGTCAGGGCAATCCCCAGTACCAGTATAGGCTGGGGGATGACAGGGTTGAGAGCAGCCCTGCCATGAAGGACCTGGGAATAAGGGTGTATGAAAAATTGGACATGACCCATTTGTGTGCGCTCGTAGCTCAGAAACCCAACCTGCATCAGAAGTGCAGCTAGCAGGTTGAGAGATGGTTCTTCTCTTCTGCTCTGCTGAGACTCCCCTGGAGTGCTGCATCCAACTTTGGGGTCCTCAGGACAAGAAAGAGGGGGACCTGTTGGAGCAAGTCCAAAGGACGAAAATGTTCACAGGGCCAGAGCGCCTCTCCTGTGAAAAAAGGCTGAGGGAATTGGGGTTGTTCAGCTTGAAGAAGAGAAAGCTCCAGGGAAGCCTTGTTTGTTCTCTTTCAAAACTTCAAGGACTTGAAAGATAAAGACTTTTTACCAGGGCCTGCAGTGACAAGACAAGAGTTTTAAACTGAAAGAGGGTACACTTAGATTGGACATAAAGAAGAATTTTTTACTTCAGAGGTGGTGAGACACTGCAACAGACTGCCCTGAGAAGTTATGGATGATCCGTCCCTGAAAGAGGGCACAGTCAGATGGGGCTTTGAGTGACCTGGACTAGTGGGAGGTGTCTCTGTCCACGGCAGAGGGGTGGAACTAGATCATCTTCAAAGGTGCCCTCCAATCCAGGGCATTCTGTGATTCAGATACTGCATCAGCTGCAGCAGGGAGTCTGCATCAGCTGGGTCAGTAAGGGCTCTGCATGTGCCAGGAGCAGCCTTGCTCCTACTGCTCCCTAAGCCTCACCAATTTGCTCTTGACTGTGCCTGGCAACTTCAAGAGCAAGACCTCTCCCCTGAGGAATGACTTTACTTTCCCGTTAAATGTATCTTCCAAAGAATATTGAGAGATAGCAAACAGTACAGAAGATAAACAACCAGTCTCCTGGCCTCAAGTGCACTTTGCTTTTCTGTTGTACTAATTGTTTTAAGTATCTTTCTTGATATACATGATTTTATTTTTTTCCAGAAAGAAAAAATTACCTTGTTAGCATTTTCCTTATTCCAGCAACTAACAACATAGACATGAATTATTCTAAACTCTGGATGAAAGCCCATGTGTAGCAGAGGGTCACTATATAATCTGAAAAGACAGGTATAGCCAAAGTTGTTTCGGTTTCAAAAATTTTGAGGTATTATCTTGAAAAAAGACAAATCCTCGCCATTTCCAGTGTTTCTAGAATGGAAAATGTTCAGAACCACTTACGGAGCTAAAAAGCTTGGTTGAGGGCTGTGTGGGAGTATTTGCGTATGCATTGTCAGGGGGAGAGAGAGGAAAAGAATTATGATAAATACAGCATTTTTTGGTGTTCAGATGAGTTGGGTGTAAAGTCTGCACTACAGCAGCTTAATAATTCCCAATGGCTTTCTCTTCAAAAATAGGAAATTTAACAAAAGGCAGGAGGACAGACTCCTTTATAGAGTTTTCAGCAATAACACCTTTTGTAGCCTCCTATCAAACAACTTCAGACTTCCATGTCTTAATTATTCTATAACATACCCTGTTGAGAAAAATAAGTAGAATGATGTATTTTACTAGGGAGAAGATGAAGACCCTGTCCTAAAACCCCCCTCAGCTTGAGTTAGTGTGAATGGCTCTACAAGGCACGTGTGTGGACAGAGAATTTGGCACCAGAAACAAGCAGGCTGAAGAGAGGGGATGTGTGTGCCAAGAAGTAGCACCTGCGTGTCTGCCAAGAACTGATAAGCTCCAGAGAATT